>NC_138656.1:107047109-107647109 GCF_964273445.1 Streptopelia decaocto | reverse complement strand
ATTCCTTGATATGTGACAGGATTAATTTCATAAACTCTTGTCAAGTAGATTTTTTTTGTTCAACTGCCTCTCGTAAAAGTGTGCTGGGAATGGCTTACATTGCTGTCATTTTGAATTTTATTATTTTGTATTATTTGAGCTTGTAAATCCTGGCATTATCCATGCCAGCCAGGCAGCAGAGGCTGTGCTGTAAGGACCAGGCCCAGCAACAATCCTTTCTGGTCCTTTCTGCCTCCTTTATCTGAACCTTCTCTCCTCTCTCTCTCCATTGTCATTGGTGGTCACTGTCATATGCCTGTCTCTGCATCTTTAGTAGGGCTGCTGCAAATGTCCTTGGCTCTGAGGTCTCCTTTTATTCTTGCTCGGTCTTCCCTCTTCTGCCACTGTTGCTTACTGCCATGTTAACAGCATTCAATTCCGCTTACCAGCCTGGTGGTGTGTTTTTTTGGTGTGTTTTTTTTTTGGTGAGTTGAGTTTTTGTTTTGTTTTGTTTTTGTGTGTGTGATGGATTTTGGGGTTAGTTTGGTTGTGTTTGTTTGGGGTTTGTTTTGTTTATATTTTGTTGTTGTTGTTACATACATCTTCCTGAAATTGTGTTACTGAAACAGCTGCCCTTGTGGCTGGGTTGGAGTAAGGAGCAGGAACTGTGTGGTTAGTGAGGTTTGCAACAATTTCATTTTAAAGCAAGTTGAATTAAGAAACTCTTGAGCAGAGAGGAAAACTCTGAGCCAGTAGTTTAGCCATATGTGTTAAGATTTTTTTTTTTTAAATCTTAACTTATTCTTTCCTCTGCTTCAGAAAAGGGTTGTTCTTACTAACTCATTGTTTGCTGTCAATGTAATGATATGTGCAGGATCTAGGGAATTTAAGTCTGAGTCATCTGAATATTTAGAATTTTGGTTTACAACCTAACAGTAAATATATAGTACTTAGAATTGAATATGAAGCTAGAAAATACAATTTACATTCTGCAAAGCCTCAAAAGAGAATCAAAACAACTGAAGCTTGGGGATTTTTTAGTAGCTTTTTTTTTTTTTAAGAATTTTTGTTATGTCTCTGTTAACAGTAAGTCTGTGCTTTTTGGTGTTTGAGTTCTTGATTTTAAAACATTCCACCTAAAATAATGTTCGTTACTCACTTGCAAATGTGATTCTCTTCATATCATAATATGGCACATTGACTGTGAGGAAACAGAAGAGATTGCTTGGTTGGTTCAGTCAGCACTCAAAGCCATATCCTTTTAAAATTGTATTTTCATACGCTTGTTATGCATACATGCTTTTCCGTCTAGATGTCTCATATTTAGATGTCATTCTAAGCAATTCTTAAAGATTTTTGGTTTTTAAATGATTGACAGTACCTGAAGCTCTGCAGTTCTTTGGAACTTGCAGCCTACATACAGAATCCATTTCAAATATTGGAAGGGTGTTTGGGAACTCAGGAAGACCAGCTTTTAGGGACTCAGTAGCTTAGTTCACCTTTCTATTATAACTTAATCCAAACTTAATCCAAATTGTCTGTCTTTTAGTAGTGGGGGAAAAAAAATGTTCATGCTGAGTTTTTGAAATAATTACTTTTTTCATGTTGAAAAAGTAAGTTTGATTTTTTTTTTTTAATCATAGTTGAGCTAAGGTAAGAGAGAAGAAAACTGAATTCTGCCTGTAGGTGTCAGAGTTTTGGTAACTGAATCTTGTTTTTATTTAGAGTTGGCAGGTAACAGATATTTGGTAATCAATCACACAAATATTTGAAATAATTTTAAGGAGTTGTGTTGAGAAAAGCTTTATATATGTAGACTATATCTCTGATACTTAAATAAATAAAGCTGCACATGGCAAGCCTTGCAGTCTTGCATCTTTCTGGTTATTTCTAACTTCTGTGTTTTGTAGTTTGATTTCTGTGTTCTTTTTCTAATGGGGAATTCTTGTAGGTTTTCTTAATGTACTCTGGAGGTAGCAGCTGTAAAAATGGAAATTCATTATGACTCTCTGTGCCTCTGAGCAAGAGATGGATCACATAGCAGGAGCTGTCAATTCAACCAGTGGCAAAGATGGAGCTGTAGGTTTTTTTTTCTTCTCCTAACCTTACTGGGGGTTCATAGATTAAGTGCATCACGTTCTGCTTGTTGAATATGCTGATGTCTTTGGATTCAACCCCTCAGGTTGGAAGGAGAGGAGAGGAGAGGAGGAGCTGGGCCGTTTCCAGCCAGGCTTGTGGCAGCTCTGAGCTCAGTGACTGTGACTGATGGAAAAGTTCAATTAAGTTGTCAGAAGGAATAAAGATAATGACTTCTATTTAGTTTGCATTTCAAGTTACATGTTCCTAGTCATCTCTATGTCTCGTTTTCAGGTTGGCATATAGTGTCAGCTTCATGTGGAGCTGGTTTTCTTTGACTACAACATGTACTTTTGAAAGATGAGCAGGAGAAAGCTTTAATATATGAAATAGTATATATTGGTAGTTGTCCTCTCCAAAGTTGTCAGACCTCTTCCTTGATATATGTCAATCCAACAGACTCTAACAGACTCCATTTGCAGTGATATTAATGAGTTACTTTCAACAATTGCCGCTAAATAATACCTTTGAAAAGCAGCACTTCACTACTCCTTCCCACATGTGCTGTATATCTTAATTTACACTAAATTGTAAAACCAACCTGCCAGATTTGGTCTTGCTGTGATTTTATTTTTTCCTTCAAGCTAAAATGAAAAGTTTCCTGTGTCTTTGGGAGGCTGATTAATAACAAAAGAGATGTTGGGATGATTTTTAAACACGTTTTCTGCCTTCCTAAGTTCATGCACAGATGAACATTGTGGTTGTGTTACTGTGGCTTAATATAATAATGATCTAAACTGTGATTGTGCATGATTTTAGCCCATTGTAGATGGTAACTGAAATGCATTAACTTAATTCACATTAGGAAAATGACAGTGTGGATGTGTTCCAGTGTTACACTTCATGCTGTCATTTAAAAGCTCCGATCTGCTCCCTGTTTCTGTTGATACATCTGGTCCTAGCAAGGACACCTGACAAAAGTAGCCAGGTATCTCCATGATCTAACAAGTAGCACCTGCAGGCCAAGAAATGTCCCAGCAACAAAACTTCATAGTTGGGGCACCAAACCTCGTTTTCACTGGGGGCCACATCGGCCTTGTGGTTGCCTTCAAAGGGCCGAAGGTAATTTTTGGACTGTATATATGTAACTACTGCTACATTTACACAATCCTAAAATTACCTTTGGCCCTTTGAAGGCAACCGCGAGGCTGATACAGCCCTCAGCGAAAATTAGTTGGGCGCCCTTGCTTTATAGCAAACATTGCCTTGCTGTCATGTGTGATAAATATTACTTGGATCTACTGTCTGCCATCGATGTAAGTCTGACTGTGTAATAGTGACATGGCATGAAGTTCTATGTAGAATGAAAAGACCATTTTAAATATGTGAAACAAATGTATCTGCATCCGTATCTGCTAATGAACAAGTACAGATGCATGTACTTTCACTCTTTATGCTGCTTGGTTGGGCTATAAAAAAAGTTTATTTTTGTTTGTACTTATTGAACCTGAAAATTAAAATGTAAATCTTGAAAATATTTTCTTTGTTCAGAAGCAAGACACAGATACGTGAGAGGCAGATGCTGTTAGAATGTGATCAAAGCAAACAGAATTAGGAATGCTGGATTTCTGTCTCCCCTCCCTCGATACCATTCTCTTTGGGAAATTAGCTGGTATGAAGCCAGGAAAAGCTGTTCCTATGCTATTCCAATTTGATCAATCTTTATCCGGTGCATGATTCCTCAAGGATTATAGCAGTGTGTCGTAATTCAAAATACTTTAAGCTTCTGTGTTGCATTGAAAGAATGATGGCATCAGGATAGTAGCTTGCCTCGAAACTTTTTTCTCTCTCTTTCATGAGATTGTACCTTACAATCACAAAACAATCAAATGAACAAAAAACACCTACAGAAAATGGGGGCGAGGGATATCTATTTATATTCTAAACACATCTCTGTTTATTTCTGGGCAGATTGCGCACGGATGATAATCCCTGGGTGAAACTGGGAACTGTTATGCTACAGAGAAGCCCACCTGAGGAAAAGGAGAACACAGGAAATGAAATTTTGAAAATCTGCCGTTCTCTGTATGAAACAAAGCACATGCTCCCTGCTGAGGTAAGTTTTAACTTAGGGTACCGTGGAGATGGGTCATGTTTTGGGGTCCTAACTACAAGAAAGATGTTGCCATACCAATGGAGAGCTAACAAGGCGATTAGGGGAGTGGAGCACAATAAATGCAGAGAAACTGAGAGAACTGGATTCACTCCGTCTGAAGAAGAGGTGGCTGAGGAAGATCATACTGCTGTCTTTAAATATACGGATGAGGAAACACGTAGGGGAGATGGAGCCAGCCTCTTCACAGAGACGCTTAGTGGTAGGACAAGAGACAACAGAGATGACTCTCATGCAGAGAGAACATTTTTCACCGTTAAAGTGGTGAAATATTAGAATAGGTGGATTCTTAGAAGAGACACGGAGTCTCCGTTCTTGGAGGTATTCAGAACTTGACTGGATCGTGTCATGGGCAATTTTATCTTGTTGGATTTGCTTTGAGTGGGGGCTGGTTGGATTAACTGACCTTTAGGTGTCTGTTCTAGTATAAATTATTCTTTGAAGTATTTATAAAAATTCTTAAATAGTGCATTGCCATAGGCGTTATTGTGGAAAAGTTGTTAATTATATAATCAGTTATTTTCTCACTAATAAATGCATAAAGATTTAGTGAGAAAAATGTGTTGGTGATGAAAAAACTAATATACAAGTAATTGCTTTGTGATAGTCATGGTGTTCTGTCTTAACTATGTATGCATACTTCAATACAAGCATCTCTTAAGCATAAAATTACTGAAGTGTTTTGAATGTAAATATTGTATACTAATGAAGACAGATTTGAGAAATGCTTAATAAACTTCACACAACTTTAGAGTAGTCATGTGCATATTTTTAGTAGGCTGATTAATGCTTTATTATCATCTTCACACAATCACAGTCTGTTATAGAAAACAGCTGATGTTAAGACTATAAGTAGAATAGAAACAACAACGTTCTGCTTAAAATACAGACAGGTGGAGTGTGGGGTTTTGTTTTTTTTTAATAGTCAGATTTGAGTCAAATTTGATATCTATATAAAACATGATTCTAGAAGGTGTCGGAAAGCTGAAATGATTAATATGTTTCTTAATTCATTCCACCAAAAATTTTGATGGAAGGCAGGTGTCACTATCCCTGGGACTGGCCTAAGTATATGTAGCTTTTCTTTACAAGGCATTGAGTGGTGCCTCATAGCTTGTAGACTCATAACCTTCCTCATGCACAGGAGTAGACAAACTTAATCAAATTAGAATTTCCTAACTCACCTCAGTGAACCAGGGAGACAAATCTCACCAAGGGTCTTTGTCTTACAGCAGTCAGTTCACCAAGAGTTCTGCTCAAGAATGGGTCATGGTTTGCTTAGTTCTCTTTATTGAGTAAACTTTTTCTTATATTCCATTACAAGTCCTTATTTAGACACAATTTTGGTCTTGGTTAGCAGCTTTGCTTGGAGGTGCCTGCCTTTTTTAATGGTACAGGAGGTTGGAAGAGCCCTCTGTATAGGTGTGAATATACAGATACAACATGAAGGTGCTCTGATCCTCAAGCATAAAATAGCTTCACCAATGTAAAATAATTTTTTTATTATGAGAATGCTGGGCAGCAATATGTGTTGCACTAAAATGTGTAAATGTACAGTTACCTACAAAGGCAGGCTGTATTGCTTTAAATCTCTGTTTGAGAAGAGAGGGGAATGACATGGATAAATTTAAAGTAACTTATTTGTATGCACGCTGCAGTACTTGGTGCACAAGTTAGAGAGTTGAGATCGTGTGGCTGAATAAGATGAAGATCTGATTACTGATAATTAACCTGTTTAGATTACTTCACATTTCAATAAATACACTGATTAAGAAGACAGACCTAGAATGACAGAATTCTAAAATCTGAGAGATCAGTTTATCGCCATGAATAACATTTACCATTCTGAAGTCCGAAGATTGTGATGGAAAAAACAGTTTAGCTTCAAGTCATGATGGTCTGGAAGTTAGAAAAAATGTTTCTTTAGATTTAATGAGAAAGGTTTCTCTATTTACCTCTCGTTGGCCTTTCTACTTTTTTTATAACCAAGTACTTTTTTTACTGTGTTTTGAGGAGTTGCATAGCTTTAATATTTGTGTTAGTTGAAATAAGCATTTTCTTATTTGCTTGGAAGGCACACGTGTTTGAACTGACAGCTGCACTGCTTGCACTCGTTTTTCCATTTTTAGCTCGTTCCTGGTTTTTACATATGAGTACATATTGTATGTTTTTCTTTGTTCACAGTTGTCTCTCTTCACTTTGTTCAGATAATTTTGAATATAAATGCTGCCCTTCCGTCTGCTTGCAGCCTCTCCAGACACAACACTGTTTGAACTCATTATGCAGCCCTTAAAACTGTCCTTGAAAATACTGAATAACACTGGACCCAAAACAGACTCCTGTGAAATCCATTTTATATGCCTCACTGGTCTTACAGTGAACCATTGATGGCTGCATAGATCAGTGACTAGAGTTATCTTACAAGGGTTTCGGCTAAATCATGGTGTTCCAGATTTTGATTTAGGACTTCCCTTGTCCCTCTCAAGGTACCATCATTCCCCTCTAAGTGCAGCCTCGCGCTGCAGACAGGCACTGAGACGCTTCCAGGTGCTTCTTGCAGACTGAAAGGCACTTGTGCTGCTGAGAGCAGCGCTGGGAGCGGTGCCTTGCAGCCCAGGGCTGGATTTCCAGCTGCTCTCCAGGGCAGCAGTGCAGTTATTTGTGGCAGATGTACGAGGAGGTGTTTTTTGGTATTTTGACAGTCTGTGCTTGGCAAGCTCTCCTGTGGAAAAAGCTATGGAGGCCACTCCAGGGGTTTGCAAGTTGGACCGCACTATTCTATACCTTATTTCCCTGGTGCAGGGGACGGTGTTTCATGTCACATTTTTTAAGTGTTGCTAAACTTAAAATATGTCATAGTGATGGCCTTTTCCTAAACTACAGAACCTGGTGCAGGAATGTGTTTCTGTACAATGTTTTTGTTTTTTTCATTGTATGTTTTGATGGTTTTCATGGACTGGGAGTGTTGGTAGGTCCATAATACTTTTCTCCCTGAGTGCCTGCTTTCTTCTGCCTCTTAAAGACAGACTGCATTTCTCTTTTCCAGTCTTCTGTAACGTGTCTCATTATCAAGCATGGTGTCTCTTAACTTGAATTATCATTTCTTTATGCATTTTGGGGTAAATTTTTCAGCCCCAGAAACATATATTTTTTTTTAGACTGAATTTACAATACTGAAGTCTCACACATTACTATTGTCAACTGTCTCATTTGCCTGAGATGTTTTAATAAGAATAGAAGCCAAAAAGATATTTAACACTTTGGCTTTTTGTTGCAACAACATTATTAATGACATACTGATAAGCAAAAGTCAGTATCATCAGTGTACGAGGAAAACAGAGGCAGTGCAGTCTTATAAGCGGTATCAAGTGAAGAACAGTAGATAAGAAGTACCTTTCTCCATAAACCACTGGTAAGACTGGCATTAAAATAAAATACCATGTTAGGATAGCTGCATTTTAAGAGGACACTGAAAAATGAGAGGCAAAAGAGGCAACCTGCAAAAATTAGTACACACTGAAAATACCTTGAAGTAGAAGGCTGAAGGAGTGCAGTGTATTCGCTTATCAGAGATTGACAGGTGATTGATTTTATTCAGATATTTTTAGATGGAACAGAAGCTAATAAAACTGATTTGATTTGCAAAGGTGTAGCAAGAACCAGTTGAGTTTAATTTATACTATTTCATTTTTTAGCCTAAGATCTGATATTTTGACAGTAAGTAAAATTAATTGTTGGAATGTATTTTGTAGGTAAGAGTGGATATGTCTGCTAGTCATGGTATAAACGAGCACAAAGTTAATCAAGTCATCTGACTGTTACCTACCTGAAATCTAATGAAATTTAGCTTCAAAATCTGCTGGTGTAAGATAAGCAGAAGTTAATTGGATAACAAAGCCTGTTTTCTTACGTAAAGGCCTTTATGCCTCTGTGATGAACAAAGCAGATTGTGTTAGAACACATCTCATTAGAATGTGTAACCAGTGCTAGAGTGTAATTGAGAAGCATCTAAGAAAACAAAATGTTGGCATATCATTTGAGTTAAATGTTATTGCTTTGAAAATAGCAGTGTTAATATCTGTATTACTGCATTTGTTTGCTGAGAGATAAAATTTTTATTTATTTTAAAGCGGCTCATTGAGTCAACAAACTTGGATTCAACATCTGCATCTTTTCTCTCCCTGCCCTGTTGCTTTAAAGATGTACAGTACCTAGTTACATTTTACAGTTTGCTTACTTTCCTTTTCTTCCTCTCAAAAACCCCAAACTATGTTCCGAGGTTCTTTTAGAGAGCCTTTTTATAGTTATGGATTATTTCTCATGGCACAGCTGCTCCGTTTAGTTTTGAGAGGCTTTCAGACAGAAAAAGCAAGCATGGTAAAACTGCTGTTTTGTTCAGGTTGTGTATTTTATGGCTCTCAGAATTTATTTTTTTTTAACATAAGCTACATTTATTGCCATGGATACACCTTTTCAAGAAAAGGAGACAGGTAGTGTGAACCTCTAACTTTGCATTTGGTAAGTTTGCTGGTATGGCAAGCACACTATTGCTCAAAAGAAATACAACGGAATATGAAATTATCAGAGGTTTAATAGGCATATGACTGATCAGACAAAGCCTAACATATTTATTGAATCTTCTTATTCCTTGATCCTATATCTGGGGTGTCAGATTCATTTTCACGGGGGGCCACATCAGCCTTGATGTTGCCTTCAAACGGCCGAATGTAATTTTAGGACTGTGTAAGTGTAGGAGTAGTTACAGTTATACAGTCTTAAAATTACATTCGGCCCACAAGGCTGATGTGGCCCACAAGGCTGATGGTAGCCCTGGTGAAAATGAGTTTGGCACCTCTGTCCTATATCATATCCTTCACTCAACACATCATCAGTAGCAGAACAGAATGCAAGTGGAGAGGAACAAGGCTGGTTAAGAAAACAAGCCTTGCCTCAGTGACTCAGTGCTCAGTCTTGACAGAATTTGTCCTTCCAGGTAGTGATTCTTGAAGGCATACATTTAGAAAAGATTGAACAACGTGTAGCCAGACTGTTCTCTGTGCTGGGCAAGGCCAGGTGTCCCTGCAGTGTGTTACAGTTGAAGCATTTAACATCTCTTTGTCTTCAAATAATTTCAGGCTTTTAGGCTCACAGCTACTAAAACTGTGCTGCTGCTAAAAGTACAGTTGCATTATGGTCATCAAATTGCTACACTTGTCATTAAAGTGTAAAAGATGTAAAAAATGCATAGGACTTGTATTCTCCCAACTTAATAAATGGCTGATGAGATCCTTCCACAATTGCTCTTTAAATGTTGGAGTGAAACAGAGAGACCCTCAAAGAGTTGGGTACTATTTTCAAGGTGACTGTCATACATACTCAGAACACTTGGTGTAAGTTGCCCTGGAATGTGGGACATCTCTGGTGCTCATTGGGAGGTGGTTGTGACAAATGACCAAAATTCTTGACAATGACAAAAAAGGGAGAAGGGAAGTTATAATTTGATTTATAATGTAATTTGTTAGCTTAAATACTTTTTGATGTATCAAAGAATAACTCACTGCGATGTTGAGGGAAAAACAAAACCACAGGTTACATGTAGGAGATTTCTATTTATTTTTAACAAAAGGCCAAGGTAAAATTTTGGAAATGCACAGTAGGTTTGTTGTTTGTTTTAAAGGTATTTCACTGCCTAGTTTCTTCTTGCAGATGATTTATGATGCTAAATTTGTGCTGTATGGAAAATTAATTTGCTAAGCTTTAGTTGTGTATAAAATTTGAAAAGATTTTGTGACAGAGCTTTATAATGCTGAGCTCTGATATGTACTGTTATTTGCTCTTTATTTTGTTCAACTTAGTATAATTGTGTAATTGAGTTACAGAAATGTCACAGGTGTCTTTTAAGTTTCTTCCTGTGCTTTGCCATATTTCAGTAAGCACAGATATATTAGTCCCACAGAGAGCTGCGATGGCTCTGTTGTTCTTTCAGTAACACTCCAGGTTGTAACGGTGATTCAGTACCTGCCTTGTCCTAATGTAACAAATATTGCACTTACAACCCTGTATTCCACATTTCTTTTTAAATTTGTCCTTTCAAGTTTCCAGACTTATTTCCAACAGGGAGTTCATTGCTTTAAAAGTTTGATTTTCATTTTACATTTCACATAGAATTTTCATAAATTTTAGTGTTAATGATGGTGTTAATATCTCCAGAGATAGCATTGAATTAGTTTACTTTTATTTTCAGTGTATAAAAGAATTATGTTTGCTGCTGCTTAACCAGTCCCTCCTGCTGCCATCCTTGAAACTGCTGGTAGAAAGCAAAGATCAAGATCTTCATGCTGTGGCACTGGAGCAGATTACAGCTGTTGCTAAGGTATGAGCTGTTGAATTAACCACCTTTCAGAGTTTGAGGTAATACATTAGCTCTTTTATCTTCATATAGTAAGCAGAGACTATTAAGACTTATCATTATTAAGATTTTCCACAGCTATTGTGTCCACAGTGAGCAGTAACACAGGGCTAGTAAGATCTTTTATATCTACTTATGGTGATTAAAACTCACAGCACTTCCATTGAATTATCTAGTATGCTATTTTAAGTCAGTGTGGTGGAACAGGAACTATTCTGTTATATAGAGTAGATTGTTATCACTGTGTTCATATTCTAGCACTTTGGGGTTGTTTTTTGGTGATAATAGTACAACAAATGAGTTAGCTTGGTTCTAACAAATTTGGCATGTGGAGAGCTGTTACATCACTGGTTTTGTTGTAGAATGGTTAAAATGCAAGGTGGTGTGTTTGGGAACTTTCATGGAATTCTAAACAGGTTTTATTCGATACTGCAGCAAAGTTTCTGGAGAAAAAATAAATACTGTCTCTTTTTCTTTAGACAAGAGATTACTTTATATTTTTCAATTGTTACATAAAGTTCCATTACTCTTTTTTTTTCCCCGAGTATTTGCTTTTCAGTTAAGAAGGAACACCTAAAAAGATAAAAGCTAGTCTCCTAGACAAAAGCATTATATTATCTTTTATCCATTTTTCTAAAAACTGAGCTGGCTTTAAAACTTCTTAAAGCTCTTCATTGAACACATACAACCTGAGTTTCTTGGATGTTTGTGAGCTGTGGTCTACGATCTAGCACTCTACCACAGAAGAGAAGGGAGGTATTGTCTCAGACGTTTATATGAAAGGGAATGGCTTTCTCATCTGGCTGAATGAATTGCATTGAACATTTCCAGAATTGTAATATTTTGGTAGGAAAACCACGTATGTAATATTTCCAAGTTCTGAACAATATCTTAAGGAGCTCTTGGTTGTGTATTACGATATAAAATAATAATTGATGGTAAATTTCCTGGGTGCTACTTCAAAATGAAACTATCCGTATGGAAACGGGAATTGAACTGTGTATCTTTTTAAAATAAGCATCGCCAAAACACAAAAGCATTAAAAATGTGATCTGTGGGAATTCAGATTGGAAGTATAACTTTTTTTCTGTGACACATGAAGTAGGCAAACGTCCCATTTCTGCAGGAGCTTCATAGGGCAGGCCCTCTGCTCTAGTTATATTAATTGCAACAAATTTTTCAGATTCCTGGGTTGCGGCAAACGGTGCAATCCTGCCCCGCACTTTTCACACCATTCTCTGTCCCCTAGGAAAGATGTTGTCCATCCTGCTCTTCCCCTACATTTCTCATCATCGTTTATTCTTCCTCATGTGCTGTGTCTTCCTTCTTACACCGCACGTTGTATTCCAGAAGCTTTCTCTTTTTGCATCCATTGGGTGGCTCGAGAAAGGATTTGTCTGCTGTCAGGAGGACTCCAGAACACAGCGGTGGAGACCAGTCAGGAACAGCAGATCCAGAAGCAGAGGCTCCACATGAGATGTTGCTAATTTTCCTTCAGAAGGGCTTGGTTACCAAAATGGTTGAAGCACCGGCTTTTTTAACCTGTTCTCTATCAACATTTAAAATGGTTGCATGGAAGGCAGCAGGGCATATGATATCTAGTACATACATGCTTGTATCAATATTGGTCTATCATACATACCTGCTTATATCAAAATTCCAGTGTCATAGTTAGCATCCATTATGAATTTCGAGCATTTCCTGGTTGAGTTTGGCATTTTAAGCGAAGAACCACAGATTTTTATGAAGGTGTTCCTGTTCCCTTTTCCTTCTACAAATAAACCACAAATTTTGTAAATTTTCCACGAAATGTAATTTTATTACTATTAACCACCAAAACAATAGTAGATTATCTTTAGTATATTCATAGTTTTCTTTTGCCCCTTGCAATTTCAGATTTGGTGTCTGCAAAGCAAGAGTTTTTTGTAACTGTTTTTCAACAAGATGATCTCATAGGAAAGCAGTCGGGGATCTGATATATGCATGCACTTTCTCATCTATATGTTTTTGTTAACCTTTTAAAATTGACTTTTTTGTTAACAGATGAAAGCTGCTGTGTGACTAGCTCTGAAGCTTGCCAGCAGGAATTCATGTCCGAGTACATTTTATTTAACTATTTTTAAAGCACAATGCTGTGCAGTAGCACTTTCTGAATAGCTGCTAATTGTATTGCTCTCTTAACTGCCCTTTTCTTTCTGGTGTGCTACAGCTTTCCATTTTCTACACTCTTAGGTTGATAACATTATCTTGAAGTTTTAGGGCCAGGAACCATATTATCTTCTTACTAATATAAAGCACTTTGTACACCTGCGCGTGCCTAAAATAATACTCTTTTGGGCCTTCTTATGCAGGAGGCAGCTTGTTATGCTGTTTCTAATTTTTCCTTCTAAATTCAGTAATCATTTGAGCATGTAGTTCTGTAAGAGTGCTGCATAGCCTAGAATTTTCAAAGCATTCAGCTTTCGTCTAACATTTCATCTTAAGTCAATGAAAATTTAACTTGACTTCTGTACATTAGGCATAGAGTTTATCCAGTACCTCGAATGTGACATGCGACTGCCAGTATTAGAAAAGTAACAAGTACAAAAGAGTGACATGCTAAATTTAAAAGCTGTTATATTGTTTAGAAAAGTAGCTGTTACTCCTTGCTTCGTACGCATCTGTTATAATTACATTAGTTTGTGTGGTACTTCAAAGTGCATTTATTGCTTAGCTGTGTCAATATTTATTCAGTATAATTTTATATGTGTATTATTTGCTTTTTAAAAACAATGTTCAGACTGTTGATGTTTTTGTTGTATTCTTAATGAATTTTCATAGGAAGCCCATTTCTGCTTACATCAAACAGGAAAAGGACAAATAACATCTGGCAAAGGGAAGTCATAGCTATTGATTCCCTGACATAGTGCTAACACAGCTCACAACCGTGGCTGTGAGAAAAATACAGCACTTGCTTGCTGATACGATGTATTAGTTAGCCATTTGTTCTGTGTTGCTGACAGCTTTATGGATGTTTACAGTTAAGGATGATGCTGAAATGCTGATACTAGGAATTGTATAGCTTTTGCCTGTAATAAAACAACCAAGATTTTGTGTAAGCTTTTTTTGAAATTGCAGACCTCTCTTTTTATTGTGTATCTTTTTAGAAACTGCCACTTGTCTTTTCTGGATAACAGAAATAACTGTTCTTCCTCTCCATTCTGTGGTGTGTGAATAATTTTAAAAATCAGTTTACTTAAATAAGCATATTACTGCCAATAGGGCCCAGACTTTGCCCTTAAGAGTCAGATTGTTTTTGAAAAGGGTTTCAGTGTTGTCTGTTCCTTGGTTGTCTTTCAAAGATTAAGACTGATTTTTATACTTTTGACAGAGCCAAATTCTGTTACCTGTTGGTAGTTATACTGTTAAAACAACTAATAAATGGGAATTAATAATATAAACAGTGCATATACTTCTTCAACCAAGGCTTTAATAGAAACTAGAACTAGGAAATGCTTTTAGTTAATCTGAAATAATTCCCTAGCTCAGTTTGCATACTGTACTTTCAATAGTGAAGTACTGAGATGAGCTTTATGACACGATTTATGAAAAATGTAATATGGAAAATCATAAAGAATGTGTGAAATAATGGAATTTCCAGTTTTCTACAATCTCTTATGCCATTTATGGCTATTCACTTGTTGTGACTTACCTTTTAAAAGATACCTTGTTAAGTTATATGTGTTTAAGGTAAAATCTCTCTCTCCAGCCTAATTTTCTAGGGATTTTAATTTCTCTTTGTTTTCTTCTCCCTTTGTTTGTCCTATACCTGTAGACTCCCTTCAGGAATAAAATGAAAAGCATTTTTATCTCCAGTAGTAGTGGAGACGTAATACTCTGGGAAATAGCAGGCTCAGTTCTTTGCTGCTGCTACATGAGCAGCAGCTCTTATCTTTCTGTTATTGTCCATATTTCATAATGCATATGTTTTATAATGCATAACTTAGGGATGAAATATTGCCTATTGCTAATACCAGAACCTCTGAACACCTTGCACAAACAACTTTGACAAGGAATTGTGCAGACCCTGACTTGCTCCTTAGTGAGGCAAATGATACCACCTTCTCTTGCTTATCTGAAATTCTCGTTACAGGAGAGAATTTTTTTTCCCTCCGCTATAGATACAGGACATCATAGCAAATATAGCTCCATTGTCCATGTATACTGTGTTAGCAACCACAGAAAACACTGGATGCAGATATAAGTTGTGTCCTTGGTCTTGGAGAGCGGATCCACAACATTCTTGCATTTGTGGTTGCAAGAATTTGTGGAGGCCTCAGTGATTTATTAGTAAAGCCTTCTAGATGTCTCAGGTTCCTCTTCTGAGTACATCAGCAGAGGTGCCACCTGTGGCAGAGCTGGTATTCACCCACCTTTTTCACACACAAGCTTTCTTAAATTTGCAGGCTCCCTGTCTCTGCTTCCCCAGGGGACCTGCTGCTGCGGGATTGCTCAGCACCTCCAGCCTGAGCCCATTTACCATTCGTAACATTAATGTGCTGTTGGCAAAGCCCCAGGCAAGCATGCTTAACCCTTGCTGATTATGCACTGACAGCACTGAGTTCAGCATTAAGACACAAACTGCCATTCTGATTCAGGAATACAGCAGTCAGCGGAGGGGGGAATACGGGTTGTGCAACTGCTTTGTGTTCGGATCATTTGCCAGGCTGTTAGAGGAACAGCTGGAATCCCACAGCCTCTCTGAGAGCAGCACTTGGTGATCTGGGATAAGGTTCCTCCCCATCCTGCTGAAGATGTGCCAAAAGAGTTTAAGACTCGTGGAGACAGAGCACAAGTGGGTCCTTAGTTCTGTTGATGGAAACCTTGCTGAGTTGTGGTTTTCCTTCTTTAGATGCAGATGCATTTATAAATCCTGCATTAAAGAGACATTTGATAAAATGCACAAGCCCTGTTTGAAGCAGAGTGCTGTAGCACTGCTTCAGTGGAAATGATGAGTGCACCTGTTGTGATTCTGTTTCTGTTCTCTCTCGCTTTGCAGATGAATATGCATGTCCCTAGCAGGGAAAGGTATTGATTATCACAGTCTAAAGGAGAGAGCTAGTCATCAGAGACACCACTTGAATACCTACATCTTGAATGTAGATTTCAGCCAATACCTAAGTAGGTATGTAAGTCAAGGAAAAAAAGTCAGGATTTCCTCTTCTTAGCATAACTATCCTCATTAGTTCTTTTAAGTGTACACATCTGCATTGTGTGTGAGCACCATGCTAAATCTGCACTGTCAAATCCTACTGAAGGAGAGATAAATATGAAAAGGATTCGCCCATTTAAGCTTCCAGAAGTAACAGATTTTACACTAATTAAAAATTTAGCACCCTCAGCATGGGAGTCTAGATAGGCATAATGATTTTTCTCCATCGTATATACTCTCAGTTTATCATGAGTGTGGTTTATAGTGTATTCTCATGTTCGCACAGTATGGAAAGTGGTTGTGTATTCTGTTGTGCAAAAGATACCTGCACCGCTGAGAGTTGCTTAAACTGCAGTCAGCTGCATCCCATATCACTGGAACAGTGTTTCTGGGATCAGCTGTAAACTTTGCTGGAACCAGGGGTTTAAGACTTATTTTGGATCTTGGGATAGTCAGGGCTCTGTGTGTGCAGGCAGATCAGAAGTGACTTGTTAATAAGATCCCACCTCTGCTGTTGGCCCAGAAGCAGCAGCTTTTTAACACTGATGGTAAGGTTGCTTTTCAATAATTGCCTTAATTGGGTTTTACTCTTTTTTTTTTTTTTTTTAAGAAAGAAAATATAGTACAATTTAGAGAGTCTGTCTAGTATAGCTTAATATTTGGTATGCGTGCTAAAAACATATGTTTGCAGCCAATCTGTGCTAATTACAACATTTCAAATATGATTTAAATCATTGACAAAAATAACCCTTAAGGTTGTTTTGAATTAATATTTTTTGAAAAGGTAGCATTTTGAGGTCCATTGGAACAGTATCCTGGCTCCAACAGAGGGGAGAATTACAAGTCTAGCAAAGTGTAAGAATACGGCAAATGTGTACGCTCTTTTTCTGAGATACTACTCTCCTAACTTCCAGGTGTTTCCAGCTGTATTTGTGTACTAAGTAACTGCCAGTGGGTTTATTCTTCAGTTTTGTCCTATTTTTCCTTAAACTTGGACAAGCTTTTATGTTCTGCAGTATCATTTGCCAAAGAGTTCAACAGTGTAAACAAACAAACCCAACTATTTCCTTTCACTTACTCTGAATCTGATCCTACTAGGTTCATTTGATGCTCAAGATTCTTTTTTATTTTTAAATGAGACAGTGTATTTAATCAATTCCTGTATACTCTAATGATGTTATCTACTCCATACCCTCTAAGCTGCCTCTTTTCTAGATTGAGGAGTCCTAGTTTTGCTTAGTCATTTCTTGCACAGACACCATATTGTACTCTGTGGTGTATTTTTACTTTTAAATATATGCTGTGTGTATTTGTATTATTTCAGGCTTTTTTTTTTTTGCTTTAATGCTCGTTCTAATTTTAAATTAATTTTAGATGTCTTATATTTAAATTGATTTAATTTAAAAACAACTTACAGTTTTATCTAAGCATCGTTGCTCCTGTGTATAAGCTCTCTTAATTAAGGTTATCAAATATACATTAATTTATTGACAATCTATAAAGGTGTTGGTAAGGAGTTTAAACTAATGACTGTGACTGTCTCTTCATATGCAACTGATACGCAAAACATTGGCATATTCTGGAGCTGCAAAACTGGTAAATGGTTAATCTAACTTTCTCAGCTCCCCATTTTTATACAGATTCCTCATTAAACCTTGGCTTCTCTGTGTTCTTCCCACACACACCTGTCAGACTTTGCTTAGGGTGACCAAAAACTTGCAGAAGAGACAGTGGTCTCAGCTATATGAAAAGCATTGATGGGGTCTGGTTGCCATCTTGTGTCTCCATCCAGTTGCCTGGAGAAAATTGCATTGCAACAGTTTCCTCTTTCTGACCAGGTCTTCAGACAGACTTGAAGTCAGAAGATGGGAAATGTTAATCAGTTTAGACCTACTGGACTATTTGAGCTTAAAGATGAGCTCTCAGACAGCAACTAAGAGCCTCTTATGTCCCCTTTTATTATTGTTATGTGTAAAGACACAATTATCTCATTTATGCGTGAGTACAGACAGGTTGCTCTGCTTCTGTGTTACATGCGGGCATCTTCGTCCCCATGGTATAACTGAGATGTTTGGTGGTTTTATGCTAGAAAGGGTCTTTTACTTTCCGACTCCTCTCTCTCCAGTGTGTAGGTTTTTGACTTATGTAATTCCACTAATCTATAGGACTTTTCATTAACTGAATAATAGCCTTAAAAACTAATTTAAATCAGCCCTCCCATCTGCTGCTATTCTCGTGACTGTAATTACTGTTTGTGTTTTATGTTCATTAAAATCAAACACTGAAGCCCTGTGTGAAGTTGCATCCTACACACAGGTGAAGAACAGAGCACAGGGAGCTCAGCAGTGGGGCAGAATATCCCTCCAGCCTCCTGTTTCAGAAAATATGAGAGCGCTTTGTGTAATGGCTTATTATGTTGCATGGTATACTACAAGATGCCAACACCAGGAATTTTGTTTAATCATCAACCTGTCTTCAACAAGAAAACATGTCAGTATTTAACTGGACCTAGAACTGCAATGCACTGTTGCATTAGATTTGTAAACCATAAGAAGTTTATGTAACTAAGTCTGAAAATGTTGAAGACTTAAGGGGAATCAAGTTTATTTTTAAGCTTTCAGTGGAAAGACAAATATCTAAATGAAACAATGGGAGAAGTAGCATAAGAACGAAACAGCAAGTTCTCTTCCTTATTAAGGTGGTAAAACCATTCTGTTTTTCTAGAAACCTTCTGATGTTCCAAAGGAAGTGAAAATAGTAAATTGAAAGTGATTATCATGTGTTATTAATTCTAAATCGAAGGCAATAAAAAGAGCTATTTGGTGAATAGTTTCACCTGTACTGGGGTTGAGAACCTGTGAAAAGTCTGCAAAGTTGTTCGTGTAATCCTAGGCAGGTTGTTAAGCATCTTTATTCCTTAACTTCGTGCAGGTCAAGTATTTATATTAATGTGACAGAGACTGTTAAAGGCATACTTTTAAATATTCTGTCATATGCAAATTGTATATCCCTGTTAATCCCTATAAAATTCTTATCTGTCTTTCAAGGTCACACTGTGCAGCTAAAACAGTCATGACATGTTTTAGTACATGGTTGTATCTGGTAATTAATTTTGAATTACTTTGGATTTTTCTTTCTTCATAGGTCGATGATTCCAGTTGTGATGCTGAAATACTTTCCTTGCTCCTCGATGCCAAGTTAGTGGTGAAGTGTGTATCTACTGCCTTCTACCCTCACCTTATTGAGCACTTGCTGGCTGACCAGGGAGAAGGAGGCTGGGACGTGGAGGAAATAGCAAAACAACTTAAAGAAGCTGGGTTCAATGCAGAGGCCGGGTCCCTCTTGATGTCCTATCGAGGGACTCATCCTGCACTCAGGACTTTTACTACTGCCCTCCAGGCTATTCAGCATTGGATCTAAAAATGCTGGAGTTCTTCATTTGTCTGCCTATGTTTTTTCTGGAGATCTTACACAAAAGGGAGAAATTGTCATTCTAGTGAAGTAACAAAGTTAGTTATTAACTATGTTTTGTTGAAAATACAAACAGCACATTTATAGTGAATTCCCATATATTTCTAATCATTTAAAAATTATTAATGTGGACTGTATCATTCTGTTATATGACTAGGAAAGCATTGAATCTAATAATGCTTTTCAAATCAGAGAAAAATATTAAATGGTTACACTCTGTGACATATAAATGAAACATTAGTAAGCTGGCTGGTTATATACCATTTGTCTTAATTTCTGTAAGTAATTTACTCTTGTCATAATGTAAAACTAATGTAAAAATATAATTATAAAGATATATTAAAAAAACACCACAAAGAGTAATTTCTGCAAACTTCAAAACCTTAACATTTGATATTGTGCAATGTTGTTAGCACAGCTTTTGTTTGCAATAAGTAAAATATTTTGCATTTAGTGTAGTTTCTTTTTTCCTCCTATTAGATAGATAAGACAAATATTTTCCTTCTTCAGCTGCTCTTATTTTTTTTCCTGTCTCTCCTCAGTGTTGTTTATTCATAAGGACAAGTTGGACTTTTTTGTACTTGCAGACAGTTCTAGTTTTTGAGTTATTTTTCTCTGCAGTCTGGGAAGCTTCATCTCAAATCCTAAGCGTTCGTTGATACCTTTTGTGAATGCACTTTCAAAGTATTATACTTTTCCTGAGCTCTGAAAAAATAAATAGGTGTGTTTATTTCCAAATGCCTTGCTGTCTAAATAAGGCAAAGAATTTCTGATTGTTTGCTAAGGTTTTTTAACAAGGGGTCTGTTTATTACACTGCATTACCAGAAGTTTTTGATGGTACTGTGTGCTTATAGGAATTTATTCTTAAGATTAATCTATAAATCTTTTGCCTAATCTTGTGTTCAGATCTAATTTTGATTAAATAATGTGGAGAAACAGTATACGTGTTAGAATAATAGGATAATACGGGTTTGAAGCGATCTGCAGAGGTAATGTGGTCCAACCTCCTCCTCAAGGCAGAGTTCCTTTGATGTTGGAGCAGGTTGCTGAGGGCTGTATTCAGTTGGGTCTTGAAAACCTCCAAGGAGGGATGTCACCTTGCTTGACTGTACCTGTGATGAAAAGCTTTTTACAAATATCCTCTTGTTCAAACCCGTCTCATTGCAGCTTCTGCCAATTGTCTCTCATCCTTCCACCATGAATACTGTGAAGAATCTGGCTTCATAATCTCGATAACCTTCTTGGGTTCCCCGTAGCCTTCTTTCCTGAAAAGAAACAAAACCCAAAAGAAGAAGAAAATTATAGTGCAGTAATTGCAGTTCAGAGGTGATTTAGCTGGCTGTACCATGCCTACAGTGCAGACAATGGTGATGGATTGCATTAACGCTGGTAATACTCAGTCAAAATTTGGCAACAGGGGGATCCATTTTGGGTGCAGTTGCTCTGTGCTTCAGTAATAACACTCATATCAGGGCTTTCTGCTGCCTGGGACAGCCAGACACTTTGTTATGCAATATAGTATCAAGCTGACTGTTATTGAGACAGTAGTTTCTAAAATCCCTCTTTTTCCTAAATGTCATCTTAAATCATAAAGAAGGAAGAAGAGTGGGTTAAGAGCTTGAAGTAGCTATTTAATTGGAAATTTGTATTGCCAAGTTCTTTCCTAGGCTTCAGGATTTAGAAATGGGAGATGACATTTGTGGAACCAAAACTGACTCTTACTAGCATTGTCTTTGACTTAGGATCTTCTTTTTTTTATCTTTGTTTTATCAGCTTTTACTGACGGTGAAAATTGTTCAGATGTTACCCTTACGCAGGCTTCTTAAGATTTTTGGCTGTGCTTTAATTCTTCAGATTGTTAATCTTGTTTTTGTACTTACTGGTCCCAGCTGCCGTGTGTTTTAAGGAAGGTTATCTCATCTGCGTATCTGACATACATATTGAGTTCAAATTTACATCATTCAGACATATTTCCTTAATTCTGTTCTCTGATGCCAGCAGTCCCAAGAGCTTCAGACTCTTAAAGTATATTGGAATTGCAGACTAAAGAGAGGACAGACTTAAAAAAGGTAACATAACTGGAGATCAGTAGATGCAAGCAAAACACAAGGCAAACCTCCAGCAAGAAAACCTTGGATTATTCTGTAGAAGATACTCCTGTACTTTAGAATGGAGCGTTTTGGTCTCTCTGCATGTTTTGTTCTCAGGTCAGTAAGTTCAGCACTAGATTTTCTGACCGTTCTCATTCAGGATCACGAAAAGTTTGTGTTTAGTGTCACTGCAGAGCTGAGCTGCAGATAAAGCTCTGATGAGTGTTATTGATCTTCTGGCCATTTTCTGTTTTGCTGGCATTACAAATCCACGATAAATGTTTTCCTTGCAGCGAGGACTACTCCTGTTTATTCTGTATTCAGAACTTTTATCTATAAGGAACAGTTTTTTATTATATGCATCCAAAATGGTCAGCCTATGTTAGTGTATGTTCCAAATAACATAAAGTTTAAAAAATAAAAGTGAAAGAAGAGGCACATGACAAGGACTTTTGTATCCCAGTGCCAGTCTTCTGGTATCTTCTGTAGCGTAGAATAACACTGAGGGTCTGGGAGTGACCAGGATACACTGGTGTATGTTAGTGTGTTGGGTTGGTGTGTTTTGTTTGTTTTGAGGTTCTGTGGGGGCTTTGGTTGTTTTTTTTTTGTTTTGTTGCTCTTGTTTTTAAAAGGTTAAGAAACTCATCTTGGTGTTATTAATAGTACTTTAAAAAAACATCACAGAAGAGTGGAACTGGCACTTGAGACAGTTCAGTTTTGTCAGTTCATTTGATTTGCAACTGGTAGCTGTTCACAATAAAGCATGAGCTGATGAAGTTTTCACCCCAAACAAGTCCATGCTCTGGAGATGCTTGTGCTTCCAAAACTGGGTGAATAAAGAGTTCAGTTGTGTCTCGAGGAGCAGAACTTCCTAGTGCCATTAATCCTCTTTTGCCTGAGAAAGTGTTTGCATGTTTGATGAGCTTTTTGCTGCCTGGTGGATGTACCAAAGCAGCAAAATACATCACCTTTCTTTGGATAAGTAGAACCAGAGATGAGGGAAGAAAGATCATAACTCACAATTTCTTTCACTGCTGGAAACAGTAAGTGGAGATATTACATCAGTGCAACAGATGCAGAGTAGACACTATTGAATTTATAATCTTTTTGAAAAGTGCAATTCAATGAGTGGGGAGGGTACATATGATTCAGATTTACTTGTATAATGATTCTTTCTGTGATACATTGTTTTTGACATCCTACTCTGTAAAAAGATGCTTTGAGAGGATGGCCACAGCATATGGATACCTTAATCACGTGGGTAAGAATTCCTACATTTGTGTTGATGGTTAAGATTGCGGGGTGACAATAAAACCCTGGCAGATGTATTGTTAACCTCCTCGCCCCCCCCACTTCCACCTTTTTTCCCCCTCCCTCTCCCCCCTTCCCACTAAGGACAGGCGATCGGGAGGGAAAGAAGGACAGAGAGAAGAGAGTTGGAAAAATTAACATTGTTTTACTAATGCTACTAATAAGAATAGAGAAAATAATACAAAATATACAAAACCAATCTTGAAAGTCTCAGCAACTGCAGAGCCTGCACCCGAAGTCCTGGATTGGACTCTGCAGCCAACCGGAGCTGGATTCAGTCTCTCACTAGGCCTCAGTTCGCAGGGACGACTAGCAAGATCCTCTCCTAATGTCGGCCATAAACAGAAGGGGAAAAGCAAAGGGAAAAGGGACGAGATCCTCGTGATCTCCCACTTTTATATGAAGTATTCACGTGAATGGAATGCTATACACAGTTGGTCAGTTTCTCGGTCACCGGTTTCTCGTTGCCCCTCTCGCGAGATGTCCATCCATGCTTATCAATAAGTTTGCATTCCATTGCTAAGTTTACCAAAACATGTGTCTGGTTCTCCAGGAAAATGCAGTTAATATGAAGGCTTTAGCTGACAGGCAAAATTCACTGAAAGATAAACTTGTTTTTAACAAAACCAGGACAATTTGCAAAAACACAATCATTTTTAAGGTTCTTTTTTTTTAACCTGTACTGCTTTCCCTTCAAAACCCAGCAAATGAGGCAAGTACTGGGGGCAAGGTTAGATCTCACAAAACAGCACAGATGGTCACGGTGCCTCTGTTACCCACAAAACAGGGGGTGCCAGGTGAAACCTTAGGCCATTTGCTCCGGAGAACGGCAGTGGGTGGAGGGAGTGTCGACCTGCTGGAAGGCAGGAGGGCTCTGCAGAGGGATCTGGACAGACTGGAAAAATGGGCTGATTCCAATGGGATGAAGTTCAATAAGGCCAAGTGCCGGGTGCTGCACTTTGGTCACAACAACCCCCTGCAGCGCTACAGGCTGGGCGCAGAGTGGCTGGAGAGCAGTCAGACAGAAAGGGACCTGGGGGTACTAATTGACAGGAAGCTCAACATGAGCCATCAGTGTGCCCGGGTGGCCAAGACGGCCAATGGTATCCTGTCCTGTATCAAAAATAGCGTGGTCAGCAGGACAAGGGCAGTGATCCTTCCCCTGTACTCTGCATTGGTGAGGCCACACCTGGAGTATTGTGTTCAGTTCTGGGCCCCTCAGTTCAGGAAAGAGATTGAAGTGCTGGAGCGAGTCCAGAGAAGAGCAACAAGACTGGTGAAGGGACTTGAGCATAAGACCTGTGGGGAGAGGCTGAGGGAGCTGGGGTTGTTTAGTCTAGAGAAGAGGAGGCTTAGAGGTGACCTCATCACTCTCTAGAACTACCTGAAGGGAAGTTATAGCCAGGTGGGGATTAGTCTCTTCTCCCAGGCAGTTAGCAATAGGACAAGGGGGCATGGGCTTAAACTCTGCCAGGGGAAATTTAGGCTGGATATTAGAAAGAAATTCTTTACAGAGAGAGTGGTCAGGCATTGGAATGGCCTGCCCAGGGAGGTGGTGGACTCGCCGTCCCTGGAGGTTTTTAAACTGAGATTGGACATGGCACTTAGTGCCATGATCTAATAAACAGACTAGAGTTGGACCAAGGGTTGGACTCGATGATCTCTGAGGTCTTTTCCAACCCAGTCGATTCTGTGATTCTGTGATTCCCACCCAGCCAGCTCTTCTCCCAGGGGCTCTGTTGCTTGCGCAGAAGCACATGATGACAGCAGACCGTGCAGGAACTGAAGATTTTACCTGCTTTCATCTGTCAGCAGCTGAGTACGGAACAAGGAGGCTCAGATGAGAACAAATCAAGGGCAGGGCAACATGAAAACAACAACCACGGCAATTGAAGTCAGTGAAAGGGGGGCAAGGCAAGGATTTTTCTGGGGTTACATTTCACTGCACAACACACAGCAAGTAACATCGAACACCTTGCTGGTTTGTCCTACTGATTGATGATAGACTGAGAGATTCTGAAGGAAGGGAATGAACACAAAACTAGAAGTGTTCCACCTTCAAAATGGATTTATTATTGTAGCCTTGCCCACCATGCTGCCACATTTCCCACTTTAAAATTTCCAGCTTCTTAAATTGTAGTATTTGAAGAAGAGAATACAGGAAAGTATGCATTTTTAGTAAATCCTTGAGACTTGTCTCGCTTCCAAGGTTGTGTGACTTGATCTGTATGCCCACCTAGAAGAGCCACATCCATTATTTATGTGTTTTCATTTTTCATTTGTTTCAAATTATGTCCTTATATCAGAAAATATTGAAAAACTAAATCTCTCTTCTCCCACCTGTTGAGTCCTGGCATACTTAGATATTTCTCTGTATCCTTTGGTCATCCTTTTCAATAAGCTCTGTGTCTTTTTCAGTATATTTTTGAGACATGAAAGGAGGAGCAGAGCCATGCCTTGTATCAAATGTTGCAGACACACTAAAGGTTCATCTGATGCCATAAAACTGTTTTTCAGTTTGATGATTTAACTGTTACTGAACACTTGAGGTAGTGTTTGCATAGAATTATTTGATTTGACCCTGAGTTTTCCTTTCCCGTTGGTAGCAATCATCTGAGATTACTCTATATGGTTTTTTATTGTTTATTTTAAGATTATTTTTTGCATGTATATCATCGTAGTTACAGATCGAAATCCTTTTACCAGTTAATCACCCAGACAGTACATTGCATGAAGACTTACAACAGTTTTTCATCCAGCCCTTGCTCTTACTCGAAAACTTGTCTTCATCAGCACTCTGACAACTCTACTATTGGTCCCTTTTTGTAGATAGAGAAAATACTAAACTTGGGTCTCTTTAGCATCTGCCTGCATTTGAAAACACCCAGCTCATTTTGCTGAAGGTGAGGCACATACAGAAAAACAGAAGAGTAGATAAATGTCCTATGGATGGTCAGAAACAGGCTCGCTCTTTTATCTTCATTAAATCATCTGCTGACACGATTCCATTCTCCACAAAGAGCTCAGTGCCTTAAACTTGGGTATGTTTGTCCTCAGTGATGCTCTTACACTGGGTGGAGATGGAATATTGAGTTTCCAAGGTGAATGAGCATCCCATCGTAGAGCAGGAGGACTCAAGCAACACAGGTACAGAGCCTCATCTTTCCTTAGTGCTTAGGAGAGTTGGGGTTTAACTCCAGACAGTATCTTCAGCAGGTAATTATAACAGCAAAGACTTTATAGGAAAACAAATCTCTCCCTGACTACTGTGATATTCAAAAACATGAAAATCTTATTTACTTTGATTTATTCACAGTGACAAATTTTATCTGTCATTTTTCTCCACTTGCTTTGAGACTGGCCAACAAAGGGGATGGCTCAGTGCTCATGCTAATGACTGTGCTGACTGAACAAAGCGGGGTATTTTATCATGTTGACTTCACAGGACACACTAAGCTGTGCAAGCAGAAGATAAAGTCTTCTTCAGCTTAGTCATAGCTAGATCTGGCAACCTGGTCAGCATTTCTGTCTAAAAATAGAGACTCTGCTGTCTGGAGCTGCCTGGAGAGGATGGCAGAGACCACAAGAGCTTCCTTGTTGCACAGCTGTGTCAGTTCCAAACCTTAGCTTCATGTGTCCCTTATCAATACCAGAGACATGACAGTTAGTGGAAATTTTTTATGTATAATCAATTTGTATGTGGTTGCTACTGAAATAGCTGTAGAAGCTGAAATATCTGATTTAGTCTCACTAAATGCCTAACTCCAACAAAGCTAAGTATTAAACTGAGGTTTGTTCTTCTGAAGATATGAAATGCTAAGATGTTTCCTGATAGTGGTTGCTGCAAACCAGCCCCTTTTCTCAAGGCACAAAGGTAATAAAACACTAGAACTGGTGCACTATTTATAAGGAAAAAGAGGGAAAGTTAGTAGTAACCTCTGAAGGAAATAAGACTTAGTGGTGAAACCTTAACCTGAAAAATGTGATTACCATTAAAACTGAATCGTCTACTTACAGTGTATTCCTTGGCATTTTCTGTGAAGCTGTTCTGACACCCTGTCACCGAATGTCTTCTTAGTCCACCCTGCGAGGCTCCCCTTGCTTGCAGGCCATGGTAATGGGGGAGCCACCTTCACACAGAGTTCTGATTTATAGTCCAAAGTCTTTGCAACCCAAACACAGAAAACTGCATGGCAGCCTTTTTCTGTGAGAATCTTTACATAATGTGCATGTAAAATATTTATTCTAATGAACAAAGCAGATGTACGCAGTTTAAAAATAAAAAGTAATGCTAGAAAACAAATAAGCAGAAGGAGTTTAAATGGGAGAACAATACAGAACATAAACTGCGAATGAAACTGGGGGGTGATTTTAATTAATCTGGTAGTACCATCTGTGCTGGTTCTGGCTTTAGAGGAAAAAATACACAACAGTATCTGAATGCAGCTTTCAATAGTATGTGTGTGAAATATGTATAAGCCATGTCCTATATCATCTCGGAATGGTAGTGGAATTTAAGGTCCAGTGCTGGAAGTGTTTCTTTTTTTACCTGTTGCATTCATTTAAGCACTTAATGAATGATTGTCATAGTGCTGCTTGAAATGTTATTTCTAGTAAAGACATTGCAGAGAAAAGTGGAGCAAAAACCAGCCTAAGCCATTTGGACTTTGGAACTGTAAATGCTACAGCTGTTCTGTAACAAAGATGTTCCCAAGATGCATTTTTAAAGTCTTTGTCACTTCCTTAAACTGTTCAAAATCACTGGACATAAGTGGAAAAAACCCTAAAAGGGGCTCTCAGATATGGCTTCCTATAAGAAGAAAAATCCAGTCTTAGATGGTTCAAGATATTTAAAGATTTAAGTTTTGGATTATTGTTAGCTTAATATCCAGGTATAATCTAGAGTGAAGAGGAGTGCAAGCCACCATTTTTAATCAGACCACTAGATTTTTAATTAGCTGTTGATTCCTTAATATCATCTTGCTTTTAGAAGGCAGTATTTATTATAGTGGTAGTCCCTAGAGGCCCCAGTAAAGACTCGGATTGTGAAAGTACAGCATCTGTATGACCCTGCAACAGAATATTTACACACTGTGTGTTAAAGGCGATGTGGTTAGAGAACATGAGCAGTGAAGACATGGCAATAACCTGTGCATGAGTTTTCCTACATTCTGCTCAACAATTGCTTGGCTTTACCAACATGAACCATACCAGGTTGAAGATGTCTTATTTTTTTTGGTTTGTTTCCTTCAGCACCTTTATCTAATGATTCTTAGGTCAAACGAAAGTTCGATCTTATGTGCCAATTAGCAGAGAAAAATACTACAGGCTCATAAGATTAGTTTGCAGCAGTCATAAGCCATCAGTCCTCTCTGGAGCTGGAAATAGTAGTTTATTCTTTTTCTTATCATTCTGTAATCATATTTATGTATAAAACTAGCAGTATTGAAAAAAAGGTAAAGGGAAAATAACTTTTCCACTTAGCACTTTACTAGCTGCAGGAGCTTTTTAACACATTTACATCTAATTTCATGAAATGCCAATAAAATACTTTTCACTTGCCCACATGAGGCTTTTAAAAATAGTTTGTACTTTTGATAACACTTCTCTGTACTGCAAGATCCTGCTTTAAATGTGGTGAATATTATTGGCTTAAAAATTTGCTTTTTCCATCCTGTAAGCTGAAAAGTCACAGAAGTAAGGACAGAGGGCACAGGTGGTGCTTAAGCCAATGTCTTAGTTTTGGCTTTATTGAAGAGTGACATCCCTGAAAACTGAAAGACCTGAAATACAGGGAGCACCTTGTAAAGTGTTTCCTTGTTCATTGAGATGCTCACTGGTCTCAATGGATCCAACACCTGCTGGAAAAGGCTCAAGGTCCTCAGGATTATCAACAGTAGAACCAAACAGGGAGCAGAATCACCTCTTTGCGTTAAATTCCTTTCTAATGCTGTGACTGAAGACACTGGCAATGTTCTTCCTCTTTCGTGTTTGCTCTTTTTCAGGAGATTTTGTGGCATTTGAGGTCTTTAGCAAGGATTTAATGTTGTTCTATGTTGGTGGGAGAGGCCTCTGACAGCACAGAGTAAATATTCTTCCTGACTTACAATACCAGTCTGATTTATTGTCCAATAGATATAATACAACCCAAGAGGTTGGCACCCTCTTGGTACCAAGAACTAACTTAATTGCGAAGATCTCCTTTCATTACCATGTTCTTATCGCAGCTGCTCGTTTCAGTTTCTGGTTTTAATCACAGTTCAATAATTAAGAATTAAATATGCGGGTGAACAGAAATCAGCAGTTTGGATTTTGTTATCGAGCAAATTTCATGTCTACGAAGGCTTAACCAGAGGAATATTCATACAAAAAAAAACAGCATCATAATTGTGGGGAAAAGTGTGGTATTAAATAATTCCTGGCATCCTTATCCTAAGTTTGAATAACACAACTTCCAGTGTTTACAGAGCTGCCACTGAAGATTACTGAGAAGCATCGCGCAACTGTGTGTGGGAGATGGTGGTTGACAGCAACATCTCAAAGCCCTACTTTACTGATGAGATTGGCTTAACCCTAGGCCTGAGAGCTCTTCCCTCTGTGAAAGACCAGTATTTAGCATTGCTGTGGAAAATAGCATTTCAGGGCTGTTTGATGTCAAGAGTGTTAACTTTTAGTTCTTAGAGCTGGCAGCGTTTCCAGCTCCTAAGAGCTGCAGATCAGTTTGCATCGCTGAATACATTTGTAACTTTGGACTTTGTAAATTTGTAAATTTGGACTTTGACCTTATGGGATGAAATTTCTCTTGCCTGTTCTTTGCAGTTACTGGTGTGCATGGTGAACTACAAAAAGCAAACCGTGAGGCAGAGGAAGGGTCACTTGCTGGCTGATTGTTCTCTTGCAGTCTGCCAGAGTTTTTTCTCGTTGGCCTGGAGAATTGTAACAGATGTGACTACTCCTGTAGCCCCAGGGATGTACAGTCGCTGCTTCTGAAATTACCAAAAATTGAGAAATCTGAAGTGAGCCAAAGCCTTTGGACAAAACCTGTCAGTTTATTAATGTGTTTTTGGTAGTCACTTTTGGGAACATCTTCTTAGGAGGTGCTTAATCCTATAGCCTAGTAAAGAGGATATGTAGCTCTAAGACTGAGTGGACCAACCAAGAACTGAATCATGTTCTCTCTTTCTGGTGACTCTATAGGATGTTTTATCAATATTGTTTTTACTAAGACTACACTATGACCCTGAAAGAATGGAAGTAGGTCTTCTTTAGAACTATACCAGCCTTTTTTGATAGAAAATTAAATGGACAAATGTAGCCTGGTTTTCCTGTTTGAGTTACTTCCAGACATGCTTAGAATTTTACTGATTTTTCTTATTTCAAATATTCCAATGGCTATTTTCACAAGAGTTTTATTCTCCAGTCTGCTTACCAAAACCTGTTACTTTTTAGAGCTTCTAGTGTTTTTAATTAATCTGTTTATTTGGCTAAGAGGTTTTAAGAGGCCAACGCATGCTATTGTTTTGCTCCTGGATTACTTAGCCAAAGCTCTTTTAATTGTTTGCACAAGGAAGACAAGGTGGTGACAGAAGTGCATTAGAATCTGTGATATGTAAATTCCATAGATATCCCTGTTTATGGCAGCAAAAATCTCCTGTACAGATGTTTAGAATAAAATGAAAAGAGCTTCATATCCCAGTGCTATGAATTCGCAGCTTGTGTCCTGAAGCGTGCTTGTGAATCGTTTATGACTCGGCCTGAGAGAATACTGTGAAATAATCTATCTGCCAATAATTAGATGATGTTACACAGATGCATGAGCCCTGTGCTTTGATTTGGCAATGATTTCTGTCTGGCCTGGAACTAACTCCATATGGTGAATCATAGAATCTTAACCTGTTTGAAGCGATAGGGCTTGTCCAACCTTCTGCGTGCAGGTTGCCAATGAAAAGATGAGTTAACTTCCATCTTTTAAAGGATGCACATAGTGTCCGATGTTCCTGTGCGTAGGCAGATGTTTACAAAACACTGTCGTGACTTGTCCTTTCCCGCCCGTATTTGGTGAATTCTGTAATTGTGAAACACAGGTCTGAATGGTCCCAGGCAGAGATCTGAGACTCAGCAAGATGGAGAGAGGCTCTGGTCCCAAAGCACGTACACAGCTGTGCAGCATTGAAATGCCGCATTTTCCTCCCTCTCACCTTGATCTCAGAGCTGCGGCTGGAAGGGAGCTGAGGAGAGGCTGCCTGGGGAAGAGGTGGGCAGCAGAGTTATTCCCAGAGAACTTTTTCATTTGGAGCACCTGAGGATCCGTGGCTGAGGCTTGGCCAGGCCATTGTGTATGCTGGTGCTCAAGAGTAGGGCTGGGAGAGAGACAAAGCCCAGAGGCCCCATTATAGCAGGGCTCCAAGGGGCTTTCAAAGGAACGTGTTGACTGCTGTGAGATTTCTCCCCTAAGAAAAGGTTAATGTCCTTTCAAGGTCAGCCCCACACTATTCTGATTAGACAGCTTCCAATCTGGTTGGTTTCCCAAAATGCGGGCAGAAAGGGCATCCAGTGTCAGCTTGTGCCTCATTATAAAATATTATTAACTCCTATACAATATGGAAGCCAAATTAACATGTCATTTTTTTTTTTTTTAGCAATTCACTTTTTGTAGCACCTAATGTAAAGGCTTGTCCCTAACAAAGGATAAATTTACATGGGAGAGAATTATTAAAACGCCTTCATAGTGAACATACAAGTCCGCATTGTAGTCCTGCACATTTCAGCAATGTAGAATGTGAAGGCCCTTGTCCTATGGGCAGGGAGTTTCCTGGGGTTTTGCCCTGCTTCAGATGTGGACTGTTCTGTTTCTGTACTCCTGTTAGCTCATCTACATTCCCACCCTATATTCATCATCATAATTTTTCTAGAAACACTGTATCCCAATTTCCAGTGCAAAGCCTCATTTATTTTTTGCAAAATGTGGGAAACCTTTTTCCTACTTAATGTGTTTCAATACTTATAGCTCAGTCAAGTATCACTTTATTCTTATGCATCATGAACTCTAGGATGCATCTGTCTCTGCTAATTGAGCCATTTCCTCATAGCTACACCTGCTCTTTAATATATTATTTTCTCTGACTTTACGTTGGAAAAATGATGCCCCTTTTAACTCCAGAGGAAGTGATTCACTGCATCTGCTACCACTCTGCTGCTGGGCTGTTTTCAGAGTTAACATGGGAAGAACTCAAAGTCTGATGCATTTAGCAAATAGCCAGTTTTTGCCCTTAAAGTTCATTATTTAAAAATATCTCTCGTGGCCTCCTGTAAATAAGCAACTGCAAATATATAGCATCAGTAAATTCCCTGCAGAGATAAAGAGTTTTCCGTCACAGTCATTACCCAAAGAGAAACCAGGTCAAACATCTTCAACACTGAGACAGTCAACCTAGTGACAACAGACAGAAACTGTGTTCTGCATTATTGGGTATTTACCCTTCCACTCTGTTTCAAGCAGTGATTTGACAATAACAGAGGCCAAATTAGAAGCCATGCTAGGTATTCTCCACAGGTAATTAGTCCTAGAACTTAACTGCCACCATGTTGTAAAGCTTTCTTTTGTTTAACTTCCCTAAAAGTGTAATAGAAAAATGTTCTTTTCTCAGATTGACTGTTAGCATCTTGGAGAACACCTCAGTGTTGCCTCCTTCATTATTGCGAGCTCTTCTGTTTTGAAAGGCCTTTTAAAAAAATCTTGTCTAGTTTAAACAAATATAATTCTTTCCTTTTTTGAAATCTTTTTTTCCCCCTTTTTTACTTTTTAGGACACTTCCTTTGGTTTCTCCTTGATTTGTCAGTTTTCATTTGAAATATTGTACAATAGTTACAGCCTTGCAAATGTTTTGCAGAATGGAATAGCGAATTTTCATGGCCTTCTAGTCCAGGATTACTTTTGCTCTGTACTCATGTTCTCAACTAATTTTGTTTCTGGTTTACTGTAATCCCAACTACATTTCTGCAGTGGTGATGTGTAAACAATTAATCTCATTTTGTGTATTTATATCTTTAATTCTTCTTTCTCAAGTGTACTGTACCATCTTTTTGGTTAAATTTCATGGCATTTCTTTGATATGAGGCTTTAATAATGTCCTTGAGAATCTTTCAGGCACTTCTAGCAGCCACAAATGGTTTCTGCTCTATCAACTGTATCACTACTGGGAATTTAGAATATAATTCAAAACCTATGACAGATCTTCCATTTCATCTCCCACCTTTCCAGGCTAAAAATAAGTATTCATATGTTGTTTTCTTATTATTTTCAATTAGTTGTGCAGGTATTTAATATTAACCACACCTGAATGATGTATCCTTAATTGTTCTATGTAAATGCCAAACGCCAGAAGCTTTACTAAGAGCATGATGCGTTTGTTAAACTTTTTCCCATTAGTCTGATAGCCCTGTCAGAGAAGTAAATTTGATTAGTGTGACACTATGTATTTTAGACAATCTATTCTTATAATTCTTGTCATATTAATAACATCTAATAGCTTACAAAATAATTGCTTCATATTTTTTCCACTGTCTTTCAGATATCAGAGTTTGATCTTCAGCTCCCTACTGACTGATGTATTTTTATTTCTTTTCATTTAAAGGTAGGTACTTTTTTTACTCTGGAATATCTCATACCTTCCTTGAGCTCCTGAAGGTAATCATTAATGATTTGGAGGCTGCTTTATCTTGTTTCTTAAATACATAGTGTAAATTTTCATGAGGCTTAGCTGCCTTGACTGTATCACTTATCTGTAATGAAGTCTTTCATTGTTTTGGCTTGTTTTACTATAGCTAACTACAAATGCTAATTGTGTTAACTGATCTAGTCATGCTTAATTTTTCCTAGGAAAATTGGAGCAAATTTCAGTTCTTCTCATAAGCTGTTATTTACTTTGCCAATGAGTGCCATATTTGTTGGGGTTTTTTGTCTTTAAAATTAATTGTCTATTATGTATCTCGCTTGGTTTTGCCTCCTCTCTTTCCTCTCCATTACCTCACCAGCTTTGTTGAAGGAAGTTGGCCATTTCTTTTGTTCCCTCATGGAATCTCCTTCCTGATTGGTAATATGTGATTGGTTCATATTTCTCGGAACTCAGTTTTACTTGCCATTTTATCACTGGTTACTCAGTATTACAAGATTCTCCTGCAGCTGTTCACATTCAGTGTTTTAGTACTCTGAAAATTCTGCCACGTTATGATGACAATAAAGATCCTAGCATAAGTTCCTACACTGCGAACATCAGTCCCTGCATTGAGATAAGTGACTGCTTACTCATGCCTTTTGTTTTCCTTCTTTGGTGTTTTTTGTTTGTTTGGTTGGTTGTTTTCTTTGTTCATTTGTTTTGGGGGTTTTTTGTGTGTTGTTTGTTTGTTTGTTTTAATTTCCTTCCCTGTTTGCTAGCTAATTAACCAGACAATTTGTTTTCTTATAACTTTTTTCTTTTTTTGAGGAATGGGAATTGATCACAACAACCAAATCTCTGTGTCCATACACTTTTTGACTCTTGCAAAGAATTTTAATGGGTTTTTGAGGCATGGCCTCTCTTCGTGTCACATTTGTGGCACACAGCATCAGACATCTATTGCACAGATATCTACATGTGAAGAAATCATCCTGTTCTTCCACAGAGAAAAATAAACAGTCTTGGAGTTTAATTCAGTTTAGCAGCATAAGTAAAACTCTGGGATTTAATCAGATACTGTAGTCTTTCCCAATATTCCCAATACTTGATATCTATCTGTATGTCTATTAACTACATTATTTTTAACAGCTTTGGTTGTGCAAGTTGTGTGATATAAACACTGGCCTTACTGGTCTGATGTTTCTTGAAACCTGAGTCTCCTCCCTGATTGCTTTCGTGATCAGCACAATTACAAGGAACTTGATTAGCTTTTTTGCTATGGATGTGTCTTTTCTGGATATTTCTTTTGCATCATCTAGTAGCCCTAGAGACACCCTTGTCAGGCTTTCCACCCTTTCTTTGAAAGAGTAGTTACTATTTTTTTTTTGATGCCTTAAGCAAGGTTTTCCTCGACAATTTTTTGCTTGCCTTAATTTTTCTTCAGAGTTTGTTCTTTTCTACGTCCCTGTTTGGACATGACTCAAAACACCATCTTATTCCTAGAGCTTCTCTAACCTTGTGCTTCATCCCTATCAGCCATCTAGTCTTAGTTTCTGTTTGAGGAGCAGCCGCTTATCTGTGCAGCCTTTAGGATGATATGTTTGAACAATCTCTGTTGTAGCTGCAAAATTTTGATATTTTTGCTTTCATTTCTGATCTGAAAATAGTATTTCTTATTTTTATGTGGTGTCCCTCTTGAGATGAACCACTTTATAATAGATTTGGGGAGGAAGAGGTGGTAATTTTTTAACATGCCTATAAGGTGAATGCATATATGAAAACCAAAAATGTTCACTAATATAGCTGTGAATTTGGTGGCCTTTTTTTGTTATTTTGGTTTGAGTTTGGGTGTTGTGTTTAGTTTTGTTTTGGTTTTGCTTTCTTACCTCTGTGTAGTTGTATATGTATACTTCATCCAGTTTTCCAAATTTTCAGGTGCCATTTAAAGGCCAAATATTTTCCTGTTTGAGTTTTCTTCTCCTCTGTTCTATTCTTTATTTGAATGTACACAAGGTATTATATTTTCATCTAATTTTTCACCTTCGCATTACGATTTTACATCTGTCTGCTTATCCACTAATGGGTAAGATCACGGGATGCTGTCACAGATTTCCTGGTCTTTAGTGCCAAATGTAGCAACTTGCATTTTGCCTCCAGAACCTCTCTCACCCCATTTTTTAGGTCATGGGCATGTCAGTGTACCATAACTGTTGTCTTGTCCCCGGATTTCCTCTTAAGGTACTTTATATAACTGCCATTTGCCCCCCGTCTCAGTCAGAAAATCACCAGAAAGCTCTTTCTGGTATCATAAAGCTTGTCATCAGTGTTCTTGATAATTGAACCTTCCACCTCTATAACCTCCCTCTCCTTGCAAATGTCATGGTCTTCTGAGAATTCTCCTCCTCTTTTGTATGAGTATTGTGAGCTTGGAGTGAGACCACTCTACATCATCTCTGCACAGCATTCTTCCTTTTACTCATAAACTCTACAAATAGGAAGCTGCATAGATAAATATAGTCTTAATAAAAATGTCACTGACAATGTGTCCTGTAGAGTCACTTGAATGAGAGAAATCAATTCAAATCCTGGTTGGTTCAGTCAATCTCAGAGCTACGCTTTCCCCTCACTTGACTGCAGAGAAAATTTAGGGTGTCAGTAGTCCTCAGACAAGCAAGATGAGCATGAGGTACATCAGTTCCACTGATGTGAATGTGAATTAATTGCTCAGCCTATTTGGGAGCTGAGCAAATCCCACCAGTTCCAGTTTCAGGACTCAAAATATCTTTGAAAGTTGAATCCACCAGACTTACAGTGTGTGTACATAGATGAATGAGCTTTCGTTCTGGGAAAGGCTGGTCCATGTGTTATGTGAGTGGAGATTTGATGTTCAAATGATTTTTGGCACAAGAGGACTAGACCTATGTTAGGCAATCCAAGAGGTCCTGATTCCCACATTGATTTCTGAACTATTCTTTTTCTTCTGTTGTTTCTTCTGAACTCAGTGACCCATAATAGATTTTATTTCTGTTTCGGTGCCCTCTGGTGTTTGTATTTTCCTTTTGTTTACTTCTGTTTTCTTCTTCCTTTTTCTGGAATCCTTATACACTGAGACATCTTTCAGCTACATCCCTTTGTCCCCTGCAATGTTTTCTTCTGACTGATCACATGTAACAATACTATGCTGTCCTCCTTTCAAAAATGTTTGCAATGCCCTTGGTTTGTGATATTTATTACACTCTTTGTCTTCTTTTCCTTTCTTCTTTATTTTATTTTTTTTATAAACTCTAAAAGTCTGGGGTTTATTATTCCTTGGACCACGCACCTGCAGTGGTTTCCATGGCAACACGATTCTGCAGCCCCCAGCTGTTTCATCCCTGATTCTTATTAGCAGTTTGCTGGATGCTAGTAAAAATGCTGCTGGTTTGGAGAGGCAGCCTTGCAGCTGATATCACAAGCATTTACGCACTTCGCAACCACTTGTCTGCTTGCAAGTCCAGGCCCTTTGCTTGGGATGAGAACATAAGTCAACTATGACTATTTAGTAATCTCATCTCATTAGCTGTGCTTTCTTGTTATCTTCCCAATTACATGCTTAAGTTGATAGCTCATACTCAGTCAAATTATTTCTTATGATCTAAGCATATTCAGATTTCTCTGGTTCTTCCTCGGTCTTTCAGGAAACCTGAAAAAATAACAGCATTCCTTTAAATAAATTTTTAAAACAACTTACTGCAGACAAGTAGAAGCTGTGCTGTCAAACTTCTTAAGTACTTTCACAAAAAATAGCTCCATCATGTCCTTGAAAGTAAAGTCCATATTACTCTGAGATTGGGTTTTGAGCAGAGATTGTATTGAGATAATATGGTGATCTTTCTGTCTGCAAATCTGTCTTAGTTTTATGCCCCTCATCACAGTGGAATATGAATGTCTAATGAATACAAATGATCAGTGAGGATTCAAGGGGAAAATCAGTCTTATTTTACTTAGTCCCTACCTAATTTCTACTGGTCAATATCTAGTGAATAAACACCCATTGTAAACACCAGTAAAAGCTATGGTATTGTAATGACAATTGCTTTGATTTAGCTATGCTTATTTTTTTTATTATTCCCTCAAAACTAAAGGCAAAATAAATGCTGACACTATGAAGAATATCAATAACTTCTATTTTATTTGTACCTAACTTTGTAATCTCGTGAAATTATGTATATAAAATTATGTGGCTAAACAAACATACAAATGCACACACAATTTGAAGTACCAGTAACATGAAAGATAGTTGATAGCTAAAAGAGGAATATTTTTGCCAGTCAAACAAGAAGGAGAAAAAAATCCCACATCATAAAAACCCTCATGTCAAACTTTGAAGAATAAAGTTATAAGAGAAAGCAACAGAGAGGAACAGTCTGGAAAACTGGGAATTTGAAGATGGCTTGGTAGAGGGTTTTTGAAGTCTAGACATATGCCAAAGAAAACTAGCTAGCTGAATCACATTTTTACCTTACCATGAAATGTGAAGTCACTGAAATAGAAACTTTTCATTGAAAAGGGTTGTTTTGGTGGCTCTTTCAAATAATCTTTTAAAATAGTTCAAAAAATACACATAAGCTTTATTTCAAAATGACTTTACAAAATGAATTGTTTTGTTTACTTTTATGCCACATTAAATTATAAGAATTATCCAAATGAGATATTATCAATGACACAAACAACTTTATTACAATTACTGTTTTGTTTTGGTTAAAATTTGTTTCTGCTGAGCTCCACAAAATTATTCTCTCTGGCAACCAATGACAGAACCTGAGGGAATGGCAGGACGATGTGCCAGGGGAGGTTTAGGTTGGTCATGAGGAAAAGGTTCTTCACCCAGAGGGTGCTGGAGCACTGGAACAGGCTCCCCAGGGAGGTGTCACAGCCCCAAGCCTGACAGTGTTCAAGAAGAGACCGGACAACGTCCTCAGACACATGGTGTGAACTGTGGGGTTGTCCTGTGCAGGGACAGGAGTTGGATGCGATGATCCTTGTGGGTTCTTCCAACTCAAGACATTCTATGGTTCTATTAAATTATTTGAGATACGGCAGAATGCTAGTCTCCTGTTTTTGAATAAGTTTGAATTTGCAGATTTTTTTCTTATAAACTGTAAAATAGATGGATTAAATTTGTTTTTTACATGAAGAAATTATATTCTGTGCACTCTAAAAAAAAAAAGTGAGGGAGTCTGATGGATCAATTTCCATCATTCTTAATGTGACTTTGAAAAGCTTTTTGTATTTTCCAGTTTGCTTTTCTCCACCTGCTGGAATGATGATATGATTTTGGATTAAGGATTTTTCACTTTCTGTTTTTAGTGAAATTCTTAATGACTTTTCACATAGTAAAGTGGTTTTTATTAGATCAGATAAAATAATTAAAAATTGTTCTCTAATATTGCTCATGCATTTCATTTTATATTCATCATGCCTTGGGCTTTCAGTTGAAAAAAAAAACCTTTGCGTCCACTGACTTCTGCAGATATAAGCTCTGGTGTTTCTTCACATTAAATGTGTAGGTAGTTGCTATTTTTAGTATTGTGTGTTTCTGTATTCCTGCAAACCTTGAAACAAAAGGCTGGAGCTGAATGGAATTTAGGTGGTGTTAACAGCTTCAGCATCACTCAGTTTTTACAAATGCTGTAAAGGTGTGGAAGGGCAAATGTCCGGTTTCCAATTCAGAAGTTTCAACTAAAGCAAAGAGAAAAAAAATGTTGCTTCTCTCTTCTCACCCACAAACCAACCTGGGATCTGCAAGCCCACCTTGAATCTCCTCTCATGTCACCTGGGGACCTGTAAAAAGATTCAGCACCTCAAGCGCACAATACTGTCTGCTTTTACTGTTTTGGGTGTGTTTCCTGCCCTGCAGACATAGTTTTGTAGTCACAGCCTCTTCAAGTGAATCCTTGGGTATATCTGTGTGTCAGTGTAACCCAACAGAAAAAAGCAAGCAACCAACCAACCAAAAAAAACCACCAAAACCAAACCAACCAACCAAACAAAAAAATCCCCAAACAACAAACAACAAAAAAACCCCACAAACACACACACAAAGAAACACCCCACCAAAACATTCTGAGCAAGTCTTACTAAAGATATCAAATCAACTTGTTTTGTGGAGAGGAATTCAAAAAGGAAAATATGAAAACTGGCCAATGTAGGAATTTTCTAGGTTTTGGGTATGCAACTGAGATACATGAATGATTGGAAATCTTTATTTTGTGTTTCATATACATACATATATACGTACTTACAATAGAACTAGACATCATCTGTTAGCACAATTTTTGACAAGTCGCACTTTTCTTGGTGTTCTGAGGCTACTACAAAAGCCTGCCAGTGATCTTGGGTAGGAGGCTTCTGCTGCAGAAGTGAGTGTTGGTGGGTTTAGCATGTGTTTTTTCCTGAAGGCTGAAGACATTGCTGAGGTTGGACATCTGTAGCCAAGGTGAGGACGTGAACACAGCCTGACTCCGAGGGCGCACGGGGCTCTGCAGCTGGCGATGGGTGGCTGTTTCCCAAGGAGCAGTGATCACAGGTGAAGGAGAGAAAGTGTGATTTTTTTTAAGGCACAGATACACCTTGCTGGATCTGTGTTTCTTGGGATTCCCTCACTATTCCTGTGAACTCCATTTTTAGCGGAAAGTCAGAACTACGTGCTATTTTTAATGGATGGATTTATCTGGATGCTTTTTGAGTCAATATTTATTCTTGGAAATTAATTTTGTTTTCAGAAAGACGTGGTGCGTGATTTGCTTCCCCTCTGGCAATAGGGCTAAACAGTGTCATCTTGCATCCACTAGAACTTCCTCTGGTTCAACAACATCTTTTTTCTTTAAATAATTGTCCGGAAGAGTGGATGCAAGACCTGGATAAGTAATTAATTGGTTATCCTAAAATTAATTCAGGAGAAGCTCTGCAAGCTTAAGGATATTGTCTCTATTTCTGCCCCAATACAGAACAGTATAGCTGTTAGTTAATGTTAGTGAACTTATCTGAAGCCAAGCTGAACCCCTTACTAATTGTGGAGAGTACCAATCTGTGTCTGTATTCCTGTGTGGAGTGGGATGGCTTATCTACTGAAGCAATCACACACAATGCGGTAAATACAGGATTTAAAAGGATCGAATATCCCCTTTTACATCCTCAAACCCCATAAACATTATATTAGCAGATATTATATTGGTGCATGCTATTTTTTTTTTTTTTTCATCTACCATCAGATTGGAAAGAGTCAGAGAAGACTACTGTGGATCAACCCTCTATAAATACCACCGTCTCCTCTGCTGCCCCCTGCAACATCAGCCTGCTGGTGGTGAATGAATTACCTCTTCCAGGGAGGAGCAATAGAATTTTTTTTGGCCAAGAAGTTGCAGTTCAGCATTTGTCTTCTTACTGGTGAATTTTTATCGCTAAATGAAAAGGGATCCTAACAACATTGCTTGCAAAATCCAAGCTTTCCGCTAGAAATGAGAGAAATGATGTCTTTAGGCTGATAAAGAGGGATGTGAAATAGTCAGACTACTGCTTTTTATGAGCGTACTTTTTTTAAACATTTATGAATAGAAGCATAGAAAAATGTAGCAAGAAGGACTTCGGTCTTAAAGCTGTTAGTGGTTAAAGAAGCTAAAGGCCACTGGCATCTTCAGGTATCTTCGTGATTATCTGATGCAACTGCATCTCTGCTGCAGTCTGAACTCATCTGTACTACAAAGCTTTCTGTGGCTACTTTTTTTTTGCTTTTATGATGCTACCATAAGTGCCACCTGCTGTATGTACAGAGCATTGGCCTCATCTGCAGCGTGGGGAATGATACTCTCTGTGCAATGCACATGCTTCATGCAATAGAGAGACATTGCATGGCCAACATGCTGATGGATCTCATCACAAGCAGGCCATGACAGAATTGTCAATCCAATCTAAAGAAAACTAGCTAGCTTGGCTTCGCACCTCTTTGACAGTATGCACTTTCAAAAACTTCCAGCAGGGGTGCAAATATTGAAGAAAAGGATAGCTGTGTAGTGAATGTCCGCAGTCACAGAGGCTGTCCTGGTGGAAAAAGAGATTTCCATGACCTAGCTATGGGTGCACAGAATGTGCTCTCTTAACCCTGTCCTCAGTCTTGGTTATAGCACACGGTCATCCTCATTCACCAAACCTCTTCAGACTTACTGTGACGACTCATCTGTCCCAATAGGTAGGAGTGCTGCGTTAAGCAGAAGGTACTTATCTTGATTTCAGACTTGGATGAGGATTAGATTTATACAAGTATGTGCTGTCTTGACAGGAATGCTTTTAAAACCAGAGCTTTTAATATTTGAGACTGGAGCCTGCTTGTCCCTGAGCACGAGTCTATGTCCCATGCAGCGGAATAACCTATCTTGGCTCCTCTGAATGCAGAGCTAGCAGGTACATTTCTCATCAGATTGCTGTGGCCGTGATTTACATGAGTTTGGACAGGTTGTTGGGGAAGTCAAGAATGCTCAAGAGAAACGTGTTTAGTTTAACAAAATAGTTAGAAGTGCTGATACTTCTGGAAAGAAAGTTCCTTTTTATCGTCCATTGAACACCTAGTGAGATTCAGGGTAACAGCTACCCTTGTGAAAGAGAAGATGAAATAAAAGATTATTTTATTACCTGAGAAACAGCCTTACTTCAGTCTTACCTTTCCACAGTGGCATATAAACCTTCAGTATTTCTTGGCATCAGAAATGTATAACAATGAGCAGGTTTTGTTGTGTTTTTTGGAGAGACCATCTGTGCAACAAAATGTAGATCTGTAGGAATGCTTACATTGTGGCAAATGGAGCTGGGAAATGGGCTTGAACTTTACAAACAGTTGAGTTTAATCTACATATAGCAATTACTTTTGCGGTCAGCAGTTTAAATTCACCAGTTCACAAAGGTTTAAGAGAATCAGATTTCCTTTAAAATGAAGAATAAGCTACATGTAAATGGGTGTACTCTGCCCAAAACTCCCCTTTAGTTCTACTATGTAAGGCAGACTTGCAGGGACTTGTTATTAATTACCTGACTGTAGGTGGGAGATCCCAGTGGAGCCTGAAGGTCCATTTTACTGGCTTTATGCACAAATACGTCATTTGCTGCTGTCTGTGCCATGAGGAAATAATTCAAGGCAGGCAGAATAAATACATAAGTCAGTCCAAAGTATTCTTTTACAGGAGAAAGAAAAAAATATTGCAGTTGGAAATGTGCATGGCAGATGTGCCATTTACTCCTTATTTGTATTTACTAGTGATAGCAGCCCATGTGCTTGGCTGGTAGTCAGAAGGAGATGGGTGGGACAACATCCTAAACACACTCAGGGTGGGAATGGGCCCATTTAAAGATAAAGGTAAGATAATAAGATCCAGTGATTTAATCTAGGCCTCAAGTCTTAAAATTGATTTGGTTGCCACCAAGCACATTGCTTTTCAATAAAAGGCCAGCATTACTTTACCACAAATGGTATAGGAGACAGCAAATTTTGCCCTGTTCATATTTTGAATGCACTTGCAGAATAATAAAAAATGCCAAACCTCTGATAACATTCCAAACTACTGTTGAGTCTGCCTAAAAAACAACCCTGGTATTTCTGAAAGGTGGACCTGACATAGATGTATCTAAGTAAAAATTCTATTGGCAGAAAAATCTATTCGCTATAAAGAGAACTGAGTGGAAAAGTATGCAGGGAGTATCTGATTTACTATTATATTCCACATTTGTCTTAAGTGTAGTGCAAATTAAATTGTGCAACAGGCCTTTGTGAGCTCAAGTTACCATCTGTAGTAAGAAAAAATGTTATGCTGAAACTAATTACATGACTTCAGAGATCTTGCAAAAGGAATGTCCAGGGGATTCTCTTGGAGATCCATTTTCTCACAGATCAAAGGAAGTGAAGAAAAGAAAATCCTGGAGCCAAGCCAGTGGTTATGTGAATGATTTAAAACTCAAAGTCTTGTTTCTGAAAAAAAAACAACCGTGCCCTGTTCTAGTGCTTCAGCCAAAAATGGTTGTAAAATCGGAATTGTTCATCTTCCCTTGAGGGTGCTAATTCTATCAGCCAGCAGCTATCTGGGACAGCCACAAGTGTCTTAAAATAGCAGCACGAGAGAAGACAAAGTAAGTGTTAGACAAACTCAGTCTTCCATGAACAAGCTGAACAATGAATCTTTTGGCTGGAAGCTCCCCTTTCCAGGGCTAAGGAGTTGATTACATGCAATAAACTCAAGCAAGGCAGCAGTATTTTCTTCTACATAGTTAAAATATGTATTTGCTATGGATATAAAAACCTGAAATACGTTAAGGAGTCTTCCGTTTTCCAAGTTTCTAATAATATGTTTTGGCACATAAAATGTCATTTTTTTTTGCTAGATGAAGCATTTCCAGTTTTCCTCAGGCCCTTCTAAGAGCAACAGTTGAAATTGAGGTTTTGGCTCACAAAACAGAGATTCTCCTTGACCTTCATCCAATAGTGAAGTGGTGTCAGTACTCTGGCTGGTGAAGTCACCTGGTGGAATCAATGCCTTTTCTTTGGTAGGATGTGAAAAATGTTTTACCACACACTACTTTGAATAATAATATATTTAAAAGAAGTCTTAAACCAAAGTGATGGCCACCATCAGTCATTTGTTTTGAGGGATTTTTCGTGTATATTGAGTGCTGCATTTCTCTTCCCAGACAAAAAGTGCTTGAAAACATTGTCTCAAGTTTTAGAAGACTATTGAGAATCTGACTTAGATATCTCACTGAATGTGATTCTTGCTGAATAAACTTTCTACTGCTGTTGTGCACATCTGTGCGCTGGCATCTAAATGTAGATATCTTAATCTGGAACTGAATCATGATTCTAGCCAACATATATAAATATCTATGTCGAGAGCAATGTCTGTGTGTCATAACCCAAAGCTAAATCCTACCTATAAGGTCACACTAAAATATGACATTCTTGAAAAGCAGTTTGTTAGAATATTGGCAGGACGTTGCAGTGCAACATGCTCTGGTAGACAAGGCTAACTTGATCCTTGCGTGCTGGATAAGGAAGGTAAGTGAGTGTGATAATAAAGTAATTTTTGTCTGGCATTGCTAAGCCAATGAATTTGTCACTTAGGTCTTCACAAAGACAGTAAAATTTGTGAGAACATAGAACTGATTCATACCTATAAAAATATCTTCTGGTGAGAGACTTAAACAGCCGAAGGCTCTGTAAAGAAGACTATGAGGTGATTTGGGTGTTGCAGATAGGCCTCTTCAAGGTAGAGAATGGGGAGTGCTGAAGAGGTTTTACTTTTTGCCAAGAAGGTTAGAAATAACAATACTTCAAAGAATCTAGCTTAATCACGCAGATTTCTTTTTCAACAGTAGATATAATTAACCACTTAAACAAATATTTAGAAAAAGGTGATTTCCTTAACCTTTTAATATTTTTGTATTGGTCTTCTCTCTCTCAGATGACAAACCTTTAGTAAAACTCAGATGCAAATTGTGCATTAAATGCAAGGAGTAACCAGTAACTTCTTGTCAGATGATCTCATTTCAAAAATTATTTTCTCTAGATCGTAAATCTAATGTAATGCCATCTTAGACTCAGTGTCTTTCTGTGCATAGGTGTAGATCTAGGCACGTAGGTTTCATTCAACACTACCAGGCACTGTTACTCACATGAAAGGTCAGGTAGAAGGTGTTCAGTGTTCAAGCACAATCTCTCTCCTATCTTTATTTATATGGACAGTTTTCAAAGCTGCTTTTTGAACTATTTTGTCTACTTGCTATAATTTTATCAGCCGAAATAAAACCAATCATGCTTTCAGGTTACCTATTACCTGTACTCATGCGATTTATTTACATACTTGTTTCCATTTAGAGATTTCACTGCTCACTAAAATCAGGCTGTGTTATTGAAGTTTTATAACTATGAGAGGTCCAGGCTATCAGATTTGCTTTGGGGTATGAGCTAAAACACAGAAAAATACTATTACTACCATAACTTCAAGAAATGCATTTGTTAACATTTAGTAGAAATATCCCTTTTCTTTATTACTGCAGCAACCCTGTAGCTTCAAATGCCATTATGTCTGGCAATGAAGACCCCCCGTATTGGAGGGCTATTTAGAAAAGGCTTTTCTGTCCCTTGAGGCTGAATTCTATTTTGTTCTTCACAGCTGTGACCCTGCAGTCATTCAGAAAGTCTATCCTGGAGGAAAAGCTGTGACCATAATGGCAGAACAGAGTTGTAAGCATCATAAGTCATCCCTGAGAAAGTGAGCAGGGAGGAATAATGAAAGCCCTGGCTCCTTTCCTTTCATACACTTGAAGTCCAGACACATTGTGTAACATGTGTCTTGTAAGTCACAAAAAGCAATCATTGATCCAGAGCTTAAGTAGACAAGAGCAAGGAGAAGAAAGGTGTAATTGCAAGGAGAGATTAAATGATTGACCTGCTCTGAAACCTGACAGAGGAGGAGTGCTGCCTTTCCTCTGCTCCTGAGACCTCTGCAGGGGTGAGCAGCAGTATATTGGCATCTATATGGGAGTGAGAAAATATGACCACTTCATTTCCATGTCTAGTTTATAATATTTGATTGTATTTCTGTCAAAGATAGATGTGTTGTAAAGGTGAGAGAGCTGTAATAGTTATAAACACGTTGGGAAAAGTTTCTAAAACCTGGCTAGTTTGTGTAAACATGCCTGCCCAGCGACGCAGGAGCATCGGAGGGAAGAGCACACAAGCAAGAAGGATAAAGATGGTTTCAAAAGAAAGAGCAGTCTATCTAGAAAGCTGCTTTTCGTGGCATTCAGCGTGTGAATCTTGTAGGTGATTTCATGTTCTCTAAAATAATTTAAACTGTTGCTGGGCTTCTGTGAGAGGAGGCACAGCAGACTGAAACAGAGATGGCTCCAGAGCAAGATGGCTGACAGCACAGCAGACCTGTCCGCCTCAGGGTCTGAGGGCTCGAATGCTTCTTCTGGTTTGGCCTTCTTACCAAATATCAGCATTATGAGTATTTAGGCTGTGGTAGATTTCATAGGGACGTGTTCTTTAGGATAACAAACCGAGTTGATAAATTCCATATTGTTATGTCAGTAATCATTACCAGGAATAGGAGGTGAATGTGGTCTGAAGTGGTCAAAGTGAGCCATGAATTGTCTTTACTTCTTCAATTAGTTTGGATTTCCACTTTGTTGTGGTATTGTGCTGTCATTTCCCCTTCTTTGCCTTCTATAAGTATTTAAATACGTGTTTGCAAAATTCAGAAGACAGCATGTACAGATAATCCTTTCCTTTTCTGCTTGTTTGTTTTTGAGTAGGAACCACTTGCTGTGTGTCAGCATGGAGGCTGACCATCTGGAAAGCAACTTTTCAGAAAAGGACCTGAGGGTCCTGGTGGACACCAGGTTGAACTTCAGCCAGCATGTGCCCTTGCAGCAAGAAAAGGCAAATGGTGTCCTGGGCTGCTTTAGGAGGAGTGCTGCCAGTAGGCTGAGCTAGATGACCCTTTACCTCTGCTCAACAGTGGTGAGGATACACCTGGACCACCATGTCCAGTTATGGGCTCCCCAGTACAAGAGAGATATGGACATATTGTAGAGACTCCGGTGAAGGGTGACAAAGAAAAGGCTCAGGGGTATCTTGTCCGTGTGTATAAACACCTGAAGTGAGATTACAAAGAAGACAGAGCCAGGCTCTTCTCAGTGGTGACAAGTAACAGAACACAGGAGGACCCATCTGAACATCAGGAAATGCTTTTTCACTGTGAGGGTGACTGAGTGCTGTCATAGGTTGCCCAGGGAGGTGGTGGACCCTCCCTTCTTGGAGATATTAAAAAGCCATCTAGACACAGTCCTGGGTAACTGGCTGTGGGTGGCCCTGCTTGAGCAGGGGGCTTGGGCGGTATGACCTCCAGAGGTCCCTTCCAACGTCAACCATTCTGTGATTTGTTGATGAGACCTAGGAACATCCAAGAATTTTCTGTCCTCTCGCTGACACCATTCATCTGTTGTACAGCTAGCAGAGCAATGCCACCACAGTCATATTTGCAGACACATGTACCTCACCCAGATGCAAATGGACACTGAATTGACCATCTTGTACTCCAGGCTGTCCAGACTCCTTTGCAGATTGAGCATGCAAGTACTTTGATTGCTTCTGCACGGTGTGGTACCTTTGGTAATATATCAGACTCTTAACAGGACATTTTAACCTGATCATGGTGCTGTGCCCTTCTACTTGAAGCAGATCTACAAAATGGTTGGAGTTCAAGTAGAGGAAGGATAGAGAACCAGCAGGATAGATAACTGGTCTTCTTGGTCTGTGTTTTATCCTCTAATGGTAACTAGTTGTGTGATGGATCTTTGTTACTTGTATGTGTAATTTGTTTATTTCTGAGGAAAGAAACATCTTCACAGTACTCACAAAACTAGTGATATGCTTTTAAAAACCTTAGAAGCATTAAAGAAAAAACAGAAATAAAAACATGAGGATTCTGCTCTTGGAAGCGTATTCTGTAGCTGGAAGGAATTGGTATTATCCATTGCATATGTGCTAAACCAAATCTGTACAGGCAACCTGAAAATAAAGTAAAATGTCATTTTTCTGTATGAAAAGCACTTCAGTAAAGCCAGTGAATATGACTACTATGATTTTATTTGGATTCAAGCAAAGTCTTTTCATATTAAAGAGATTATTTTTGGCAGTATTTGAAAAATGACAGAGAAGCTGGTGTTTAAAAGGCAGCATCAGAGGACATGAGAGTTTGGAAGGAAAAGCAGTTGGAGTCCTCCTCCCCTTTTCTTGTCTAATGCTGTTGTGTTCCATTTAATTAATAACAATAATATTGAATCTCTGGTAAAATGACTATTCAATTTTTTGGATCAATAATAATCATCGTAGTTTATATCAAATGTGTGATAGCATATCTGTATAGGCATTATTTAGACTAAAGCAAATTAAATTCAAGGCCTTGGTTCTAGCAAGTTGCTTGGTAAATGGAAGCTGCTGTGAAGCATATTTTCAAATACTCTGAGAAATGTGGATGAGAAATACTGTAAGACCTAAGTATTTTTATTGTAATTATTTGTGTTTCATCTTTAAACTTTTCCTTAGGATAGATTTTAAAAAATACTTATTAAATACTGTAGCAAATTAATTCCACTTTGCAGTTAATTGCAGTTTGTTTGCAAATGAGTGTTCAATAATTTCTGTTTATAATTCTTAATCTGCAAATTTTGAAGAAAACCCTGGTTTTAAGGATTCTGCAGGCAGTGGTGAGGTTTTTTTAATTCTTAATATGACAATAATATTTTGAATCTTACTGGATATTTTCTCTTTTATTTTATCTTGAAACAAAATTGCTTTCTCAAATGTTCTCTTCCTACAAACTCACCCTTGCTACAGATACTAGCTAGGTTAGCATACCAAATCAATATCAATGATGCAGGAATAGAACAAATCAAGCCAATAATTTGTTTTTCCTTTTAGTTGGAGCCAGTATTCAAGGAGGGTCTTATAATTGCAGTTTGCCTTTATCTGGTTACTTCAACTGAATTTTGATCTATTAAGCACACAGTCTTAATACTGTTGTGGGTTTTTATTTTCAGAGCATGTTCCACTGGAACCTCCCATGGATATATATTACTTCTTTAGAATAAAATGGGTTCTACTTCATCTGTGAAATGCAGCAGAGCTAGCTCCTCATATCTGAATCAGCTGGAGAAGAAAAGGTATAAATTTTATATCTCTAATATTGTCATAAATTACTAAAATAAGGGAAGGTTACCAGCAAAACTAAAAAATAGTTCTGTTTTCCTAAAATGTTAACTAGCCAGAAATCTTAAATATTTCATGCTGACCATTTCAGAAGTAAACTATTTATACTGCAAATAACAGCATCACTCCGTGACAGCAAGGCTTGTACAAACTGAAACCTGTGTTGTGCTAGGTAATCTTGCATTAAAATAGCTCTTTATCGTAGCTTACACACATATATCATTAAAGATTTCATTCCAAATGAATCAATGTGATGACAGAATAGTGACTATCTTCTTGTCTCATGTATCCATTGCAATATTTATTTCTATTTTGGTTCTATTCTTGTTGTAGCAAGAATAATATCAAAGAATAAAACTAAACTTACTGGTAATGTGAGGATATGTTCAAGAACCATGGGCACTGGAAGCTATGACCTAGGCTTGCCTGTTTCAGAGGTAAATTGGGTAGGTTTATTTCTGACTTTAATCTTAAATGGAAGGATATAAAACAAATAAAATGGGATGGATTTTTACCATAGGAAAAGTCTACAACTACTACAAAAGCACAGTCCAGAGCGATGTAGTTGAATTTCCTCAGATGGCTGAATCTGTTCTCCCTGTCAATACATCACCATTTTGACTGGGCAGGTGTTCTGGCATGATGATGCACCTATTACTGTATCACAATATCATTCCTTAGCCTGACATTGCAAAAAGCAACTTGCTTTGAGCCTTATGAAAAACAAAACCAACCAAACCAAGAAAAGCCATCAAAGCGGAAGTCCTGAAGGGCCTCCAAGGTAAACTTAGACAGGTTTTCATGGAAGACAAGAAACAGCGAAATGGAGGCTCTGAACTGTCTGTAATGCAGTTTACAGATATATGATGGTTACATAGATAAACCTTGTATTGCATGGGCAGTTTTGTTGTATGAAAATGTATTTAATATAGAGAGGCATGTTTTATGAGAGAATGAAAATATCATATAAAAGGTGATGTGAAAAAGTGAGATTCTTCATATTAAACTGTGCTGGTGCTCTTGATAGCACACAAAGAGCTGTTGTTTGCTTAGTGCTTTTCACATTACTTCAGTGGGAAACTGGTAGGGCACAATGAATTAGCTGCAATCAGGCACTTTGCTGTGGGCACAACCTGTTGCTTTCACCATGTTGATTGACCAGACACTGTCTGTGAAACTCGCTCAGGTATTAAATGGAAAGCAGGAGTAACAGGTGGAGCTGTGTATTTGCTGTTTGAGAACTAATTAACTAACTACTTAATCTATTAAAGTTTTGTTCCTGTTCCCTCAGGGTGGCCAGCAAGTTACCGGAGGCCAACCTCCTCCTCAAGACCTTGCTCAGCCTGCTCTAGAACATCAGCAAGAATGCCACGGTCAGCAAGATGACAGCCAGCAACATGGCCATCTGTGTGGGGCCCAACCTCCTCAGTACCTACACCAGGCTGATGCAAGGGAGTAGCTCTCTCCTTCCTGGGTGGGAAGGCTCCTGATGCAGCGTGAGGTCTCTATAGATGCTGCATCAGGGTGGCAACAGTTCCCTCAGAAAGCAGTTTAAAGGGTTACTTTGTAGTAACTCAAATCATAGCTCTGTCCTCTCATGCTTGCACTTCAGAGATTTGTCTTCTGTGGGTAGAGGACAGAGAAACTCCGTCAAGGCCGTTGAGATGGGTCTCCCTTTTGTGCATGCAGGGATCTGTCATTTGATAAGTTATGTTGGCTGAGTTTGTCTAGTCTATGAACTCTACGGCACAGCCTACTGGTGTGGTGTGTGCTTGTTTTGTTTTGTTTTGTTTTCCTGAATGCACATCAGAAGTCTATTTTCATCTTACACTAACAAGCTGGTTAGGTCATCTTCCTTCTTGTTCATCAGAAGCTTTCAGAGACACAAACTAAACATGGAATCTGTCAGACAAATTCTGAAAAATACCCTGGAAATTACAAATTTTAAATGGAAAATGCTGCTAAATTTTATGTTTAGCAACCAATGGTAGGCTTCATTACTTTTGCACCTTTTAAAGACATGTTTGCTATAGAATATTAAGGCAAACCAACTTGACTAAAAGAACAAAAAATAAATACAGCTTGGCTGAAAATATCCAGGAGTAAATTCACACAACAGAACAGGAAAGGAATTATTTCCGAAACCAAAACACCCTCTGCCGTGGAAGAAAACTCTTCCATATTGCTTTCTGTTTCTTTACAAATTCAGTGAAGAGTTTTCTTCTTGAAACTAGAATTTTCTTCTTGAAAATAGGATATCAGTGTTGAGTTCCTTTTTTAGTATTGATGATGTTATTTGAACTGAAATAAGATAAAATGTCTGCTACTAAAAAAACCTTCAACAGTCAAAGAATTTGGCTCAAGAACAGTGCAGTTCTCACTCCCATGAGACTTCAAGGAATTAAGCCCAGTTTAATAGTATTCCTCTGTATGGACTATAGTGAAATTGAATGCAGGATGTAGTCTAACTTAATGTTAGTTCTAGAACATAATCTGCTGTTGCTAGCCACAGAATCACAGAATGTTAGGGACTGGAAAGGACCTCAAAAGATCATCTAGTCCAGTCCCCCCGCCGGCTTTATTTCTATTAGTGTACGTAGTTCTCCTTCTGGTCATAGATATGTTGATAGAAGTTAAACCTATTATAACAGTCGTGGCAATGACTGGATGTAATTTGCGAGTTAGTATGTGTGAAAAATGTCCTTCTTTTTCCCATCACAGAGAATATAAATCTTTTACATATTCTGCATGTACAGCCTGATTTGTTAGCTCAAACTGCTCATGTTCTCTCTTTTCAAAGACTCTTATGTCAGCGAAGCAGGAAATCATCCCATAAACAATGTCATTTACTAGTACTTAAGGGGATGTAATGTTTCTTTTCTTTGCAAGATTTTTGCTACTTGCTGAGAAATAATCCACCAGGCTGGTTTTTGCCATGAGGATTAATATCTGCCTGGAAGATCAATATTAAACTGTAAAGAAGTAATTCCTGCTAATGTTGTGTACAGTGCCCTTAATTTAGATTTTCTTTCTGCTGCTCAAGCAGTTGAAAATGAACAGACCTTTCTGAGTGTAATTTCAGAGAATATGCATGATAAATATAGAAACATATGTATGGAATAATGAACAATACACTAAAATTGTCCATTTCTTGTTTTAATGGCTGATTTTATAAATTGCTGGTTTTACTTTTTTATGGTAAATGGAAACTCTTTTCCTCACATTTGTTTTACATATTCTCCTAATTAAGGTAGAAAAAAATTAATTTTGGACCTGAAACAAGCTATTTCTTTTCTACAGTCTGCATTTTTAAATTGAATTAGCTCGTTTCAATCAAATGCACCCTCTAATTTAAAACTGTCAGCATAATCCATAATCACAAAAGATATCTCAATAAGCAGGGTCTGATAATCTAATTCCTAAGGTGCACACTTGGCTTCACTATCTTTTTTCTCAAGTAATGTTTGAATAGAGGCTTCTACAAATAAATTTTTACAAGAGTAAGACCAAAACTCTTTGGAAAAGAGCATACTTTTCTCTTTTATAATTGACCATCTTACATGCACTTTCAATTAAGCACCTACTGTGCTCCATACTTTGGCTTCCACAGCCAAATGTTCAGAGAGCTTCAGTTCTTCACACCATTTTTGACTTGGTCTTTATCTGCTGTGAAACTAGGACTTCATGAAATCACCTGCATATTTTGGTGAGAGGTGTTGAATATAATTTGGGTTGGGCTCTTCAAAGTTTGTGTGTTCCAGTTCAGACAAAAAGGCTGCCAAATCCCTATGGTCCTCAGTGGCTAAGGCAATTCATAAAAAAAAATGTGATCAAGTTTCTGGTTTGGTTTACTGCTCTTCCTCGAATGAGAACACTTCCATGTTCCAGTGTCTCATGTTACACACTGTCCTGCCTCTTACTAGATGAAGTAAAAGAAGTTCTGAGTCCATTTTAGAAACTGGGTTCTTAGAATTCATGACCTTGCAATATTCATTTAATCTTCCTTGCCCTGTCACTGAAGAATAAAGACGGGCCTGTGGTCACTTCCCTAACCATTGCTCAAGTATACAAGAATTATAATTCAGGTTCAAGAATGCCTCAGAGATCATAGAATTGTTTGGGTTGGAAGGGATCCTTAAAGGTCACTTAGTCCAACCTTTTCAACTAGATCAGGTTGCTCAGAGCCCCATCCAGCCTGACCTTGAATGTTTCCAGGGATTTGGCATCTACCACCTCTCTGGGCAACCTGTTCCAGTACTTTACCACCCTCATGGTAAAAACCTCACCAGAGCAGAGGAGCGGATTCACCTCCCTGACCTGCTGGCCACGCTCCTTGTGATGCAACCCAGGATATGGTTGGTCTTCTGGGTTGTGAGCGCACATTGCCGGCTCATGTCCCATTTTTCATCCCCCAGTATCCCCAAGTCCTTCTCCACAAAGCTGTTCCCAATCCCTTCATCCCCCAGCCTGTATTAATACCGGGGGTTGCCCTGACCCAGGTTCAGGACCTTGCACTTGGCCTTGTTGTACCTCATGAGGTTGGCATGGGCCCATAACTGGACTATGGCCTGTTCTAATACACATTTTGTCTACCTTTGTGAAAGACTATTTCTAGATTTCATGTCCACCGATGTCTCTTTTTTTTTGCCATCTTCTCTGCTGAATTAAGTCTTCTTGTTTGGTCCTGTATATTCTCCTTCAAAGAAAGAACACCACAGAGAGGTAAGCAATGAAGACTTCTAAAGCCTTGCTAAAGAAAGTGCTCAGGCTGCCTATTGCTTTGATATAAGGGAAATCAGGTCCCAGATTTATAAGCAAATGTGGAGGTAAAAGGTGAAGAAAATGATGGCTAGCCAGGGAGTACACACACATGAAAACTGAAGTTGTAAAAGCTGAAGGTGGGGAAATGTGAGGAGGAGAAAGTGAGCTGGGGAACAATGCTAGAAAGAAGATTAAATGGAGAAAAATGAGTGTGGTTTGTTCTTGCCACAGAGAATCGTAAAATAGATGTATACTTCCTTTCATAAGCAGATGGTTTCACTTTTTGTAGCACATTCTATAGCAAATGAGAAGTGCTTTAAAATGCAGTCAGGTAATTTAAAAATATAAATACAAAGAGTGTAGCATTGACATTCTTTAAATATGTGACTTTGAAATTGCAATTCTGCCAAATTGAGAAATATTAATCTTCATGCAGCACGGCACATTATAATCCGAATATTTTGACTAAAATGGGATATGTGCCTCCCTCCTCTCGCAACAGTGTTAAGTAGATGTGCCACTGAAGGCATAAGATGATACTATTTGACTTTTTTCTGGCCAGTTTCTTTCAGTTTTTCACTAGTTCTGTAGCATCAGATTGTAGTTCCTGTAAGGAGGGTACTTGAAATTTGTGCAGCTAAGCACCTCTGCGCAGATCAGAAGAGAAATAAAAGGCAGATGTTGTTCACGACAATTTGGATTTGGCAGTCAGCCAGTGATGACAAGACAGAGGAAAATATTGGAAAAAGAGTTACAAAATGAGGTTTATGATAATCCTGTAAAATTATACAGATGACTAAACCTTCCGTACTCTGACTTAAAAACCCACTGTTTTCCATAAGCTCAATTTCATGTTTTATCTCTCAGGTACAGCAATGGAAAATGGAATATGAGTAAATTGTGAAGGAAAGAGAAATAGAGATAGATTTTGCTTTAGAATAGGACAATTCCAATTTTAAAGGAAACAATAGGAAAAAGACATTATTAGTGTCATTTTTCCGGATAAAATACCATAAAATTGATTCTCTATTTTTTTTTTTAACTTTATTATGGATCATTAATTGTTCTGTCATGCAAAAGTTAAAAAGTGTCAGTGTTAAAATAAGTAGCTAAGCTGTTGAAAAATTATATATTTTTAATATGAATTTATTTTTGAACTATTATACTTGCTAATTCTAGCAGAAAATTATTGAATTTGTCATTGGAGGCTAAGTGACTTAGCCAAAAGTTTACTGACTGCAAACAGCATTTAAGGAAACTGAATTATTTAATTTTTTTATTAGTGCTTGATACATTAAAAATCCTCTTAATTTATCTTTTTTGTATAATTTAAAAACATGTACATGAAAATATAAACCAGAACAAGTGCTCATCAGTTCTTCTGAAGAGGTCAATTGTATTTTTGTTATCAGTTTGGAACTTTAATTGGTCTATTCCCGGACAAAAATCTTCTGTAGGAAGTAAGAAATTTTAGACAGTAGGCTTTCCTCCATTTATAGGATGCATTTTTTTTTTCAGTCCAGAGGAATTAATCTGGAGAGGAGAGGTGATGAAGAGACATATATGAAATAACAATGGCTGTAGCATGTAAAAACACATTATTTTTACTAATGATGAAGATGGCACATTTTGCTAGAAATAACTGTGGCAAAGTGGCATCTGGACGTGTATTTTAGGAAAAGACCTTTAAAATTTGTGTAACTTTGAAGAACATGGTAAAGAAGCAGCTTCACCTCTCGCTGGCATTTTTGAATTTGCTTTGAAATTGCTTTGGTTTTGCCACCAGGTAATTCAGCAATGAGTGAAACTTAGATAGTCAGTGCTTTGCTATGCATAATGGAAATCATGATAACTAGATCTAGCAAAAACTTGACTTGTTGGAGCTTTGGGTTTTGAGTCTGTCTTTTAATGGCATTGGTTCCTTGGCCATCTTTTCTAGAATTTCCAGCTAACAATAATTTATGTGTATTGTTCACTAGAAATTCAATAAAATAATTTAAATTATAAAAATATATTTTATCAATAATATTATAAATTATACTCTTTTTCCATTCCAACAATTTTCTTCCAAGCATTTCTGTTTTGTATTTTTTAACCATATAGTAATTTGTTGTCCAAAAATACAATTGCGTTTGTTAAAGAGAGAGATATATTTTCCATTATTGAAGGTACATTATTAAACAAATCAGACTGAAAAAAATCACCAACATAGTAGGTCTAAAGATTAAAGAAAATTTGGAGGCAGTTTTCTTCTGTGATTTATTGCAACCTTCTGGCTTACTTACTGTCCATTGATTTAGTTACATACACTTTATCCACTTGTAAGGTTTAACCTAGCCTCACACATAGAGTCTAAAATGTTTGTAATAAATGTGCATATCTCCTGTTTCCTTGTGGACTTCCATCATGAAGTTTTGCTATCACAGTTTAAACTGCCTGCGCTCAGCTTCTAATTTACTGTTGCCCAGGATGGGCTTTACTTAAGCTTTCCTGTTTTTCGTTTCTAAGGCAAATTGAGTATGTACGATCTCTGGTATCAGCTATGTAAAAAGTCATCTATGCATTTATGCACAAATGTGTGCTTCGTGAAGTCATATTTAAAGCTCATGGGGTCTGTAAGAGGATGGCAAATTGTGTTTCACTTCGAGAATATCAGCATTAATTATTCCACCAGTTGAAACAGGCGAAGCCTCACGTCTCAGAAGTACCTACAAGAACCTCTGTAGACTGATGACCCGCTATTAGCTGGATTTGAGCTGGCGAGCTTGACATAAAAGCTTATATATCTGAAAATGAATCTCCAGATTCAACTAGTTCTTGACATTTCTGTTCTTCATCGCCTGTGCTTTTCCTCTGCTGAATAAATGCTGGGGGCATTCCCATGTCAGTATGTCCTGGTCTTGTGCATACACCTCCCACACGTTTTTGCAGAGCTCTTAATATAACACCTCTCGCAGTAGTTGCAGACTTCGCCCAGTGGCTGCAGGACAAGTCCGTGGGCACAGTGGCTGCCAGGACCTGGGGCCTGATCCTGCTGCCCAGGAGTAGTGCAGAGCTCTTCTATTTGGTGGCAATTTCTTCTTCAAATGCCAATCTGTGTCTTTGTAATTATAAACATCGTCTTAATACCTTGTTCATGGGTGGATGAATTGGTCTTTTTTTTTTTTAAGTGTTGAAGGTAGTTTTACAATATTACTGCTATGGTAATGTCTTCTAATGTTTATAGAACACAACAAATTTCCTTTGTTCCCCTGTGAGTTCAGTGGCTCAGAAGAGAGACTTCATTTTCTCCATGCTTTCTGCAGTGGTATGAATATTTTAATTTCTTTGATTTGACAGACTATGTCAGTAAATAAACTTTAAAGGTAACGCTCAACTGATTTAAGATTAAATACAGTTTCATAGTTATTTCCTGAGTGTGAAGTAAACAGAAAGACAAAGTGCTCTTGTGATAATCTGTGTGGGATGCAGAGATTTAAAAGGAAAATTTTAGTTGTGTGCTGAGGTCCAACGTATAAAGCACATGGCTCACTGGTCCTGACTTTTGCAAAGAGGTTTGTCTTATGTCTAGTTCCAGGTTTGTTTGCCTCTGTTGAGAAAATCAAGCCTTTTCTGTATCCCCATGAAGAAGTGTGGAGGAATCCCTCTATTGATCACATTTTGTCATGTGTTTTGCTCTATAAACAGCTATAGACAGACTGATAAATAGAATGAGATGGGCTGTTTTCTCTGGCCTGAGGCAAACTGGCACAACACGGGTCATATCCTTTAAATTGGCTTCTCTTACACCCCTAAATCAGGATGGCTGCCTAAAAAGTGTCTGTTGGCCCTCAGCTACCCCCAAACTATGCCCAGGCACTGGGGATAGCCTCCACTAATCTTGTGATATGGAGCTCACTAAATGTCAAATTGTATGGATAATTGCATGCCAGTACTTGGGCCTGTGCCTTCACCCTTTTAATTCCTGGGACTAGATGTGGCTAATTTGGATGATCAGACCCATCTCACCCTAAATACTCCCTTTTCATTTTAAGATGTTACATGATAAATATCATATTGATTCAGTACTAGATTAAGGATTAAACACGTAAAAGTTTTAGTAATATTATTTTTTTCAGCATAATTTGTCTTCCTTCCTTGTAGTTTATGGAAAAGAAAACCAAAACCAACCAAACACCAAACACCCAGAGTCCTTCCCCTACCAAAAACCCAACCATTACTAACACATCTGGAAAAAATAACACATTTAAAACATTGCTTAGCAGTTATCTTTGCCAATTAGTCCACTTCAGAGCAACTTCAACTAGCAGGTGCATTTAAGTTCAGTGTGTCTGCCGCCTTCAGACTCTCAGGAAGAAGGACAGCTATGTATGTTTCCAAATTAGACTTTGAAAAATCCCCATCTCTCTCTGTTGCCTAGCTGTCTGAGTGACTGAAAGCCAGTCATGCAGAGGCTGAAGTGAAGATAGCCCATGTGATTGGGAATTGCATTTGTGTCTGAACAAAGAGATGGAAATAAATGAAAGATAACACTGATTAGCGCTCATGAATGTTTTTGTTTTTAAATATCCTCTCAAGAAAAAAAAAATCCATGGATTATAATTTAACTAAAGAATAAACACATTTCAAATGGTAAGGAATTTGTAGAATTTCTCATCATATTCCATGTAGAGAAAATTAATATGTGTGTGATAAGGAAATATCTGTGCATGTGTGTATGCACACGGATTTGAGCAGACTTTAAGAGTAACCAACAACTATTTATATGATATGGTATGTAAATGATGTAATTTAGGTTTTCTCCACTATGCCAGACAGAATGTAAATATAAAAAGTAATATGTCTCTATCCACATTTACAGTGTAAATCTTGACTAAAAAGGAAATAAAGAAAAAAACCCATGGCTTTAATGTTATTTTCTACATGCCTACCCATCTTTGAGCTTAAATATTAATAAAGCCATTTTACATGAATAAAGTATTAAGACTTTCAGATCAAGTCAGAACAAAGACATGTCAAAGCGAGGTTTTGATTTCAAGCTTTGTCAGTTTTGAATGTATCACTCAGGTTTTGTTCTGTGTCATTAGTCAGTTTTATCATAGATTCTCAGTCAGAAAATTCACTGGTGTTACTCATTGCTTGTAAAACAGATTTTGCTCCTCATTCCCTGGATGAGGCTTCTTTAAAAAAGAAATTAGTGTACAGTAAGGTAGTCTAATGCAATCACAGTATCCAGCTACTCTGCATTAACTCCCCATCAGGCTCTGACAGGCTCAGTAGCAGCAAAACAAGCATGATGAGGGGAGAGACCTTGACCACTGGTGTGTGATCATATTGGTAAACTGTCATCGTGGGCCCTAGTAAGTTTTTGGCCAGTGTCAATGAGAAGCATCCCAAACAGTGTGTTATCATGATTTAGGAGTTTGCAGAGGTGGGGGAAGATTCCCATTGACAGCCTGTGTGCACTCCCCTCTTTTGGGTGGGAACAGGTTCACCTCTACCCTGACATCCTCAGAGCATAAGAATAGAGGCTTCTTTATTTTATTTTATTTTATTTTATTTTATTTTATTTTATTTTATTTTATTTTATTTTATTTTATTTTATTTTATTTTATTTTATTTTATTTTATTTTATTTTATTTTATTTTATTTTATTTTCTTGTGTACATGTACCTTCTCACTCCTCCACTTTTAAAGTAAACTAATGTATTTCATATTTCAGACATCGGACATGTTTGCATGAGCAAGTAGTGCAGTGTAGCGACTGTGCTCTAAAAATCTCATCCCAAATTGCTGCAAAAGAACTGTTTGGTCAAGGCAAGCACTTAACATGTTAAAGCCAAGAATCATTTTCTAAATGTAAAAAGGCTGTTTTATTAGCCATTTAAAAAGAGCAAGATAATATACTTTTTGATTGGGATGTTTTGATAAGAAGGTCCACTCAGCAGTGATAATTCATAACCATTTTAGATCATTCATGTAGGCAGCACAAATTCTGTGTTTCACTACTTAATAGGGATTTCTTTTTTTTTTTTTTTAGCTCAGCAAAAAGTGGATTCCATGTCAGTTCCCTGTTTTCATTATCATTTCTTTTGAGTTTCTGGGATAATCTCGTGGAGATCCTATTTCCCATGAACAAAAATCTGAAGTTTCCTTCCACAGAGTATATCCTGCAAACATCTGTGAGCTGCTAGCTGATTTTCTAACCCTCTGTCTTGCATTTCTGAAGTTCTAACAAAATCTGTTGAATGCCTTGTCGTGCTGTGCTAACTCACTGCTGTGTTATCCCGGGGTTACCTCTGTTTGCAAAACTTTGCTCCTGGTATTTCCCAGAGTCCTTGTTATTAACTCACAGAAGGAACTGATCGAATTTACTTTGAAGACTTTGAACTGACACGTCCTCAGGTGTCCACGTCTTTTCTTTCTCTCTCTGTGTTTCCTGATGCTGAAGGTGAAAGCCAGGGCAAAAGAAAAATCTCTGCTGGGATGCAGTATTTTTACTTTTTAGCCATCTTCAGGTTTTGCGTCAGGAAGACTTTTTCTGTTAAACTACTTGATGATTTAAGGGAGAAAAACTAAGGAGGGTTCAGAAAAAATTAAGCTATCATGGTCTATTGTAAGTATATTCTAAGGGTGGGATAATCTCACCTGACTTAAGACGTTTTTTTGCAGGATTCAGTCTCTCTAGATTGTCTTTTTAGTTGTTGAGAGCAAGATAATCTGATTTAGACTTTTAGCAGGGAAAGAATTCCTGAAGTCACAAAAAATGCCGAAGAATCTTGTCTGCTGCAGAGGCCGCAACATACACTTGTTTGATGGTAGGTATTGGAGAATTCACACGCAAGATAGCTCTTTTAAGTATTCCCAAATTTGAGAAAATATATTATACGATCACAGCATAAGTCAACAACAGGTATGAATCCAGACAAACCAGGCTTCATCAACTCCTGTGATCTCAGAACTATTTGATTTGTAGAGCAAAGTCTGTGAACAGAAAATGAAAAGTTTAAAATCAAACACCATGGTTTAAAATGTGCTTATTCAGTCCTACTGTGAGGTTTGGAATAGAATAAGTTGCAATTTTATGAATGCAACATTTCATTTAACACAATTTTTTTCCTGAGTATTTCTTCCATCATATTTTTTTGCAGAGCCCAAATTGCAAGTGGAGAGTTCTGTACAAGCCACTGTGTTCCTGACATGCTGCTATCATCAGTACCTAACTGTCACAAAGTAGACATTTCTATCCTGGAATGTATTAATAGTGATACAGAACTGGGGTGTATACTGTGTTGGTTTTGTTTGTTTGTTTGTTTTTTTGTTTGGGTTATTTTTGTCTTTTGTTTCTTTTTCATCCTTAAAGTATAATTTCTCATGCTGACCATAACAAAATACTTAGGACCTTGGAGAACTCATTCATTTTAGCATTTGTAAAGCACTGGCTGAGGCAATTTCAGAAAAGTTCCCATTATTAATTTCTGAAAGGTATATGAAATACCAGAATGCTAAAACCAGGCAAATATGGTGTGCGTCTTTGAAGAGGTAGGAAAAGGAGAAGGGGTTTATAAATCAGACACTTATCTTCAATTTCTTCAATAATTCTGGTAGGTAAGAGGTCTTTCTACAGCAATAAATTGTAGATATCATATATCTTAGCTTCAGGAAGGCTTTTGGCACTGTTACTCACAGCTTACTCGTAAACAAGCTATTGAGATATGTTCTTGAGAAAAATACTATAGCATGGGTGCAAAAATGGTTGTACAAATACACAGAGAGAGTAATTTTCCCTTTTTTTTTTTTCAAAATGGAAATGTAAGGCATTGGGATCTTGTGTTATTAAAAGCTTTTATTAACTACTTGAATTATTGCTGTTTCAGACTATGTGAAACCAGGACAGAATCAAATTATTTTGGAGTGAGGATTAGAATTCAGCAGGTCTTAACAGATTGGAGATATGGTATGAAAATAAGACAAAGCTCTTCAAGACAACACAGGTGTTGTAATTTAGCAATAACAGCTTACTGCAGATATGGATCTGTAAAGTGATAAGACTGCACTGTCTAGTACTGGAAAGGTTTTCTCAGGAATGTTGTGTTCTCTTCTGGACACCAAATGAACTTCAGGAAATATATGAACCAACAGGAGTTGGCTGAGACAAGATTATATATAAAAACATGATTGAGACTGGTAATGTTTACTGGACTTAGATATTTAACAGGGACACAGTTACTGCCCAGAGTTACACAATTCTGTTGTAAAGAAGAGTGACCTTTCCTACAGGTTCAGGGCAGATAATACAACAAGTAATCTGTTTGAACTGCAACAAGAAAAATTCAGTTTACACACTTGGAAAAATATTTGAAGTGTAAGCTTAATATAGTACTGGAATAAATCTCCTGGCAACGTTGTAGATTCCCTGCCACTGAGTATCTTTAATAAGATAAAACATCTGAGAGCTGTCAGCTTGGAATAGATTTTGAGACCCATTTTTGCACCATTTTTACTGAAGTCTGTGATTTTTGTGAATTCTGTTTTCTGTGGGAAGCATAACTTGAATGTCTGCTAAACATATATGAATTGCATGGCTTCATTACTAGCTGAACATAACTTTCAGCACTGGCAAATTTCCACTTCATATTTACCTATAGAAAAGGCAAGATAGTGATAACTGTGGGTATGGTCTTTCTTCTTTTTTTTTTTTTTTTCTTTAATATATTGTTTTGATGAGCAATGCTGAAAGCAACTAATTTACGGAGTGGTGGAAAAATCCCATGTGATAGTTCCTAATGGAATATGTTTCTTGGTGCAAGTCAATGGTTTACATTAGCTGAATAACAAGCTGGGTTTTGAAAATGGTCATTTGTTGCATACAAGGTAGCAGGTGGTTGACTTGTTACCAGTCTGTTCCTTCACTTTAAATTCCAGGGTGATTGCTTATACCCTGCTATCTTCCCCTATCTATCTATCTATCTATCTATCTATCTATCTATCTATCTATCTATCTATTTATCAGCTCCTTGTAGGCTGGAAATAACCTCCAGTTTAAAATTATCTTCAGAGAAAGGAAATGTTTCTATTATTCAGTAATTTTTTGACTTGAGAAAGTTTTTATTGCTTCACTAGCACAGGGAGTAAGTAAAGTGAAATATGAGGAATGCAGGATGGAAGAAATATAGCTCAAAATTAATAAAATAAATGGTACATGGCTTACATTTTATGGTTTAGGAAAGATCTATTTGCTAAAACAGTTAGGGCAGGTTATGTAGAGCATTTGACATCATATGTTCATTTGCTCACAGAGGTATCCTCATTAGCCCTTTGTACTGATCCCCAGCCCAGCTACAGACCTTTGTTCCAATATAGAATACTGCTATTGTTGATTGCAACTGAGACTGTGAATAACAGACTATTTTTCTGCCCATTTGACCTAAATATACGTTACAATAGGATGGTTGAGTGTATTTTTAAGGAGAAATCAAGACTTTTAAAGTATGTTTTCTTTTTTTAAGTGTCCATAATGAAGAAAGATGTTGACTCATCTGCAGATGAAGGCTCTAGTCTTGTTTCTCTTCTATGCCTTTACATATAGTTTACATGCCCATAAAGATTTTTAGATGGTGATCAGATTTTTTAATTATTTATTCATTTTCAGATAACTATGACAGATACTGCTGCTCAGCACCTCACCACAGGCAGTATAGTGAAGTCATTAAGTAAGACAGACAACCAGATTTTCATAATTAAATTGAACTATGTTTTGAAGTTTAATCTAATTTGAAGCTTTAGAACAGAAACAAGGAAATTTAATACTTACCTCTTTTTTATTTAATAATTAACATTAGATTTCTGTGAATTTTTATTTATATTTGCTATGTATATTTTGGTGGCTGTCTAGAATCTTTCATCTGTTGTTATCTGAACTTTCGACATTTGTAAGGGGGAAAGCTCTCAAGATTTGTGCTATACCTTTTCTCATATGTCTTTAGTTACTTTGCTTTCAATTATGCATCTTTAAACATTGGTGTTTCTTTCCTCAGTTGCATTTCCTAGGAAAGCTTAACAGTCTAATGAAACAATAATGAAGAAAATAGAACACGTGTAGGCCTGAAATACACCACTGCAAAAGCAATAGTAACAAAAATTACTGCACTGGGACTTGTCAGAAGAACTAGCATGGGTTTGGATGGCACAAGGTGAAAACCAGGCAGGCCAGTCTGGCTTCTTGAATCTGTTCCTGAAGTTCCTATGCAGCTCCAGCTTTTCTTATGGAGGTTGTATGGGAGTGATATTCTTCATCATAGCAGAAACTCCTGGAAACTGCATCATATTCTGCCAATTATTAGCTGGAACCAGAACCACATCCTCTGTTTAGGTTTGTAACCTCCTTGCCACAGATTGAAGATGTGGGAGTTGTAAAATCAGTCAAAAATTAGAAAATTAACATGTCTATTTGGCCATTTACCAGTTTCAAGTCAGAAGCTCCATGTCTATACAGTGTGTTACTGACTCCAAATATACAATTATAAGGTGTGGTGTTAGTTAGTTAGTTAGTTAGTTAGTTTGTTTGTTTTCCCCACAGTACACCTTTATCACTCAATGAAAAGAACAGAAATGTAAAGGGGAAGAACTGAGATACTGAGATGGTGGAGGCTAACACAGATCTGGCATTTCCTTTTTACTTACTTGAGAACCCAAACAATTGATTTTCATTAACATTAATTTTAGGTCTATAAACTAGCATGTACTCATTAGCAAAAAGGTCACTATGTACAGTAAGAAGTCTGTAAAGGGGACATATTAATGTACAAGAGATTTATGTGTTACCTTTGAGAGCTGTTGTAGACTTCTCTGGGACTTCTTGTGTAGGTGTTCCCCAAAGTGAAACATATTTTTCTTTCCTGCTTCTTTGTTTATTTACCCTGTTCCCAGAAAAGAAAACTGCATAGTGCACCCGAGATACAGAAAGTCTTCACAATACTTATGTCTGATCTTTCTTTGCCTCTAGGTTGTATGGCTCTGGGGCTTGAATTTACTTCTGTCTTATGTACAGTGTAAAATAACAGCATAAAGAAGCAATTGGGGACTTTGTGTGAATCATAAGATAAACATTTATGTGCCTAATAAACAATCTGTCTTTGGGTTCAACACCTAAAAAAAAAGTGCACAATTTTAGAAAAGAGAAGGGCTGTCAAATGAGAGAGAGAATTCCACCTGATTTTTTTCACACATTTTCTACATATCATAAGTCCATTACAGAATAAACTGAGGCTCCAACTCTATTCACATAGGTAATCAGGTGTTTTTAATGAAGACTTTCAGTTGCTTCTGAGAAGGTCCAGCTCTGAAACAGAGATTTCATGTGTCTCATTCGTCTCCTGACATTATATCCATCTTGTGGCATAATGGGTTTATCATTCAGCTTTTATAATAATTAATTTTTATGAGAGTGGTTGGTTAGCCTTGTTCTTTTCCTGTTGTTGTTAGTTTGTGGTTTTTGTTTTGTTTTAGGGTTTTGGTTTTTTTTCCTTTTTTTTTTTTTTTTTCCCTAGGCTAAGTTTGGAAAATATAATGAGGTACAGCAGGGAGAGTTATTAATCTATTTAAGAGGAAATTAATTTGACATGAAGTGCCTTTGTTTAGAAGAGCACAACTGCATTGTCCTGCATGCTGTGGGCTTTGTGCTTTGAAAATTTATTCCTTCGACAAGATTTAATTAAAGTCAATGCCACATATATTTGAATGTTTTACAATCTCAGAACAAACAGTATCATTACTAATGGCTGCAGTTTTTGTCATGTAACTGCCTTTATGATCTTATAAACAGGAGGCTATGACTTCTCATTATAAGCTAGAAGGAGGAGGTAAAGATTTTATTATATGGCAGAGAGGAAGCTTTATGCCTTGCAAATGCCATCTTAGTACCTAACAAACTTTGGACAAGAAGTAACAGAAAACCTGTTCACAAACCTTTTGAATGAGTATGAAATCAATACTTTCTTTGATGCTTTTATCTGTTGCAAAAGTGATATATAATTTGTTTTTATAAGGAGTGTCAACTGTTAAAGGCATGTATCTTAAAATATCCGTGATCATTTACCCAGTGATATACAGAAATATCCAGTCTACTTTGTTTGGGACCACACCAGCAAATTACTTGAAACCCAAATTGAAACAGTATTATATCTACGTTGTGGTGAAGTAAAAGGTTACTGATTAAAGTCAGGGCTAAATGAATAATTTGTAAGGGATATTAATGAATGTTTCTGATAGGGTGGCTTCAACTGTCAATAACATCTATAGGAGAATTAGAAGGACCGTTTGATGTACACAGAGCCCAGATTAGGGAGTAAATTTCAAGCATACGACATTTCTTTTTCTATGTTTTAAAATATAAGAGATAGGAAGCTTGACACTGGCATTTGGGATAATTATTTGTGTTAATGAACGTACTAGAATGAACAAGGTGACTTACAACATCACGTCTACCAGCCTGCAGTAGCCTGGTGTTTAAGCAAGAAGTCTATGCTAGAATGAAAACATCACAGTGACCTAAAACCTAGAAAGAAAATGGTTTTACATTTCAGTTAGTGACTAAACAACTTCAAACTTCCTGGTTAGTGGAAGAATCCCAATTTAAAGATAACTCTAATTTTAAAATTACTTTAATATTTATTTAGGATGAAATATTATTTGCTTTGTTAAGATACATGCATGTAATATGTTTCTGGTCTGTTGATACTTTTTCACAATTAGTAACTTCATATTAAGCTCATTTGTTCAACATCGACTTAAATAAACTAATCAGGATGCAACAAAAGAAATAACAAAATGATTTCTTATTCTGCATCTGAAGTGAAGATGTCCTTACCCATTGGCATGATTATTGTCTTGAAGGACAATTTGCTATGTCTGAGAAAAGGCTTACATGCATTAGTCCCTATAAAAACAGAGGCACTTCAAGGAATGATGCATTAGTCTTTCTAAAAGACTATCTGAATTGAAAGCATAATCAAAATGTTTTTGAATATAATTTTATATCCTATGTTATTCATATTAAAAAACAAGAATTGCATATACAAAATTAAATTTTAGGAAGTTGTAATTATCCATATATTGGAGTACTTGAAGAGCTTGTACCATTGCTTGACACTGAGAAACAAGAGACTAGATTAGTCAAAACCATGACTAATATTATAAGAACATGGATCTTTACGCTTCATAGCAGTGCAGCCAGAAGGAAAGCAAAGAACCATAACACATTTGTAGACTAAAACATAAAGTTGAGCTGACTAGTTTCCTTTGGCAAATGTGAAAATTACAAATCTCTGCCTTAAATTATCTTTCTATCTTTGTTCTTTGCCAAGCATTTCTGATATCGCTCATACTTAATTATAATCTGTACTTCCCTTTAATCAGTGATGCATCATTTGTTTTCTCATGGTCAGAAATGTGCTTTTGAGGCATGTTAATTGAAATACATACAAAATATCTTCCTATAAAACAAACTACTTAGGCTTTGATTATGTAAAAATATATGGAATTGAAACAAAAATAATTACAGCTCTGTTAACAGCATTTTCAATTTTTGATAGTGGACCTCAAAAGCACAACAGAAAACTTTTAAATCCTTAAATTTAATATATAAAAAAATCCATAAAAGTAACATAAAACTTGAGAGAATTCTGCCTATGTGCATTTAGAGATGCAAATCTGATTACTATAATGACAAAAAAACCATATTTTTTTTTCTAATTTTCCTTGATTGTATTGGAGGCTTCTCACACCAAAGACACTGTAGGAAGCCAACTATCTTATATAATAAATGGAAACTTTGATTAAATGCCAAACCCAGGGCATCATTAGAAGTGTTAGAACCAAAAATGGTGTTGTTAAGTAAATTAATGCTAAACATTAACACAGTCAAATTAAAGCCGTATATTATATATTCAATTGTTTTGTTATAAATATAAAAGCTACATCTGTACCATTAAGCTGCAGAAGGCCAGGACATTTGCCCAGCATCGGCATGGAATTGCTCATATTGTTTAATCCTTGGTACATTGTTGTTCTTTGCTGATTAGCAACAGTCTAAATAATGCCATTTTTGGACTTGATATACATCAGGGACCATTCCTGAAAGATAGCATAGATGAAGCCACATTATTTTAGGAAGAAGGCAGTTGAGCTGTATAAAATGAACTAAAACACACTGCTTGATCTCAAGATGAACAAATAGACCATCACGCATTTTATTTACTAGTGCAGATATTGTCACATCCCCAGACAACCACAAGCTCTTTAACATACAAACCACATGAGAGAACCACCAAATCACAGAATAGTTGAGGCTGGAAGTTCTAGAATTCACATTGCTGAGCCCTCTGCTCATGGAAGGACCACCTAAAGCCATTTGCTCAGGACCATGTCCAGATGGCTTTTGAATATATCTGAGGAGGGAGACTGCACCACCTGTCCCATTGCTCAGTCACCCTCACAATGAAAAAGTGTTTCCTGATGTTCAGACAAAACCTCCTGTGTTTCAGTTTGTGCCCATTGGCTCTTGTTCTGTCACTGGGCACTGCTGAAAAGAGACTGGTTCTGTCCTCTTTGCACCCTCAGGTATTTGTATACATTGATGAAATCCCCCTGAGCCTTCTCTAGGCTGAACAGTCACAGCTCTGTCAACCTTTCCTCATAGGAGAGATGCTCCAGTCCTTTAATCACCATAGCGTCCCTTCACTCGACTCTGTTCAGTATGTCCATGTCTCTCTTGTACTGGGAAGCCCATAACTGGACGCAGAATTCCAGGCCAGGTATCACGAGCACTGAGTAGAGAGGTAAGCATGTTGTCTTTCTCGCTGTGAGCTCCAGTCTCTCTACGGAACAGTTTATATACTCTCAGAAAAATCCTGATTTTCTAATCTTAACATCTCTTTATCTACCTCTCTGTTCTGAAGAAATATAAGGTAGATTTTGACATGCTTCTAACTCAGGATTCAGTCAAAAGATATAAAGTTAGTATTTTCTGTGAGACAGTCTGATATTCACTGGTTCTAGGCTCTGCCACTGTCACAATTGTTTCATGAATGCAACACTGACATCTCACTTAGGTACTGCTGTTGCTAACTTTTAGGTTGCTTCTCTCAGCACTGTAATCCACACCTGGATCAAGCTGTTTCATTTCCTGAAAAACAGATGGGTAGAAAATTTATATTTTGGGTAGAGTTCCATGAAAAGTGGCAGACTGAGCAAGCAGCCTGCTGAGAATGAAGAAGAATCCCAAATCTTGGTCTTTTTGCATTTATATGCCTTGGTCCTTGCTTCTTTCTAGCTTCTTTGCAGTCAAGAACTGCTGCCGCCTGACATCTTCTTTTTAAAAAAATATTTTAGAGAATAAGTCTATACTAAAAAAAGCAATTAAGAATATGCATTTGGGAAGGGATGATGATAGTATTATGCTTGGATTTTAGTGTATGCAAGGAAATGGAAGACATTTCTAGTCTTTCTGAAGAAGCAGAAACAGCGTGATGTGAGAAGTAGGGACATTGGCCATGTGGGTATTGCCAGTCTCCTGCTGGACCTTGAAGCAGACCATTTAAAACAGGCTTGGCTCTGCACTGCCTTCATGGGAGCCATCTAAATGTTATGTATGTGCCTGAACTTGTCAACTGGACACAATGGTTCTGCGGAGAGAAAGAAAAATCACCTCTGAAGAGCAATCATCTCCTCACTGACAAGGAAACATGGATGAGTAGTTTAATTTAGACCTTCATTAACAATTTTGCCAAGTTCTCTATGTCCCACTGGGGAAAGCATCACGTATATTTGCAGTCCATTTTAGTCAGACACAGCACATATCTAAAGCAATTCCTATTTAGACTCTTAAGCACATGCTTAAGTCACTCAATATAGTTAAATCTGGAAGTGTATGAAGCAAAGCAAAGGTTTAAAGATGCTTTTGAAGACTGATTCAGTCAGGAATCTTATGAGATTCAGCCCTTCTAGTCATACAAAGAAAAGTGGGCTGAACAGACATAGGATTTTGTCAGGAGTCTTGCTGTATTTCATCTAACTACCTGTTTAAGACATTACTTTATCTACCATTGCACAATATACTGTGTTTCTAGTGCTCAAGGACAGATTTTTTTTTTTTTTAATTTTATTTTTTGTCGACAGGTTTGTTTCTGCAAAGCATACAGTCAATAATGACTGGTAACTGCCTATTCAAATTCCTCTTCATACAAGTATTCAGACTTTAACAGTGTGCTCCTTCACATCTGTTTTTTAAGATGAAGTTGCTTCAAACAGTATCAAAACAGAAACTCTTCTTTTTCTGAGTGCTTTTTCATTGACCTATACTTATCTGAAATGCAGTCATCTTGGACTTAGATGTTGGCAATGAATAAGGTAACCTTATTCCTCCTAATTCTGCCCTTTCTTCACATTAGATGCTGCCAACAATTATTTTATATAGTTATGCCATTATCCTCACAACCTATCTTCCTGCTTGCTTATCAGGCAAATCAATTTACTGATATATTTCTACAAATGCCAATTCAGGATTGCTTAACTCAAGATAGCTCATGAGCCAAAATTATTTAATGGATCAATCATTTAATTTTCTTTTAATTATAATAATTTGGTCTCTTTTGGGGCCAGACAATTTAAAGGAAACTTTTTTTTTTTTTGGTCTGCCAGGAATATTTCTGCTTTCCGTAGAAACCTAATCAAACCTAAGAAAGTACTATGCTTATTTGGCTTGGATTTCAGCCAAAGAAATCCTTTCTCAATGTCTGGTCTCAACCTGCCCTTCACAGAAAATGCTAGAAATTCCAGAAGATGTACTATAAGTCTTTGATACTTTTGTAAAAAGAATTGCTCACAATTAATGTTTCTAATTTTAACAGTTTGAAACAGACTTCTTAAATTTGAGCAACAGATAGAAAAATGTAGAAAACACATAGAGATAGGTTCATAGCTTTGTATAGTCCCATTTCCATAAGAAGGACAACACAGTAATTAACTTACCTGGCAAAGCTAGGAAAAAGTTTAAGTTGAGAAAGAGAAGCCAGGGAGAGGAGAGGCAGAAGATAATTAAGATATAAAGATGCAAAGCAGCATTTTCACAGTTTTACCATTTTTTTAATTTGTCAGATGATAGCAGCTCACTTCCAGAGCAGCTCAGTCTGTAACTGCTAGTTAGCAAGGTTGGACTGAAGGCATCAGGAGAGAGAGGTATGTTCTACCACACTAAAACCCAAATGCAGTTGCCCCTCTGGTCTGGCAGCTGGAGGCCAGGTCAGGTAACATATACCTCTTAACATGGAAAGAGATGACCACGCTGAGGCAACTCAGTCTTGCTCAGGGGCTGACATGCACAGAACATTTAAGCTGCTATTGTAGTAATTGAGCTGATAACCTTCTCTTACAGTGTTACTGGTGTTTGGGTGTCTTTTAGCATGCACAAAATCACCTTGGAAGTAGCACATGGATGAGAATACAAAGCAGTTATTTATTCGCTAGCAGAGGAAACATGTAGCTGGGACTCGTGCTGTACCAGACTGAGCAGTCGTGTGCTTGCTGCCCAAAGCACCAAGTGGGTCTTAGCTGGGCAGGCAGTCATCAGCTGGGTGGGGAAGGATGGGTAGGCTCTGTTCATTAGGTGCTGCTGGATTGCCTTCCTCTTCTCAGCCTTTTATATTCCCCCAGGAAAGTGTCCCTCTTCATATCAAAAGCAGCATGGCCAGCAGGTCAGGGAGGTGATTCTGCCCCTCTGCTCCACTCCAGAGAGACCCCTCCTGGAGTCGTGTGTCCAGCTCTGGAGCACTCAGTACAGGACAGACATGGACCTGTTGGAGAGGGGCCAGAGGAGGCCACAAAAATGATCAGAGGGCTGGAACAGCTCTGCTATGAGGACATGCTGAGAGAGTTGGGGTTGTTCAGCCTGGAGAAGAGGAGGCTCTGGGGAGACCTTATTGTAGCCTTTCAGTACTTAAAAGAGACCTATAAGAAAGATGGGGACAGACTTTTTGGAAGGGAGTGTTATGACAAGACAAGGGGTAATGGTTTTAAACTAATAGAGGTGAAAGGCATTTTCAGGCATTGGAACAGGCTGCCCATGGAAGTGGTGGAGTCACCATCCCTGGAGGTGTTTAAAAGGCATATAGGCGGGGTTCTTAGGGGCATGGTTTAGTGCTAGAGTTAGGTTCTGTTTGGATTCGATGATTCTGAGGGTCTCTTCCAACCAAAATGATTCTATGAGATTCAGGCTAGACATGAGGAATAATTTTTTTTACAGTGAAGGTAGTAAAATACTGGAAAACATTGCCCAGGGAGGTGGTCGACACCCCATCCCTGGAGACATTCAACGCCAGGCTGGTTGGGGCTTTGAGCAGCCTGATCTAGTTGAGGATGTCTCTGCTCATTGCCAGGGGGTTGGACTAGACACTTTTCAAGGTGCCTTCCAACCTAAACTATTCTATGATTCTATGATCAGTGTTTTTCTACTTGGATTCTAAAACATTTTTTATCATGTCAGCAATTACCCTCTGTGTTTTCACTTATACTGTCTTGCAGAGTTGCAGTTCACATACTTTCTCACACCTTTGCAACAGTTTTTTTCTGAGCAAGGCTGAGCCTGTTCACACAGCTGCACTGCACCTGTGCCACCTCACAGCACCTCACCCCCTGGGCTGAGAGCCACCAGCTCGTCCTCCAGTACATACCCAGTTGCTGATCAGCCAAGTGCTTCTTAGGTACCCTTGACTGTATTGACTAGATAATTTTCAACTATAACAGGTGCTTAGACTCTTTGGCTTTATATGTGTCCCCCAGGCAGATATTCTGGCCTTGAACAGAATCTCAGTTTGTCTATTTGGTCTCCTTCTATCCAGTTCTTAACTGCAGCCTAGTCCCAGAGATCCGATTATAGGCATACGTGCCGTTTCTTTCTCATGCTTTTTAGTACAGTGCTAAAATTATTTATGTACAATCCATTGTCACCAGAATGCCAGCATTAAAAAGAGGGTCATTTTGCACCACTCTTGTCTTCATTAATTATGGAGTTCTATTGTTGATGACTTTCCCATTAAGGGCTTTCTAGGAAAACAGTAATAAGTATTCTCTGTTGAAAAATGTGGATAACTTTTTCTTTGGCTACAATAAGTTCATCTCCTTTCCAGTTTACAGTTAATTTTTTATACTTCTTCAGTTTACTTCCAGATGTTTCCAGCTGTTTCTACCAAGACATTCTGAACATAGGTTTTACACCTGCTCACACACTGTAATTTGTATTTTCTCCCAAATGGAACCAATTGATATATTTTACCATTTTAATGTGTTGAATTTTTATACTTCTTTTCAATTCAATGCTATAGTGATCAGAGGAGGTTTCTGGTGACCCAAGAGGATGTTTGGGAATGGTCAGTATATGTTCACCATGGACAAATTTGTCTGAACAATGTCACTAATTTCTGATGAAGTGCTTTTTGTGTGGCCTCCCATGGCATCTCTACAGACAAACTGGTGAGATATCCTGTGAGTATATAGACTGCAAGGTGGGCAGGAGACTGGCCAGTGAGTACACGAGAAGATATGGACAATGAAACATCAGATGATAAGCACTCAGTCTCCACTTTGGGGACTTCAGTTTTGATGAGATTTTTTTCTGAAGACACCAAGCCTTCAGACTTGCATGTGCCATCAATTGTGTAACAGTTGTGTGACAATTTTAGTTTTGTTTTCCATTTATTACTTTCTTCTCCCCAGAGTTTCAGGGAGGGGTTTTGTTTGTTTCTTTTGGGTTTCTTTAACCTGGAGGTTTTGTGACTGTAATGTTTTGATTTTATTTTTGGTTTGTTTTCCAAAGTTAACATAAAATTGTTTAGCTGCTTGAGTCACATCACAAGCGACAGTTTACATGGATTGAATACCACTCTGCAGCCTCCCTGAGGATGTATTGTGGGACTTATATATTAGAAAAAATAGTAAGAATTATTTAACATCACAGCTCAGGACACAGGCAACTGTAAACTTCTTCAGTTTCTCATGAGATCTCCGATAAAAAAACCCAAACGTTTAGAGCCACTGAATAGAAGTAAGGTAGAAAGAACCTTTATTTAATAGCACAGGTTATATTTGGTCAGTTAGAAAACTAATGCCTGTGGCACTTAACTTAGAAGCATTTTGAAACAGTGTGATATGCCGATAGCTAGCTAACCAGTTCCTTTGTTAAAAGTTACTTGCAAGCGAGAAAATGACCTAGAAATGTTACACTTGCGATTTTTATTTTCTGAAACAATTGTCCCTTTTTTTAGACCAAACAGTACATTTCTCCTAGAAATGCTCTGATGCTATACTTTGCTGATCAACTGTTCCTACATGAGAAGTGTGCTCCAGTACTTTAAATGTCGTCTTCTGGGGGAAGGTGGGGAACAGGGGAATATGAGGGAGAGCACATAGTCTTTCCTGGAAAAATAAAAGATGCTAAAGAAAATGTTGTTTATTTCAAACAGTATCTCTAAAATAAGGTTAGACATTATCTGTAAAACATGTAAACATTTATTTGGACTCATCTTAGAGAAGATGTAGGAAATCTTGTATACACAATCTAAGATACCATTGACTGTGCAAAGATTCAATAATTGTTTTTTCTTAAAATTATTCCATTAATTTATATGCAAAAGCTCTTCCTCAAAAACAAGGACAAGCAACCAGCCTTACTATCATTCAGTAGTTGAACATTTTGTCAGTACTTAAAATTGGGAAGGAAAGACAAGGACAGAACCTTGTTATCTACTTCCAATCACTGTTAATATTTGACCTGGTCCTTTCTTTCAGTTCTGGAAACAATTTGTTACACACAAGAATTCTTAACCTTCTTTACCGATAAGGTATATTGCCAACAATTAAGTGAAAGTTCAAAGTAGTAATAAATGAAAATTCAAGCAATTCCTCCTGTATCTTTTTTGATATCTATAAAAATCATGATTTATCAAAGAAGCAGGATTTTTCATTTTAGAGGCTGGCCTGTTTGTTCCTGTTATGCCGTGTTCATTTAGAAATCTTTCTACTTTAAATGATTATTTTAATCAGTGCTCCTGATACTCATTAAGATGTAATTCACAGATCAGTTATCTTCGCTCACTTTAAGACTGGTTCTCTCTAAGTTAAAATACTGGCTCTAGTTTTGATAGTTATGGGCTATCATGACCTTCACAAGCACTTTTTGGAGTAATATCTCTATTCCCTGTAAATTTAGAAAATCAGAATCCACAACAGTGGATGTCTGCCTGTGTTTAAAACTCTCCCGTTTGAGTGACAATAATTCTTTTTCATGAAAACTAGGTATTCTGAGAAAATGTTATTAGGTTACTGTTCTAATCAGCATTGATGATGGTGATAGTAGGAATAAAATTATTTAGGTTTTATTGTATGTATGTGTGTATATATATGTGGGCCATTACTGTCCCACTACCATGTGACATTTGTATCTTCATTTATATATACACATTTATGAATTTGCATCCACAGGGTATGCTCTGGTGGGAACTTTAAATTATGAAAATGTTGAATGAGTTACATTTTTTTTCTCCTTATTGGCCACGTTTCTTCTCTGATCCCTGAGAGGAACTTGACCAAAAAGTGAATGGAGGAGCTATTTTTATTCCACAAACTGGGTAGCGCTGTGCAGGTAAAGTGGAATGTAGGGGAAAAAAAAAAAAAAAAAAGTAGGATAGGAATTCCTTTTTTGCAAATGAAATAAAAAGGCACAAAAACTTGTTCAGTATCACAGGAAATGCTTCATGGATATCTGAGAACAGAATCTTTCAGTCTGCTTCCTTGCCTACAAGCCCCTATCAATGCTTGAACTTTCAAGTCTGTATAAGACTATCATAATGCTGGAAAATAAAGTTTTCTCACAAATAAACAAAACAATAAGAAGAAAAATATCAGGATGAAATCTTTAGATTTGTATTTTTCTTAGAATGTGCAATATGAACCTTGAAATTTATTGATTTATATTCCATTGTGTAACATTAAGAGATTTTGTAATTATAGAAGAAACATTTTTTAATTTTATGAGAATTTTAATTCAAATTGAAAAAATGTAAAATGGGATTTTTTTTTTTCATAAAGAAGTAATATGAAAATAAATAGAAAACACAAGAAGACTAACCAACCTAATTGCCTCAGAGTTTTAATGAACAGAGATATTTAGGCATTCTGTTGAGCAACTAATCATAAATATGGAGTGGTTAATTTAGCTAAAGCCTACAATTGTGGGAAGCAGGAGTCAGATAATGTCATAACTAGAAGAAAAGAAACAACAGCAGGAGAACACCAGTTAAGCAATCTTTTCTCAAATGTCCTGTTGAGAAGTTATTTAAAATATAGAGAAAATTTTTTTCCTGTATGACAAGACAATAGATTTAAATCAAGAAAATGACAAAAAAGAATGGATGTGCAAAATACAAGACAATGAAAACAAGTTGTCTTTTGGCACCATTGGTTATATAAAGTATCTCCATTCTCACTAGAGAATGCTCAGAACAAGGTATGCTGACTTAACAATTGTTTAGAGCACCTCTCAGCACTTAGTGAAAATGATGATCCAGCACTGTCCCATATCATCCAGTATTGCCATTCTCCAGGTTACTGAACCTCTAGCAGTCTCGGTTGGTATGTGCTTTGTGGGAATTCTGGCTCTGAGTCACTATCAGCAGCACCATTTCCTAAACTGAAGCGTGACCATCACTATTGTAGGGTTGGCTTTCTAGTTCAGTGGTCTGCTCACTGTGAAATACAGAAAACCTCAGCCACTGTATTTCCTGTTCCCTTTTTTTTTTTCTCCCCCCTTTACCAGTCGTGCTCCTCAGCTACAAGGAGCTTCTGTTATTGTGCTTTCTCAGCACTGTGAAGGTGAGACTGTGATTCAGGTGACTGATTTCACCCGTCCTGTACCGAAGGGATATCTTCACATTATGCAGCAAGGCCATTACTGTCCCATTACAACGTGTCACTTTTATCTTCATGTATTCTGCATCATTAACTGAAGCACTACTCTTACATAAAAGTCTTGGGAATAGGTCTTCTGTGAGCTTTAGATGTACATTCTCTCAACAGCCTCTACTGTGCTCAATTCATTAAAAACAATCTCTTTTCCCTCTGTCCTGGTGTATTTAACATGATTGGAAGTTGCAGCTAGAAGTTTAAGCTGGTCTTTTGTCCTTGCTTATTAGCACATAACAAATATTTGTAACTACGACAACACTTCTGGTGAATCATATGCCATCCCATCATCTTTGCATATTGTCTGCATCTTTGCATACCTCCTGTGCTGTAAGTGCGTTGCGGATACTGGGTCTAAAATAATGATCTAGGCAGAGTACCTGTCCCACCAAAGACACTCAAGCTGGGAGAAAGTCCACTTCATTGTCCCTGTTAGGTACTACACTGGCTGGGTTTGTTTTCTCCCTTAAAATCAGTAAATAAGGTATATGTTGTGTTTACCCATGTTGTTATGTGTTAACTTTAGCCACCATTAACTTCAGTGGTACTACTCTGCTCAAAATTAAACATATTCAGAAACATTATTGAACTTGGATTCAAATCTTTGATCTTGCCCATATGTTCCTGCAGAAATAAATGGATTTTGGTTGAGATAGTGACATAGAATAAGCTTGTCTCACTTAAAAAAAAATAAATTAAAAAGCATAGACACAGTTCATTATTGCAGACTAGATTTCTGACCCTTTTTAGTTATTTTTGTGTTTTATTCAATCAATGTCTCATTTCAAAAGCGTATAATGTGGCAGCTGGAAGTATAGTCCAAACATCTTGCCCTGGTCTGTTGTTGAATACCCTAATCACTAAATTTAAAAGATTATACTGATACAATAGTTAAAGTGTTATTGGTGTCCTGCTTAAATAGGATGAGCAAAGACACTTTTGTTCAGAATCCTGTCTAGCTCTCTGGCACAGACCCGCTTTCCTCTGCGAAAGAGGGGATGTAGATTTGAATTCCCTCAAGCTGATGAATGGATTACTCACAGAAATAGGTACCTCTCTGTCTTGCGTCTGAATGGTAATGGCAAGGTGCTGTGCTTCTCAATGGATTTAGTGTTGTTCGTGTTACTTAGTATGCTCCCAGTATGCTTGCCAGGCTAAGACTTTCTGCATTGTCTCTGGGTTACAGTAAAGTTTAGAGGAGAAGAATGTGTCTGAAATGTTTACTTTAGAACTATTAGAACATTAGATGAAGAAGCAGTTTTAAAGTCTCTTGCATTTTGATAGACATAGTAAGCTTTTTTCCGCTATCTTGTTCCTAAGTTTCTTTTTTCATCCATATCTTTTTCACCTTGACTGAAACCACAGTAAGGGTTGCAGTTCTACCAGTGAACCATAGCTCCCAAGCTCAGTGATCTGAGAGATTTCTGAAACAAACAAACAAACAAAAACAAACCAAAAAAACCCCAAACCACCAAAAACTTATTAAAATGAATCTAGAGATCTTTTTATGTTGAGAAGTTGGGGGGTAGAGGAGTGAAGAAAGGGGTTAGAAAAGTGCTTTTTACGGGACAGAAGAAAATATGCATCAAATATGGGTGACTTGGCAAATTTGGATTAAGTATTAATCCCAAGCATTGTACCTGTAAAGCTATTTAAGAGATTTCTGCATTTTCTACAGTAAACGGTATGACAAATAAGTGTTTAAAAGAATTCTTTCTGAGTGTTCCAATATTCTGTCATTGATGGTAAATAAAGAAGTGCTCCACAAAAGACTGACAGTCTTATACATTTACTTGAGACTGATTTAATGGTTTATAATTAAGTGTAAAATTGGGAAAGAGAATAATGTAATAATGAGCAAAATTTCATAGCTAGGTTTCTGAGTTGCCAAATGCTTCAGAAAGCTTCAATTTCACAGCAGGATTGGTTCCAGAAGTGGAAATTGGACATAAATATGTCTAGAGAGTGGAAATGTAAATTAAAAAAAAAAATTAAGAAACACATTTTGTCTTAATACATTCTCTATTAATAATTATAAACTAATCACAAAGCTATGGTTTAGAAATCAACTTATTAAAGATATATTTAATGCATTAACATCAATTGCAAATCCATGCCTAAGAATATTCCACAGTTGGTCAATTTTGGTGCATTATTTCATGATAATTGCACATAAAATGCTCTGGGTGTGTTGGCTGCTGAACAAGAAACATTTTGACTACTACAAATCAGTTTTTCTCAAGTATTGTATAAATACTCAAGCACCCTACCACATTTATTGTCATTGACTAATAGTGCATTAACTTACTCTTTTTTTTGTTACTGTTTTTGACCAACTGGCTATATTTGCCATTAGGAATTTTGTTTTAATTAGACTCTATTTATCAAGGAAAGCTATAGGACAGAATGACTCTTCATTTGTTCCCACACTAGTTGTATCTAGAGGATATATTGTATACTCTGTGAGCAATAGGAAACCTTTATTCTACACTCATACAATAAGCTTGAAGACATATTTAAGTCGTAGGAGTGATTTTGCATTACGTTCATTACAGTGCTATCATCTCAACACTACAAGTGTTTACATTAATGTGTTTTGTTATAAGATCTAAGTGCAGTGGAGCCTTTAAGACATGTAGCAGAATGAATAGTGATTCTGAAGATACACAGCAAATAATGCAGTCTGCTAGAGCCAGTGATGGACTCAATAGGAAAACAAATGCTCTTTCTTAAGTGAATTTGTGTCAATACCAGGTGTACGATGTATTTGAAACTCCTGTCAAACAAAAGTGCTTTGGCACAGGAAAGTGCTGATTCTCGGAGGTAGTGATTGACCCAAGCCTGTACTATTTCTACTTGATTAAAAGTCTGTTATCGATGGGACAGAATGATAGGCTTGCTTCACTGTTGTGCTGAATACCAGCTAGTTTTAGGAGGTAATCTTATTAACTAGTAGTTAAGTGCCATCAGCATGTCTGAGATTGGAAACATGCAAGAGTGAAAACAGTACATGAGACAAAGAGCACTTTGAGCACACCAATACATCATGAAAAAGAAGTCTAGAAAAGATAAAGAGTAGCAAATTTTGAGCAAATTTATAAGTTAAATTCCTCCAGTTAGAGAAGCTTCTTAGAAGTTTTATATTTAAATGGAAGTACTTTATGCTTTTTTTTTTGTAGAACACTTTAGGATTTTTTTTTTTTTTTTTTTTTTAATAATGGATCAAAATGACATTTTGAGGTGAAGGAAGAGCAAAAATGAAGAGTGAATGAGAAGCAGCAATTCAAATAATGGTTTCATGGAAACCTTTATGAAAAATCTGGATAATACTGCCAAAATTTCTCAGTGGATGAGCTATTTCGGTAAATCCAAATAACAACAAAAATGGTTTTACAAAAGAACTGAACCTTCAAATACTTTTATCGCAACTGCCTTGGCAGAGAACTTGGTACTCCAGTGGTAGAAACTGTATACTTTCTGTATTTTTCTTCTGCTTATTTATTCTGATTTTTGAGGATGAATTATTTTTATTTATTTAGGTTGTAGTGTTTTTATTATTTTAGTAGTTAAAGGATGTAACTAGACTGGATGCTATTTCCAACACTATGTAAAAATGAGTGGAAAGGACTATTGAGAAAGGTCATGAAGGTAAGAGTATTATTGATAGTTACAACAGTGATAGGAGAAAAAGAGAATATTAGGGTGTCTCAAGGAGTCTACAGAGAGGTTTCCCTAAATACCTTCCAGCAGATGAGGCAAACTCCATGAGTTTGCCTCTTCTTTCACATCACAGCATCCTCCACAAGCTCAGCCAACCACACAGGCACCACTTTTTACAAACTGGGACTGTACAATAAAGCTGGACAATATCCTAAATTTTAATGCTCATTTTACCATAGTCACTTTCTTTAAATCTGGCCTTAAAAATCCTTCCATTTTAAAACTTACGAGGAAACTTACAGGTGAGCTTTCTATATATACGTAATCCTTATAACACATTTGAGAGACTGTCAAACTGTAGCTGGTGAGCTACCTGTGGCTCACAAAATGGCTGATGTGAAAATTCACTGCAAATGCTGTCTTAATATTTTTGACACTTAGACTTCATGCACAGATGTGTATAAATCTCTATAATTCAGGCATGTGACTTTTTGTGTATCGCAACAGACATTCACCCAATTGCACAGGGTAGTTCAGTGTATAGTGCTATTGTTACAGCTGTAATAATTATTTTGGCTCATATCTTGGTGTGACTTGTAAAGTGCCTGACTCCTGGGAAATGCTTCTAAAGTATTCCACATCCTAATACAGCTATGAAACACTTTATTTGTTTATATTTGTGTGCATATATATATATACACATACATATATACTCATAGATAGATAGATCCCATCTAAGTAGAATCTTCTCTGTCCAGATATCGTCATTTACTTTCCTAAGTCTCTAGATGCTGCATGAAAAAAAAGTTTATTTACAAATCTAGAGATTATACTGCAGAAAAATTACTGTGTGCACAATAATGACTGTCTGTGTGCACAATAATGACTGTCTGAGTAGTTAGTCAAAACAGCTTGTGTCTTACATTAACCAACGTATATCTCTAAATTCAAAGTGGTAGCAATTATTATAATTATTATAATTGGTGTTTTGTTTTATAAGTACAATTGTGCATACCATTCACTTGTAACAACACCGTGTTTACCCAATATAAACGGAGTTCTGCTTTAATATCTTATCTGAGAGTAATCAACATCATTTCTGTTTTAAATAGAGACAAGAAAGCCATTTCGTGGCTGTTACATGAAGAGGAAGAAGTCAGTGCCAGGCACTGAATTAAATTACACAGTCGAACTAGTAGAACAAGCTGAAGCTAAAAACTGGTTGCAGGTATCTGCAAAGTCTACAGGCAAACATCTGGCTATGTTTTTGTCCTTCAGGTATGATAGATTTTGCTAAGAACAGCACCATCAAAAATCCCATAAGAGCAAATTGGCCTGGGAGAAAATTAGAAGGTAAGAGAAAAACATCTTTATTTATTCATCTTACCCTGACTTTTTCTGCCACTAGGTTTGCTTGCAGTGAAATACTTCAGAAGTGAATTCTGCTTAGTGCTTACTTTAAAAATTATTTTGTCCTGTGTTTTTTTAATATTTTCTGCTAAAAGGAAAATGTAGTAGCACTTTCTAATAGTAGTTGTCTGTTAACGTTCAATGTACTAGGGCTGTGTATAGTGATCCCATTAAACAAACAAACAAACAAACAAACAAAGATCCAATCAATATTTATATCGGATAACAGATATGTATTATTTCTTACTTTCAAAAGGGAATGGGTGTAGGCTAGAGACTGTCAGTTATTGCAGTTTAAATGAGGTCATACTAGCATACAGAATCCATTTTACTCCTGCCTTCAGTTCACTATGTATTTCTGCTGTATTTACCTTCCATGTAAAAAAAAAGATGACACATGCCATTAACTGCGATTCATGGTCAATTTTTTTTCTGGGAATGAAAATGAGTAATACTAGGTCATCCATTTTAGCATATAAAGATAAAAATATGCCCATCTGCTACTTGCATTGTACTGGATGCAGTAGGTAGGTGGAAGGATGTGTTCAGACTATAAACTGTTCAAACTGAGTTTATACAAACTGTAAATGTTCATTAGGCACCCATTTCCTTTGAAAGTTTTTATTTTACTTATATATTTGAACACTTATTTTTATTGCATTAATGATGAAGATACTTAAAGATGGGGGCATGTTCTTGAACTGGGTTGCATCAGAGAGAGTAATATCAACATTCATTTAGGAATCAGACTCTCTAATCAGATTATGATGTTCTTTGTTTTTTGTAGACTGCATTCACCTGTGTCCAGGATAGAAATCAAAATCATCAATATTCTTCATGTATGGCACCTAACCTCTGTTATCATTGTTGTTTTAGCACAGTAAATTAAAAACTGTACCATAACATATGAACAGATTAAGGCTATGTTAAGCTACATAGATCTGCCCAGATATTTTGATTACCTTTGCAGATTTCAGTGGGAAATGTTTCTAGCAGGTGCAGTTCTTCCAGCCTCCGTTCACACAAAGTCTACTTGTTCCACCATGGTCGCTCCAGTGTGTCCATGCTTCAGGTCTCTCTCTTCTATATGCTCATGCAAAACTCAGCCAACCAGTTCTAATGCCTCCAATGTAAGTCCATGTCACATCCCATTTTGCCATGTACTGTGTGTTTTGTGCAGTCTAAACACTTTCTTTTTGCTCTGCATATTACTTCTAAAACAGTTTTGCTGAGCTCTGTATTTCCTTAACTGTCCGTGGGGAAGCTGTTTATAACCGTAGAAGCTGTTTATATTAGTTCGTGAGCCTGGTCCCATCTTATCGTCCCATGCCTGTACTCTGTTACAATGCACGATGTCTCAACTTTTCAAGTCACTCACTGTCATATTAATAGAGCTCCTACAGCTATAGTAAAAACCCAGAAAGCACAAAACTCTGAACTGGGTAATGCACAGAACAGACAAAACTTTTGAAACCATAGTGCCTAAGCTCCAGGAAGCATCTACAAAGCACGTAGACATCAAGGTCAAATTCAGACATCCCATTCTAGATCTAAGTGTAATAGCTGAAGAGGTTTTAGCCCTGGGGCATTGCTTGCTAGCTGGAGATGACTGACCCTTTCCATCTGCTGATGGAAGGACTGTTTGAACTCTCAAAATTTGCCACGCTCTCTGTTTGTGCTTGCCTGGCTGATTTTGTGGGAAGTGGATTAGGCTGTACATACACTGTTTTTTCCACCAGAATGGTAAACCAATAAAGTGGTAACATAGCTGGGGAGGATACCATCTTTGATGGATACTGCTTTTTGCAAAGTGGATGCTGTGAAATTTCCAATAAGATTTTATTTTGATCCAAAATTTGGTCATTTTTTTGTAGTTAAAAAGAATTATTTTGAACACCAGGCTCAATTCACTCGCAAATTTTCTGTTCTCCAATTCACATCAGAGGTACTAGCATATCTTTAAAAACTAGTAATTCTCCTTCAAATCCCAGTCTAGTTATTCTAGCTGAAATGTAAAATAAATTAGTAAATACCTGCTTGAGGCAGACATCCAGAATGCAGGATTTCACCCTCACTGATTGTAAGTAGTGACAGAAAAGGAGATGAGCAAGTGGAAGCATCGATTAACAATTGGAAACATTGATTAGCAATTGGAAGTGAGGGGTAAGCAGCTATATTTTCAATAGCTTTGATAATTAGGTAGAGCTAGAACAGGGACTGGATGTGCTTGTCCTCTAGACATCTGTTCTAAATTTACTATTTATTTTTTTTATGCCTAGATTTAAATGTGAAAGATTAAATAAGTAATTTCATATCATGTCACCTGTAAAGGTTAATGAGAGAAATATAAAACCTAGAATGGTTAGGTTGATTATCAGGAAAACGCTTTCTGACAGTGAAATCTATTATGCTTTGGGAATGTCCCGGAAGGTAAATAGCTGACATCTAACTTCTCAGGTCATACTGCTAAGTAAACAGCCTCCTAAAGCAGGAATAGGGGATGATGATCTGAGAATCCTGTTACTCTGTAAATGCTGTGATCCTGTGAACTACTTTTGTTTAATTTAAAGAATGTTTAGTGTGTCATGAGAAGTTTCTGCATTATCAAGGCAAGGTGAGAGGCACTAACACAAAAGAAAGAATAGCATTAAGAAAGAATGGCAGGAAGAAAAAACTTCTTATGTTACTAATTAATCAAGGTGTAAGTTTTCTTCCAATGGCACCTTCTTTCCAACTACTGGCATATGGTGCTCATATAACCAGCTGATTTGCAGTATCACATCCATGTCAAATAGGTGTTTTGCTTCTGTAAGCTGGTGGCTAGGATTATGTGAGGAGGTGTTTAAGGTAAAGGTTGCCTGGAGGTACCACACAGGTTTAGGTGACGGAAGGCAGGGAGTGAGTGTTCACTTAATCCTCTCTTCTCCTGTTCAGTCCATTATTTGCACGTTTTAGGGGCAGATGTGCAATCTGGGAAGTTTTCCAAATTCATTTTTCAGAACATTAGGTGCTCTGAACATTAGGTGCACTAAGCAGATCCCTCTTTGTAACAATTTTGCCACCAGCATTGAAGATGAGGTGCTTTCAGGATGAAAATAGATGGCTAAGAACTTGGGCCAAACCAAGCAATCTGAGGATAAAATTACTTAGAAAAATTTTTAGCTCATTTTTGCACACCCTCTCTGTTCTACTTAGAGTTCTTCAAGCCTTTGAGCACTTACATAAAAGATCTTCTTACATGGAGTGTTCCTGAAAAAAAAAAAAAGATAATATATGACAAGAGACTGAGAAATGTTTCTAGCATAATTCTATGTAGAGGAGAATAAATTGCCTACCCCAAGCTATTGATATGATCAAAGAGTATCCAGACTTGTTGCTACTTATTCTTGTTATTTTTCTATTTTGTTTGGGTTCTTTCTGTGATTTTTCATACCCTAGAACAGTGACTTATTTTTTATCCCTGATAAGGGGGACAGAATCTTAGAAAACTAAGAATCAGTATTGAAATGGGCTGTTATCTTTCATTCAGCAGCCTCAATTTTTGGTTTCATTTCCTACTGCTTTAATGAGAATCCCTAGTGGAGTTTAGGTTTCTTACTGCATAGTCCTTGAGTTTGTAGCAGACTCCCCTCTATCTGCAGCAGCTCAGTTGTATGGACATTGAGTATGGTTCAACTGTTTTCCTCTGCTTTTAACCAATAGGGTGGAGACACTGGAGTTGTATATCATCTCATCATTCTTTTTTTTCTTATTTATTGTCACATATGTCTATAGGGAAGCAATACAGAAGACACTGACAAGTTAAATGGTTGTCTTTCTGTAAGCTTTGTGTTTTGAAAAGGATTTTAAAAGGTAGGGCTTGTAATGAACGTGAGAGAAGGAAAAATAGACCAGTGAGCTTGCACATAAGGCTTAACCCTGCTCTGAGTGGTTCAGAATGTAAGCATACCCAGGTAGGGGACAGACTGTGTATGTTGTTGTCCTTTATAGGTTAACAGAGCATTGGCTTACTTGATTCCTCCAGTGCTGGTTGTACAGGTTTTGCTCCCAATACAAGTGATCTACATCATTTTAACCAACATGGGAAAACTAACTTTAAAAACTGAACCATGAATATCAGCAATTTCATAAAGGTGATGAATTCTCATATTTCTGAAGGGGTATACGGAACACTAAATCATCATAATACTAAATCATACTTCCAATGGCGGGGCATCCACCACTCCTCTGGCCAGCCTGTTCCGGTGTCTCATCACCCTCATAGTAAAAAAAATTCCTCCTTATGCCTAATCTAAGTCTACCTTCTTTTAGTTTAAAAATCATTGCCCTTTGTCATGTCCCTGGTAAAAAATTCTTATTCCATCTTTGTTATAACCTCGCTTTAGATATTGAAAGGCCACAATAAGGTCACACTGGAGCCTTCCCTTCTCCAGAAAGAACATGCCCAACTCTCTCAACCTGTCCTCATAGGAGAGGTGCTTCAACTCTCTGGGCATTTTCATTGCCCTCCTCTGGACCCTGTCCAACAGGTCCATGTCTTTATTGTACTGGGGATCCCAGAACTGGATGCAGTAGAGAGGAAGAATCACTTCCCTTAATCTGCTGGGCATGTTTCTTTTTATGCATTGAAAATGAGTAAACATTTTACTAAATTTACAGAATTTACAGTCTTTTTTTTTTTTTTTTTCTGTTGTTCCTGTGTAATGTCCAACGTAATGAGTTGCTTTATTATTTATGGTACAAGTTACAGCACCATATCAAGTGAAAGTTAAATAAGAAAATGGCCTATAAACATACCCATAGAAGGACAGGTGTTTCCATTAAACAGCCTTCCATTATTTGAGAACTCTACCAGTCTAGCAAAGAGGCTAAGTGTCCCTACTTCAGTAATCCCAGTAACGCCCAGAAGTTGTTGATTTAATCAGGTGCTTTCAAGTTAAGAACATGAATAAATATTGCTTAAATTGGAGCTGTGTTTGGCAGAGGGAACAGCAGTATTATATTCAAATATTTCTTCATAATAAATTTTAGCCCATGTTGGCTTCTTAATACTGACCACTGCCTAGCATAATTAAAAGAGGATTCAAAAGAGGTCTCAACAGTAATGAAACAGGTTCCCTGTGTTTTATAAATGGAGCACATTAATTACTTGTGTTCACAGCATCTCTAATAATTCCCAGAGCAGAAACAACCCGTCCATTCTAATAACTCTAAGGGGGATTCTGTGTTTACACCACTGCATGTACAAAACAGTTATGTAGTCCTCTAAGGCTCTTTAACTCCAACTAATTAAACAGTGACTTTACTACTTGTGTCAGAAAATGGCTGGTGCCTCATGGACACAAGCAGCTACAGCAAAGTCTTCTAACTATGCAACTGCCTTTGGGCATCATGTCACTGAGCAAGATAAAAGGGAAAAGGAGGTGGGGAACTGAGCTGTGGGGACTCCAGCCCAAAACTATAGAAAGAATTCCCCTAGAAACTCAGGGTAGCCTCAAGCCTCATTGCTTACTGCTTGCAGGTTGTGGCACATTTCTTTGACCTCGTCATTTATAATACAACAATACAGGAATATGCACATGGACGTTATCAAAAAAAGAAAACAAGAAACAAACCAAATAAAACGTTATGCAGCCCTTTTTTCCCCAGCAAGGATGGTATGAGGAGAAGTGAGCCATGCATACCAGATGTTGAGACACATTGCCCTCATGCAGTAGTAAATGACAGAGCTGAAGTTGTTCCACTTTGCGTAAGAGCATGTAAGTGATGGATGTGGGTATACACAGTAATGGAAATTACCCGTAGCCCCTAGCACAGCTGAAACTAGCCTTTAGTGTATTTAATGCCACAACACAGTGTGCAGTTCACATGTAGATATAGAACTAAGGTCCAAAATGCTGTGCTTACTTCTTATGTACTTCTTCAGGAAGTTATCAGCCCCTATAATACTCAAGAGAGAGAACAGGTCATGACAGATGCATGTTTTCCATAAACAGCCTTGAGGAGAGCTACCCTAACCATGCAGAAGGGAACAATGTGGGAAGATTTTGGTGTGATGCCTAAATAGTGGCCTAACTCAGAACAGTTACTATTTTCTCTTCCTTTCTGTGGGTATCCAAAACATTAATCTGCTTATAATGTTAATCAGCTAATTCTCATGTTTAAAAAAAAACAAAAAACAAGAGAGGGAGAACTACTACTTCACTACTTCAAAACAGCCTCATATTCTAGTGGCTACATGATTCAGATGTGGAAATGTGACTTCAGATTCCTTATTGAGAGTAAGGACGTGACTGCTTTGAAATTGGGACCATCTTTTTGAAACATTCGGTATATCATTTACACCCCAGGAGGTTATTCTTCTGACTACCAACCTATTTGATTGCAGTTGACAACTTTGGGCAGGTTTCACTTAATTTAGCGTTAGACATTTAATATCTAGACAAAAAGTCTAAGCAAATTTTGTTGTATTTCTCCTGCTTAAAGGATCTGAAGAGTGACTTCAAGTGACTCATTTCAGAGGCTGGTAAGACAGGAGAACAAATAAGCTTTGTTACTGTTAGGGAGATCAAACCCTGGCACAGGTTGCACAGAGAGGCTCTGGAGTCTCCATCCTTGATGACATTCAAAAACCAATTACAATGCTACTTTGCACTTTATTTTTCTCTGGAGTCTACCCACTTCAGTTTTATATTCTGAACACAGAAGAGTTGAATCTCAGCTGATATCAGCTGTACCTGAAAGCCAGACTGGCATGCTGAGAGATACCTAGAGGTGAAGGAAAATAGGTATATGGCATATTGAAGAACACAGACCAAGCCTGTTTTAGAAAGCAAATTAAAGTCTTCTGAGATCCAAGCTAGAGCACTCTAACTGCAGAACTACAGTTCCCACATGCATCATGTCAACACACAGCATTTAAATAGAAGCCTTAATGTGAACATTATGTACAGGCATAAAACATATGCACTTGTGAAATGTCACAAGGCAAGACATGTACAGCAAAATGACTTGCAGTTGTTTCACTACTGAAACGCAATAATTACACACCCATGATCATGACAGACACATTGCGCTGAAACATTTTCTCTTCTTTCTTCCTTGGTATTTGGATTAGATAAGATTTAATAACCAAGATACCATTTTCATACCCGACAGTTCTTATTACTTTCTTCTACATGGCAATTAACTCAGACTGAAATCAGAACAAAAATAAAAATTTGATGTTCAAAAACAGTGCAGAAAAGATAATGCTGTTGATTCTGTATTATATAACATGTTTGTTTTGATTGTAGCCAGGTATAGTGTCTTCAGGAATGAGGAGAAAAAATGATTACAAAAATTTGTGTTTACACTTTTAAGGATGTTTAAGAATAGATTTAGTAGAAATTCTCATTTATTATCTTTTGAAAGGGATTTGTTTCCTTAGTGACAGACAAAACACTGTTATTTCACTTTCTTGAATTATTTTACGTGTAACTAGATTTGGGAAGTGGCTTTTGACCACATTTCTGTCTTAATACATCTATAATGTATGATTAGAAAGAATCTGAGAAACCTAAATGAGACTAGAATATTGCTCCCTCTGGAACATGAAAAAAAATAGCCTGAATGAGAACCAAGATGTTGAGCAGATAAAGCTAGATGTATTTTGGCAGTGAAGCACTCTGAAAAGGCCAGAATAGTTTTTAGCTATTTGAAATCTGTTTAAAAATTAAATTAGTGTGGGAAAATATTTTTTTTCTTGTGTTGCAGTGGAAGCTTCCACTTTTACAAAGAAGATCCACAGTTTTCATATTTTTGGGGGTCTTAAAACCTGTTGTCAAGTAAGGTTGGTTAATAGATGTAAAGTTTTCCTGTTTTTGTTTTGAACATAAAAGATCAAACATTCTTGTTTTTCTGCAGGGCTTATCTCTCATGTAGCTGATAAGTAGTGTAGTTGCTTAACATCTCTGAAAAGCAGGACAGTTATTCTTTGATTAATTTTCTGTAGAGAAAGGTATCTGAAAAGGTTACAGCAGGCAACTGTCACTTTAAGTCTCATCTCTTTGGCTTGGCTCTTGATTCTGCCACTCCCTGCATGGCTTGGGGCACCTCACTTGGTCCTTTCTGGGACCCAAAATAGGTAGCCAGTCTCTTAAGAGTTTTTTTGTGGCTTCCCTAATTAAGACGGAAGGAAAAAAAGAGCACTACAACATTGCAGAGGTCTACTGTAACCATAATAATATAGCCAAATGTTGCTTCAGAGATTCTGTACTCCCTGTTCCTCTTTTCCTAGGAAAGACTGCACAAACCATGCCAAACTCTGATGACCTGTTGCTGCATGGCTGAAGAGTGTCTTGTGAGGGACTGCATTTACCCTACGGTCATTGACCTTTACTGAATCACTTCACCAATGTTTGGTATTTATGCTTTTATTTTTAATAGATAGTACAATTTTTCTACCTTTTATAGCAATAAACCCTTTCAGACATGTTAAAAAGTCCTAGAGACTTAAACTGATTTTATTGCTTGCAGTCCTACAGTTGTCAGTATCCTGAGCAGCAAAAGAAGGTGAAAAGGAACTGAACGTATCTGTGCTGATACTGTTGGATCATTTTTCCAAATGTTGCAGATGAAGATTTTGGATTTCTATTAAGGATCCTCTAAGTGGGAGAGATCTTTATTGGCTTTGGAAATTTATGGTAGCTGCATTTAAGCAGTATGTTTGAGATGTGAATCTTATTTATGCTAGTAGACACATATAAAATCACGAGATTTCTCTCAGGTTAATGCTAGAAAACACACAGTGTCTTCTGTTAGTGATAAGTTTTTTAATTTAATCTGAGAGAAATCTCGTGATTTTATTCATGTTTCAACTGGAGTTGATTATCACTACAGCAGGTTTCTGCAGAAAAGCTACAGGAAATATATGAAGAAAAAGATTATGGCTTTCATTGAAAGTTATGGGGTAGATCCTGATTAGCCACAAGACTCATTATGCTCAGTGCCTGAGAACAGTCTAAAGGATCCCCCTGGTATCAGAGGAATGAAGATAAATAGTGCTGCAGTTGAGAAGCACAATACTGGTCCACTTTTCACAGTTGTATTTCAAGAAGCAGGTGAGATGAGTCACTGCTGTGAATAGAAATCATCAATATTATCCCATGCACGCCCACACATATAGGATTTAAACTGTCATTTAATTTGCTCACCATTAAAGCTCATGTACTTGCTCAGCAATGGTAAAAACTTCTGAGGGATGGGGCAGAGGAATAAATTCCATCTAGTACTTTGCCTGCTTTTTATTAACTACTTTGTTCTTCCTATCCCATTTTATAATTTCAGAGAGCTTTAAAGCATTAATGCACCTTAGGAAAGGAAATATTGCATAGCACACATCGATTGACTATTATTTAGGCTGGTTATAGAGATTTAGAATATTTTTATCTCTCTTTCCTTTTAAACTTAATCAACCTGAATAAATTACAGGGAATCAGTACGCATATTTGACACAGTTCCAACATGCATGGATATAGAAATGTTGTACTAGGTTAAAAAAAATACACATCCCTATGAAATTTACTTCAGAAATGTTTTTAATAAGATGAAATGTACTATTATCTAAAAGAGTACCTACTTGTGAAACATCTCTTTCTTTTAGCAACAGAAAACCTTACTTATAACAGCCTTTTTTGTGGCAAAGTGAAAGCTGGCATTGGATAACCAGTATCCTCTAATAATTCTTATTCCATCTGGCAACAAAATAAGCCTGAGGAAGAGAAAAAAAATAGAAAATAAGACTACAGTTATTAATTCAGTCTTTGGTTACGTGTTTTAGTGAATAATATGCTACACAGTGTTCTTGTGATCCTCAATGACATAAGTTGCATCTCATAGCAAAAAGATAACGAGAGAGGCTACTGAATCTTCAACAGATTATGTCATTTTTCTCCATGTCAAACTGGGCAAGTCTGATTTCCTATCAACAGTTTGTAAAGCCCCGGTTCTTATATGAAGGTGAAGACCAAACTGTGGTCTCCTAAATGGAATGTGCTAATAGTGATAGGACAAGTGATCTTTCTGCTTGTGCCTTTCCCAGGGCAAAGACATCACTTTGAAGATCCTCATGAGGGATGGTACTAGGACTAGTTTACACACAAGGCTTCCTAAACAGTTCCTATTTTGTGGCACTTGTTATGTTTCTGATCGTTGAATGGCAGCTGAAATACAGCTCAGTTTCTGAGGAAACACAGTTAGAGCTGGCTGTTATAGAGATCAGAATGTTCAAAAAATTACTTGTGGTGGAACATGAAGGATTTTCTGGTCACACAACGACAGAATGGTTGAGGCTGGAAGGGATGTCCTGATGTCATCTTGCCCAAACCCCTGCTCAAGCAGGGCCACTTACAGCCAGTTGCCCAGGACCATGTCCACATTGTTTTTTAATATCTCCATGGAAGGAGGCTCCATCATCTCCCTGGGCAACCTGTGCCAGTGCTCAGTGACCCTCACAGTGGAAAAGTGTTTCTTGATGGTTAGAGGGAAGCTCCTGTGTTTCAGTTTGTTCTCAGTGCATTCATCTACTATCAACATGATAGTCTTGTGCATTGGGGTAACATTATCTTTAAAAGACCCTGATTGCTAGACTCAGTAGAAACAAACCTAAGAGCTTAAAATAAAGTGACAGAGCTCATAGTGTCATGTTCTGGAAAAATTTCAGCTTTCAAAAATATGGATAGGTTAAACTGATTAATATTAATCGATCCCTCTCACATTTGTCCTCTGCAGTGCAACTCAGTGACTTCAGTCTACATAGACATATCTACACTAAGAATCCCACATGTCAATAACAGTCCTGCTATTGATTCAAAAAGGGCTGTAAAATCTAACCTCTGTATTGCTGCTGTTGCACTCTGATCAGTACCATAGCTAGCTAAATTAATGACAACTAGATACAGCTAACTTCACTAGAGTCAGTCCTTTGGATTCTATGGCAGACCTACCTTTAAAATATAAAGCTTCTACTTAGACACGGAAACTGAAAAGTGAAAACACATTTAATATGCAGCAGAACCAACTAGCACTGCTTCTACTACAGCTGATGGTGGAGTAGGAAAGGTTATGGTTCATTATATTGTTCTGACTCTATTTGGTTAGGAAAAAGAGTTAAAAATGTGCAGTGTGCTGTGATGCAGGAGTGCTGCTCCAAAAGGCACAAGGGCCCATCTTGGCAGCATGATGTTCATGCTTTGGTCAGACTTAGCATTCATAAAGCCTCCATTTTAAAAGTGTTGTGTGGATTTGGATTGTAAATGATGCTAATGAAGTCTGACTTCCTTAGTTTGGCTGATTTGTCCTGTGTAAAATATCTGCATGCTTTTCCTGTGCTCTGCAATGTGTTTGACTGATGACAATGAATACGATTTGCACAGTAAAAGTTTATAGACAGGCAGATTTTGGGATGAGGAAGATAACTCCTTATTAAGTTTAAAGACAGCTACTCCTGAATAAGACCAAAAGGCTTAAGGCTTTCTCTTTTTCTATTTTCCTTTCCCAATTCTTCAACTGGAAGATTTTCCTTTTGGGATAAAGCCTCCAGAGAAAAGGCGCAAGTAACCAACACTGAAAGACTTTAAAATTAATTAAGAAGAAAGAATACATTAAAGAAATTTCCTCCTGGAGATATAAAAGTAGCTGCAAGCCAAAGCGTTCTCCATGTTAAGAAGAAAAAAAAAAGTCTTTCAAAAGATTTAAATTATTTAAGTTTTTCATAGTGCCTAGCATTTTTAACACTTTTTAATGCCCAAAGGAGTACAAAAAAAGAAAAATCCATCAGATGCAATTAGATACAGAATGTCTGCTTCCAATTGAAGAGGTGGTTGTTTCCTATTTCTCCAGTGCCTGTAAGCATATTCTGAAGAAATACTGTTGTTTTCTTGCTGGGTACACACATCCTCTCACCATCCATGCTTGGATCTTACCAGAGGGAACAATGGAGTGTCACCAGGTACAGCTGTTTGTTATTGTGGTTAGACAGGAAATTTGTCCCCTTCTGATAAGTGAGGAATATAATTGTCTTGTAGCAGATGCACTGAAAAACCACGTTGCGTGTCAGAAACTGAAGGGTGGTGGACCACTTCTATGATTCTCAAGACTTACTTTCCTTACTTCCATAATAGCCTGATTCTCCATGGATGAAGCTGGAATATATCCTCATCCTGTGCTGTGCTAAGCCATCCCTCAGTGACCTTGCAAAATTCAAGCCAGCTTAATATGACATAGAGAGAACCAGTTTCATAACACACTGCACATTTTTTGCAAATTTCAACAGGAATGGTGCCACAGTCAGCTCTCTGCAGAGTTCTTTAAATGTTGTAATTCTAATAAAAAGTCTTTTTTGCTATCTTATGGCTGCATTTATGCAAGCCCCCATAAGTTTTGTAAGCTCCAAAACTGAAAAAAAAGCCTGCCTTTTTGTAGGTCATCCTCAGAAAATTATAGTCTACAAAGCCAAATTGTAGGAAGATTATAACAAACTTTATTACTCTCTTGAGTAGCGTAACTTTAGTGAAACATTCCACTGCCAGGCATCTTCCACACAAATCCACCTGAACAAAGGTGAGAGCATTTAGTCTCTCTTCTTGTTTTACATTATAATAACATCTATAGTAAGACAGAACTTTGCCAGCAAGAAATAATACAAATATAGCAGAAAATAATGAGTGAAGTCTTGCTTTCATTAAAGTGACTTTTTTTTCATACATAGTCCAGGCTACCAAAAAAAAAAAAAAAAAAAAAAAAAAGAAAAGAAAGTGAAGTGTTCAAGAAAATTTGCATCATCTTATGCAAGAAAGATATTAAAAGTATCTGGGTAGGCTGTGTTTAAATTTTCTTGTCCTTGTATAATTATCAGCCTCATTTATATTTTGGGGAAAAAGAAAGCATAACTCCACTAATTCCCTGGTTTTGGACTTGCACGAGAGTCCTCATAAAAATGTTTTGAAGTAATTCTACATTAATTGTATAAATGATAACAAGTTCTCAGCCTACAGTACATTCCTGTTGATAATCTTGTATCAAAGGTCCTGTAGCCAGTGGGAAAGGAATAATTTCAGCACCATGGAAATAGGCCTAGTTTATGTGATCTGAACAAAATATTACTAATTCAGATTCTTTTTAAATGCATGCAATTTTATTACTCCTGGAGCACTGCTAAAACTCTTTAAAAAAAGATAAAACCAGATGTATTTTTCAACTGCCAAACCTTTGGTCTTTGTTTTCATTGTGAAGAAAAAAAGGCCGTGATATTGACTTTGCCTCTGATCTTAAAAAATCCTGCCACATAGAAGTAAAACCTTGAGGTTGAAGCAGTTTTATGCTAAGAGATTATGCATAATGAGTTTATAAACACTAGTACAGCTTCTGCAGATTAGCTGTTGCACAGTCTAAACTTTTCATGAATACTTCTGTAAATTAGATTTTTGATTCCCTATTTTGTATATAATTATGGCTAAATCATACAGAAAACCCTTTATCTGCATACGTAGTTTAATTAGTATTCTTAAAACTAATATTTAATTATTGAACAATGGTATCTTTATTATAACTTAGTTAAAATGTTACACTGTTTGTTTAAATCATTACCAATCAGTCTCTTATTGTAACTTCCAATCTAACTGCAAACTGTTACAAATTATTTAAAAAAATAATTTAGTCATGGTTTGTTTTAATAATAAATTAATTATATGAAGCATTATGTTTCTAGATGCAGGATGATCTTCAGCTGATTGGGATGCTGTAAGTATATCCTTTAACATTTATCATCATGACTGATTGATTGACAAGCCTTACATCATGCACAATTCTACTCCTTTCAGTAGTAATTTCTAAAATTCTAAGAAAGAAGTAAAAACTGTGGCTGTTGAAGAACTATATGAAAAAATATTATACAGAAAAACATATCAGGTGTAAATATTTGAATAAACACAAAATAAAATAATCTAGAGAGCTTCAGCCAGATGGCTGTGTGAGGACAGAATGGCTGTTTTATTCTTCTCCACAACAAGGGAATATTTACTTTGTCATATCCTTTACAATAATTTACATCCAGTAGCACAAGACACTTAAAAATTTCAGACACTGCTGTCCACATAGTAATGCCATTAGGAATTGTTTTCAGGGATCAGTATCCTCAAACCTTATTGTTCGCATGTCACAGTGTGAGTGAAAGTTCTGACTATATATAAAACATATGTTTTATCATAGATTAAACACAGCTACGCTGATCAGGCCCTGGCAACAACAGTTCAGGCTTCTGAGTGTTGTTGTTTGATGTCTCATGAGAGTAAAATTTAGAAGACAACTTGAAACTTAGGAGCATCCATTTTGATGACTGCAGATCACTTGGAGATAAACCAGAGAACAATATGAATATTCAAAGCTCTAGGAGATGTGACCTATCACATCTGTGTTACTTAGAGAAGACAGACGTGAATGAGTAATGACAATGGTCTTCAAGTGCAGGAAAGGTAACTGCAGTCAGAAAGAGGACAAAGTGGTCTTCATGATTACGCAGTATAGTACAAGAAGCTATTTCAACACGAATTAGTTTAAAAAACTTTTATAGTTGCAGAAATAGGCAAGCAATGGAACAGACTGTTGGGACGGATTGTAGGAACCCTGTCACTGGAAGATGTTATGAACAACATAAGAAAACATACATTGCTATCTAGGTTACTGGAGGTAATCTTCCAGGAGAGAAGGGAGGGAACTGATATCATGTTGACTGTTTTTCCTTGGTTCTATGGCATAGTTCAGATATATATCAAGAGGCCATATGGCAGTCAGAGAATTATTGTCTAGCAGACTGCAGCAGGAACAGGAAAGGAGCATGTCCTGCATGAAACACCAACAGCAATGCTCTCGACGCCTCCCATCCTGTCCATGGTTTACCATGAAGAGGAAGATAGTCAAGAAGACACTCGGATTCTTCAGATTCTCAAGGACTGTCTCAGAACAGTGAACCTTTTTAAAGAGAGTGGTTTCTGGCAACAACTGATGGCTGAAGAGGTTACAAGGCAAAGGTTTGTTTGTTTGGTTGGTTTGTTTTGTTTCCTTCACAACTGATACATATAACCAGCTTGTCACTCTTCTCATGCAAGTAAGACAAATCATACTCCAGACTGGAAAAAATCCCCTCATACAAAACCTGTCCCTATGGGTTTTTAGCAAAGTGGGGTATGGGGGGAATACCCTGAGGATATTGTATTGAATTGATGTCATTTAGCTCTGTTGACTTTTTACATTAAATAGTAATCCATGTAACTTGGGTAACTTATTTATTTATTCAGTTAATAAATATTACTTGACTGTAAGCACTGGCCAGAACACATTCAAAATAACAACTGTAAGAAATGAATGGATTTCTAAATATGGAGCCTTATTTTCCATTAATTTGTGGTAAAATCTTGCAGCCTACATCTATAGATAATATCTGCAAACTGTCTGCATGATGTCTCAGTCCTTCAGGAAATTTCTTTAGATGACATCCCAGAGGTAAGGAGGAGAGTCTTCAACTGCAAACCCACCACTCCAAGGAAAACAAACTCAATGGGGTCCCTGGCAGGCTCTATGTATACCCTAGTTGAATCCAAGTTTGTGGTCGTTTATGGCAGCAGTCTAGAAACTTGTTTCAAGCAAGGCATTTCATTGACCAGGGGCCCTGTCTGTTGACCAAGGGGCATGTACATTGACCATAGTGGCTTTTGGGGAGAGGGATGTGTAGGTGTGCCTGCCACACTTAGTATCTCCAATGACAGAAATGTATGTTCTCTTGTCTAGCAATCTACTAAATGGCTGTTGTTTTTTTGACTGTCACGGTGACATTTGCTCTTCACTGCAAGTTAGGAAAAATGTTCCAAGTCCTTTTGTTGTAGCTTGATAAAAGTAAACTTTTCAGTTCTATAATTAGTGATCATCGTGTCACCTTGCATGGGGATAAACTGATATCTAGGTCCTCTTTTACAAAACATTTCTGAAAAGCAGCAGTGGTTTTATTTGATAGAGAAACAATGTTATTATAAACCTTCAGCATAAAAGAGACAAGTTTATTTAGAAAGAAAAGGACTGTAGTGGTGACCTGCGTGCAAGAGAGTAGGGTGCTAATCAATACTGTATCTAGTATACTCCACAATCAATACACTAAAGTAAAAAAGAAATAGAAAAAAAGAAAAAAAGACCAGAAGGTTGGCTTACAACCAAGCTGTATTATATTGGCTGCAGAACAGAGACATGAAGCAGCTATTGAAAATAACAAGCCCAGCTGCTTCTCTCTTCAGGTAAAACATGACATCATAGTTGATGTTTATCAATCACATACAGTGTGATGGGAAGTGTACAAATGTTTCCGAGGCCTGACCATTCCCACATGCATAGGAGCACTGAAGTCTTTTTATGTGTGAGAAACACTCTATAGGTCTGACATAAATAAAGGAAAGAGGCTTGTAATGTCCTGTTTGGAGCCTTGGTTAGTACTTACTTTTTGGTGAAAAGGCTTTGGTTACTGTCAAAAGATAAAAATAAAAAAATGAAGGTTTCTATGGGAATATGCCAGTTTCCTTGAAACTTTCTCCATGAATCTGCAGTTTTCAGCTGCAGTGTGACATTGGAGGAAAAGGAGCACGGCAGAGGAACAGGCAGCCTTCCCCTGACAGCTCAGGTGAGTTCTACATTTCCAGCCTGGATCACAGAGATAAGTGAATTGGATATATGCCTCCCACCTTCCTCAGCCACTGAGCTATTTATCCACTGGAAAGAGGATTTTTTTCTGCACCTGTTATTTTGCTTTTAAAAACACATGTTAATATTGGGTTTTGCCCCAGTTAGGCAGTGATACAGGCTGAAGGTTTGTAAACATTTGGATGCCCATCAAACATTCTAGCCAGGCTTTTTTATCCCAGAATCATGTTTCTGGGATAGAATTAAAACAGAATCAGGGCATGACACCAGTCACTATGAGCATACATATTCAGAGATGCATGCATGAAGGGACACACTCTTGAGCAAATTGAATTGCTCTCCACACTGTGAAACGGAAGAATATATTCTTCCGGTTTTTTAATTTTTTCCAGGATTTGTGGAAAAAGCTTTTGGGAAAAGGACAATTACAGACTTCAAAGCTAAATAAATGAATTTGTAGAGGCTTATTAATTGGCTGTATTTATGGGGCCCAAATTATCTCTCTTTACTTTAGTATGGATCATTTTGCATTTACTGCCTGAAACGATCAGTGGCTATTAGACATTACTTACCACTTCCTGTAAATTTTGACAAGCTTCCTCTTCGGAAAACTGAAAAAAAAAAAAAAAAAAGTTCAATTGTTTATTCTGGACTCCCCAGTCTGAAGAAATATATTGTTACAATACATGATTTGAACAAGACTTTAGAAATCATTAGAATTAGACTTCTATGGGAAAATTCAGGTCATCTAAACTGAGGTTTTAGTTACATGAATCTCAGAGATTCAGCCAGCCTATTTCCAAGTGGCGACATTTCTGAAGGCACCTGAAAAGGCAGAAAGAGCTAATGTGGATCCCAAGTTCCATCCATGACCAAGCAGAGCTCAGAAGGTTTTATTGTGAAATGCTGACCTTGCCAGCTAATGATGGATAGGATGTCTGAACACTGAGACATGCTGCAGTCAAAAGGTGAGCTGGCAAGACCCAAATGAACACCCATTGTTTTGAATCTCAGGTGGAAGTGATTACCATAAAGCATTAAGTCAGACAGGGTGTCCCCACACATGGGGTGAATCTAGGATAATCCTCAGTGAGTGTCCAAGCTTGTTAATTTGCTCATTCCCATATGCAAGTGAGAGGGCATGTTAGGTCTTCAGGAGTTTTCAGAGGCACCTAACTACCTCCATTGACCATGCATGGACCTCAAACTTGTATGATCTAATTTGTATTTTGACAGGTATCTCATTTTTAATGAGGTTCAGAAGAAATTTGGGAGACTTCAGAGAAACATTCATGTTTCTCTTGCCTTTTATATTAGATATAAATAACTGGCTGATTTTAAAAAATGGTAATTTTTGTACCACCATTCCTTCTTCACATGTCATACCTAGCACTGAGTCTTGGTACTTGTAGCTTTTGAGCCACTCATTGATTTGAACTAAATATGAACTTCAAGTCATCAGATTTCTGAAGTTTTGTCTTGAGTCAGCATAACATATTTTTCCATCAAGCCACTAAGTAAGTACAGTTTAAATAATGCTTAAATGCCAGTGATGAGATTGATGCAATTGTCTGATCATGCCAAATAGCAATTTTTGATGGAGACTTGTGAGTCCTTCAATATGACTTTGCTTCAGTAAAGTGTCAAGAGCTGGAAATTACCGTTACCTGAATACAGAGTGAAGAAAGTGAAAAGTTTTGCATACGGAGAGCAGGATTCGGGAATCTAAGTTGAACATGCTGTTTCACCTGCAGCCTTACCTTGAAAAAGACTGTTTTAGAAATTTATCTTTTTTACTTGATTCATTTCAACATATTACTCTAAACATACTTAGAGCTGTGCAAAATTTTATGTGCCCCACCATTCACAGCTTAGTTTCCTGGAGGTCTATTCCATTTGATTTCTCCTGTGCATAATTAGATAACTACTTTCACATTTCAGTCTTAGCCATGGGGAGGATAGAGAACGATAATTTGGATTTCTCTTTTTTAAATCAGTTGCCCATTTTCAGACAGTGGTTATCACTGAGGCCTCCAGGCATCTCTCAGTTTTGACTAAACTAGGAGGTTCAAAAACTATTAAGGTTGGCTAGGAGAAAAGCCTGACAGAGGAGAAGGCAGGCAAACAGAAAGGCCACCACACCTGCAGATGGACAAGGCATCCACGCAGTCCTTGTCAGCAGCCAACTAGAGGAGTGAGTTATAACTAAGGAGGCTCAATCTGATTTAATTGAGTTAAACAGATTAATGCCAGGGTCACAAATGAAAGTCATAGCTATGCTTATGGTCATGGGGGTCAACCACTCAGTGCCATGAAATATACAAATAATGTGCCTGTGGTGAAAAGAAATCTGTGAAAGAAAAAAATATGTATGATCTTGCTATTTCCATTCACATTAGTATGTACAGAGATACTTCAGGAGGAATTTTAATGAAAAAGATGGTCAGCTTCTTTAAAAATTAAACAAGTTAGTCCCAGAAGCTGAATTGCAGTAGAAGGATGGACCACCATCTCAGGGTATGCACGTAGTGAAAAAGTCCTTCAGCAAATATGCTTATACTTTGTTATTGATAAACATACAAACACTGATAAACATATGAACTCTAATAACAGATTACATGCTTTTGTTTCTATTGTATTATACTGTTAATGAAATGACAATAATCTTTTTGCATAGTTTTAATTCAATTAATTTTTTTTTCTATTTCCTCCCTAACAAAGATTTGAAGTAAAAAACAACCAAAACTAATCCTAGCATTTATTTACACCTTAGTTGTCAGTCTCAAGAGCTCAAAATCATCTAAAGAATTATAGCACACTTTTCAATCATTCTCCATAGCAAATAGGTGAAATTAACATCCTTGAAAATTAAGTTGTTTTCCAAGGACCTCAGCAGAAGTTGTATACCCATTTTTGTATATCATATTTAAAAAAAAAGTATGCAAAGTGAAAACACTGAAAATACTACAAAAGGAAAAATGAGAAGAAGTTCAGAAAATGTGATTACATGGGAAAACAGTGAAGGACTTGGGCTTGCTCTGTCTAGGAAAGATAAGAGAAAGATGTAATAAGTATTACATAAAAAGCTGTATTCCTTGTCTGTTGCAACAGAGCAACAAAGAAAGTTTAATTTGCCTAAGAGAAGATTTGGTCTGAATACTGTGAAAAGCTTTCTCATTACGCAGGTGATGAAACAGTAGAGCAAGGAAACTCTGCAGTCTCTTCTCTGAAAATTCTTACTACTAGGTGAACACCAATCTGTCTAGGTGAAGGAATGATCTAACTATATTCAATTCTGTTTCAATGCACGTAACTAGGATACATTATCTCCTGCAGTCCCTCACAGGTATTCATTTTTGTACTCTTATGTGTGAATCTTTATTCCCTATGACTTCTGCACTACATTCTCTTTGAACTTCAAAATATTATTTTAATCTTATTTCAAAAATAGTGTGTATGAGAGAAGAAATTATTTTCCTAGGGAAGTTTTAGCTGTACAAAAGTCACTTTTCTTTGTTTGATTTTCCATTGTTTAATTTGACAGTTAAATGGCAATCTTAACAGAACAAAATTGGTGATCAGAAAATTAACTTCACAGTTTTCAAACTGTTTTTCCATAGTTGCAGAACGAACAAAAAGACTTCCCCCCGCCCCACCCCAGCTCACTGGAGATATAAGAAAAATAGAGTACTGCAGCAAGAATAAAAAAAACTTGTCAAGTATTCCCAATTTTTCCCTGCTCTACTGCCTCTCAAGAAGGCCAGCTGAGTTGCTGAGTTAGAATAGTCTTACAATATGCTCAAAAGTGAGATCTGGGGAATATCCAACAATTGTTTTCCACAGACCCTAAGAGAAAGTGGTAGAATGATCTCAAGAATGATAGTAGAGCCATGAGCCGTTGCTGAGAAGCAGGTAGCCTAACTTCTCAAGATTTAGCTTGAAATTTTTTTGGCCCTGAGCCATTTAAGAAGTTAAATTACACTAGCAGCCTCAAGATATGACATGTGAGCCTGATGCAGTTTCCTGTGCACATTCTTGAGGCTAAACATGAAATATGAATATATTGGTGGCTGAACATGATCAGCAAAGGGTAAATGGGGTTAATGGACCAGGGTGAATTTAAATGGAAAACGTTCTCAATTTCAACACTTTTTACAGTTTTAGAACATTATGAAGGGGCTTTACTATGGAAGAAAACCAGATAACCGCATGACTTGTAAATTGTTGTTGGTAGTATTCTTCAAAAGATCTTGTATCACCCACCACTGTTTCTTGAGTTATTTCCCTTATTTCCCTATCCCCTTTGTAGCTGTCTGGTTAAAAACAGATTCTACTATCTTTTATGAGGGTAAAAATTTAAGTTTCCACTGGAATTGTTGTTTAAAAGCTTGATCTGATAAATTTTGTATGGGAATCAGTTATCTTGTGGGGAGTTGCTGCTGCACCTACAAATGGACAGGGTGTGTTACCAAAGAAATTTAGCATCTCACGGGATGAGGTCTTTGTACTGACACAAAATCTGACCTATGGAGGTTTAGGGGGAGTTTTTTGTGTGTTTGTTTGTTTTGGTTTGCTTTATTATTATTTTTTTTTTTTTTAGACAAAAAATGGTCTGTGTTTGACATATTATTAAAACCACAATTTAATTTTGATTTGTGCAGCTGGGACAGCTATGATAGGGTGACCTTCAAGAAACTGATTTATTCTGCTGGTAGTGAGTATATTTTATTTCTATTAAACTGAAAATATATCACAGATTATTACCTGCTGTGAAGTATTTCCTAGTGAGTGTCTAGCTATGAGTTCTGGTCTCTGATTTCTATCCAGTAGCCCCAGTGGTTACAAGATAAATATTTTCAGATAGCAAGGTCAGCAGACTTCAGATTTAAACTCTGGAAATGGTAACTTCTTTTTCTATGTTTTCTCTCTCTTTACTTCATAAATGAAATCTAGAAATGTGCTAGTAAAACTTTTGGGAGGGACCTAATACAGCACAAATATGTAGCTAAAGTTGAAAGAGGTGTTGACATTTACTACTGTTTATTATTGTTGTTTGGACTGATAAACCTTGCACTCACAACTTTGTTTACTCATTCCATATATAGATTGAGTAAAGTATGTGATAGAAAATTTCATCTATCCTCCTACATGAACAGAATAAAAAATAGTAATTTTGAGTTGTTGAATCACTATTTCTAGTGGTCTGTTAGCTATAGAAAATCCTTTAGGTTTTTGGGCTTTTTATCTCATATGAAGGGCTTGTGATTAAGAAATAACACATTTGGTTTTAAAATGTTACATGCTTGATATGGAAATTGTTGTGAATTTTATTATGAAATGATACACTTTTTCATTTTTTTTTTTTTTAGCAGTGTAAACAGAACCAGAACAAAAGCATTTTTACACTTGAGTGTAACTTTCTAAATACAATATTTAAATAGTTGAATGCATTCATTATCCTCTCTTCAAGTGCCATACATCCTTAACAGCTGATGCCGCGTATATTTGTTGCTGTTTGTTCATCACGTATTTGGGTAATCATCTTCCCAATTTTGACATTTAAAACATAGACTTAGTCCAACACACCTGGCATATTCAACACAACTTTCTAGTCTGTGGAAAGAGATGAACACAGTCTCCACCTAGCACTGTAGAGGGATATATACAAATCAGGGTTATCATTCTAGCACAGATACTTAATGTATGTTGGGTGAAATGACCCTTGGAAGTGTCTGTCTGTCCTAGGTGATTACTTAAGAGAGAAGGGATACCTCCCAGTATAGATAAATCTGACTTCTGTTGCTAAATATTGTTTTATGTGTTCTTTATAAGTCTTTTGCCTCTTTCACACTTTCCTTAAATAACATTTGTATGTAAACTCTTGGCAAAATATTGACTCTTTAAGATTTCAAGTCTATTAGTCTGAATCTTAAAATTTTATTTACTTTTTCATTTTGTCCCTGCTTTGAAATTAGACAGATTTCTCAGATGCCTTGCATAAGCAAACAACTTCCACCTCCTTTTCTAGAATGAAAGGTGTGTATTAGATAGATAGAAAGACACAGCCACTAACCTGTTTTCCCTCTTTCCTCCAAACTCTCAGACAATTGGGAGTCAAACAGTATTCAGCAAATAATTTGTAACTATATTATGCCTTCTCACGAAAGTCAGGCAGGCATAAGTAACATGACATTACAAATAAATTGAAAATGCCTTCATGTATAATCAAAAGTAGAGCTTTTAAGTGGTGAGATAACGGAAGTGGAAGGTTGGTCTGCAATTGAGAGGATTCTTGGAGATTAGATACACTGTGAATGAGAAATCTGCAATATTCTAACACCATTTTTTTAGGCCAGTACTGAATATGACATCTCTGTGGATTCTTATTATTATTTCTATTGCCAGTTAATTTCACCTACAAATCATATTTCAACACAATATGATCTGATCGTATTTCACAGTTATATTGGACTCACTTTGCCAATATGTCTACAAATGCACAAGTGTAAAGCAAATTAGATGCTTTGGCTGGAATGTTTAATTTCACTAAGTTCAAATTGAATCAATTTAAAATATTTCATATTACATCTAACAGGAGAACTCCCTACTGCCTGAATTCAGATAATATTAATCACATATTATGCAAAAGCAAATTATATAAACTTGTTGACTCAGCAAAGATGTCTTCAAAAGGACTTGCCCTTGTAGCACAAAATTTTACTCCAAGTTTGCTTCATAGTTTTGATACTTTCTTCAGGAATGTTCAGCTTGTAATATTTCTTTTTCAGGTCTATTTATTTTTGCCAGATATGGGAATTTCAGCCACCAAGCTTGTCAACAGACTGTTCAGTCACTGAATGAAACACTAAGCATCCCAGAAGTTATCTGAGAAAAAAAATGGATTACACAGGATGTATAGATGGTTGATGTTCCTTTGTCTTCATCTCTCATTATCCTGCTTTCCGTCCTTCTACCTTCTCAAAAGCACAGTGGTGACTGGGAGAGAAGCTCAATGACAGTGGCTATACCAATACATTAAATGATGCCAGGATCCAAGGCTGAACAGTGTAGATGGATCATCTACATTGTTAAATTGTTGTAATGACTTGCTCTTGGCTTTTGTCAATCAAATTTTGAGTGTGGTTTTGAAGTCAGACTGGATGAGGGTACAGTCTGCATGTAGTCACCCTCTTTTGGAAGCGAAAAGGCCTTAGCAACACGCATTTAATCAGTGTTGTGTCAGATGCCCTCAGTTCCTGAGCACCTGTCTTGACACTATCTGTTTTACTAGTATAGAGGTAGGTAACACCCACCAGAAGGAATAAGTCAGATTGATAAAGATTTACTATATTGAATTATACAATATCTCAAGAGCCATAAGAGTTTCTCCTTTGTGTGTGGAGAATTTAACTCCCATGAGATGTCTGAAAGCCTGTTCCTCACCATGTAAATGGCCAAATGGACGTGGAAACAGACACCCTCAATTATCCTGATATTGGTTATTGTTACGTTATGATATCAACACTTTTTCATAATCCCTTTCCAAAGAATACTCTTGGTCATGTCCCTGCCCTGGCATAGGTCATTCATGGCCACAATAGCTCAGGAGTGTGCCTGTCCCACCGTATGTGGGGAGCAGAGCCAGCTGTCCCTCAGGAATGTCCCTGCCATGGCATTGGTCACCCATGTCTGTAGTCTCTGAGGGTGTCCTTACTTTTCCTTGCCACCCTTTCTTACAAGAGCACATCTCCAGCTATACCCCAACAATATTCCCATCTGTGCGTCTACTCCAGTTCCTATTCCCTAGTCTCCTTACCTGTGTCTTTCTTACCCTGACAGCTATCAATCAGCAGAGGTACCACATGCTCCTCTCTTTTGATCAAGTTATGGTGGGTGTTGGGTTGTTTTCATCCACTTCAGAGCTGTCTGAAACTGGCTGTGGCTGGCAGTTCATGGCCTCATCCCACACTGGGCACCCTGCAGCTCCTACTGCCAATCCCTACCAGCTATGTCTGATACATGTGAGGAAGATTTTTTCTACTCTCAAGCCACTCCCAAAATTTCCGAAAATTTCAAAGGTATTCTACATGGAAATTAGCTTCCCATGAAAGCTAGCTTTTAGAACAGTACACTGTAACTAAAGCTACACTGTTACATGTAAAGTTTTTGCAGGTGACTGAGAGCCTCACATGCACTCAGAGTGCAAAAATTAAACTGATTTGAGGAAATTATTTAAATTGTCTTCTAATGTCAAGGACAGGCTAAGGTCTGCAGTCCCAGTGAGACACACATGCATATACACACACACAACTATTTTCATGAATTCAGAGTCTTATTTGACAGAAAATAAAATACAGGCACAGGAATGTACTATCATACATATCTGGTTATAAGGTATCCTAAAAATAGTTGTTGTTGTAACAGGATTTCTACTATGAACAAAGAATCTTGTCTTTAGTCAGTCCTTATTCATTTAGAGGCTCTTAATTTCATTAAATGGAACTATATCCCAGTAATTTCTTTGACAAAGGCATCCCCTAGAATCTGGAAGATTATTCAGTGTCAGTTTGAGGACATTTACTGCACGGATGACTGGCTAAAGATAGAAGTCTTAGAGAGCATTAGGAAAAGCAAAAGCAAGAGCGTGAGAGAGTGTGGGTGGTAGAGTGAGCACTTCACTTCCTCATATGAGTAAAGTGAAGACACTTATACCTGTCCTTAATTTTCTGGTGAGTGGAGTCCAGGTTCCTGGTGTCAGATTTGGAGCTGTGTACTTTCATTTCTTTCTTCTTTTCTTTGTCTCTCTTTTGCTTGCTCCCCTTTTGCTATATGCAGACCTCATATTTATTTGAAAAATTTACATTGGTTCTTCCAGAGCCTTTTTAGACTTACATGTGTGAAGAAAAAAGGGCTGTTAATCCTGGACTGAGTTGGGGATGGTAGACAGCTGCTTCTGTTACTGAAAAAGGAGTATCCAGGGAGACATTACTTTGGAAAACCTACCCAGAGCAGGATCATCAAGAGCTACCAGATCTTTCTGTCTCTCTCCCTGGGTACAAAGATGTATCCCACACCTGTCAGAGTCATTGCAGTCCCTGAATTTGAGTGTCTGATTGATCCAGAAGCCTTTGAGATTAACTGCTGATCAAGCACATTTAACCATGTTAATTTCTAACAGCTCCTGTCCAACTCAACCTTAGGCATGGTTGGACCAAGCTTACAGTTTAGCCCTTACAGCTCTAGATCTGAACTTCCACTTCAGCCAGTGTGGCTGAATTAGAGGACTGCCTGGGTGCAAGCTGGGAGCTGTTACAGTGTACAAAACCATTATGTCAATAAATATATATTTTTACAGATTCACAGAATGTTAGGGATTGGAAGGGACCTCAAAAGATCATCTAGTCCAATCCCCCCATCAGAGCAGGAACACCTAGATGGCGGCACACAGGAAGGTGTCCAGGTGGGTTTTGAATGTCTCCAGAGAAGGAGACTCCACAACCCCCGTGGGCAGCCTGTTCCAGTGCTCTGTTACCTCACTGTGAAGAAGTTTCTTCTCATACTTAAGTGGAACATCCTGTGTTCTAATTTGTACTCGTTGCCTCTTGTCCTATCATTGGTTGTCACTGAGAAGAGCCTGGCTCCATCCTCGAGACACTCACCTTTTACATATTTATAAACATTAATGAGGTCACCCCTCAGTCTCCTCCAAGCTAAAGAGACTCAGCTCCCTCAGTCTTTCCTCACATGGGAGATGCTCCACGTCTTCCTCTTTCCTCCCTCATTATACTAAGGTCTAGCAAAAATTATCATTAAGCCTTGTATTTTTTGAGGAGAAGCTGGATTTTTTTTTTTTTTTTTTTTCTCCTCCTCATAGTACTAGATTAGTTTTAAAAACCTCAATATCCTAAATCTGTCATGAAGGCTCTCACTATTACACTGTAATACTTCCAGGTTTATGAATGCATCAGGTGTTTTCTCATGATCAGACCTCAGATCAGACCAGACTGGTGGAAATCCTTGTATGTAGGTAGACAAGAAATTGCCAAAGATATGTTCTGCTCTCCATTTGCTGCATACCGACTTTCAGTCTGTGCTTTAGGAAGATGGCCTTCACTGTTCCCTTTTTGCTCAGGTGAGGCACAAATTTTAGCTGCCTAAATTAGTTACTTTAGAATGCATTCTGAATTGTTGTATAAGCATTTATTCTGTCAGAACCTGTGTCACTTAAGTTGTCCATTAATTTCTTAGTTTCTAAATATTTAGGGATGTCTTGGTAGTTATTTCTGTGTATATACCCTAAAGAAGCTCTGATGGAATATGTTTTGCACTTTCTTTTCTTTCTATGGGAATGTTCAGGGATGCAAGTGAGGTGTTGTGGAATTTAAATTACTTCTAAGCTTAAGTACTGCTGTTTTAAATAAAAATGTATGACTCTGCTGACTGTTGTATCTGTATGTACTTAAAACAGTCTGTTTCAAAAGCCAGTCGCTATTCCAGTCTCCTGGTTTTAAATATTTTATGCTACTTTCGTTTCTGGCAAGTGAAGTAGAATCCCAAAGAATGACAGTTCCTTGGTCAAGAAAATTTCTTAAGAAAATTTCTTAGGTTTTCTTTTTCTTATTTGTTGTTAAGAGCACAAAGTTTCTGCACTATCCAGAGAGTAACAAAATTCAGATGCCACAGATTTGGTTTCTATCTTTAATTTGGTACATTTCTGAAACTATGTATTCTGATCTGAATAACGTGGGTCATAGAATTTAACATGCGAGAGAGGTCTTAAGTCCATTGTTACTTCCGGTCCTGCTACTTTTATGATTCTGTACTCTTATCTGCACAGAATGCCCAGCTTGAACACTATGATTGAGCAGGTAATTTAAAGATATTTTTAGTCTTTCTTTAAAGATTTCAAAACTATTTTTTCAGGATGACACATATGGAATTTTATAAAAAAAATCAGTAATAGCTCTAAGTCCTATTTAACAAAACTAGGTAGTAAAGCAAAAAGTCCCTTTAGGTCTTTTTTTTGTTGTTGATAACAATAAAAAGCAGAATTAGAAATAAACTGTCAACTGAGCAGAATACGTTTTTCTGTTACCTGCATTTATATATTCCAAATGAAATTTAGCTTGTTTATTCCCAGGATAGATTACGTGCACCTTATTATATATGAGGCCATTCAGATGAATGATACTACATTTTAATATCACAACAGATTAAAAAAATAAGTGCCTGTGAAAGAAAAGGCAATTCATCCTGACAAAGAGTGGTACTCTCTGTAGTATACCTCCTCTCATCAATCATTAGCAAACAAATGCTCATATGCTTTGTTATGATTCTATCATGTCTGTGTTCCTAATTATTTATACAACCTAGATGTGGCTCTCCTTCAGATAGCTGAGATGTGGAAAGCATAACTCTTCGCTGGGAATAACACATTTTTACCTCCTCTGACAGTTAGTAGGGATTCTTAAATATGATAAATTTTGAAACAGATATTTTACTGTTGGTTATAGAAGACAAGACAGAAGCTATGAGATTTGAATCTGATCTTTGATGATACTCAGCTAATTACACGTGGAGCTGATTTTTCAAAATCACACAGAGCTTACATTTTTAAAGATATCTTTAGCTATCTATTTTTGGCACTGTATTATCTAATGGATGTGAGGGACTAACTATTTTAGCGTACATTTTAATACACAAAGATAGTAAGTCCAAATTCCTGTGATTCCAGGATGTGTGAAAACTATTTGGCACTGAATCACGCCATCTACATATATTAAGGACTTTGAAGAGATGTATGTCTGCAAGAGCCCCAGTTATCTGTGGCTATCTCACTTTGAAGCACTGTATTTTGATGGATTTCTGCTATCTTGCTGTGGAACAGAATTGTTACTAACATATACTATGTTCCTAAACACACCAGTAAATTAAAACTTACCCTATATTTTTGTCTTTGTTCCTCTATGTTGATTTCCACTTATGACCCTTTAGAAATGAATAATAGTTCATTCATACAGTCCATACCTATAAGGAAACTGACAGTAAAATGATCATTTAGATACAATAAAGACTATTTGAAAGGTTGCAAATATTTCTGCATCTCTTTTACACATGTAGATGCATTCATGGGGACACTTTCTCTATTCTATAAAGTTATGATAGATCAGCTAATTCTCTTCTGTATGGACACCCTCTCAGCTTTATTTGGGTCTTTTTGCAGTACCTCTTTCAGTGCATTAAGATCTGTTTGCAATATTTTTTTCCTGTGGTATCTTCTCATGTCAGGATCAGTGAGTTCGGAGAAGAGATTCGAAACATTTTCAAAATGCTTTTTGGAGGTTAATTTCTTTTTTTCTCACTAAAATTCACTGCAGAACAATTTTACATTGTACCAAACTGTCACTTATACAGTCATTTCAGCTGGTATGAACACCTATTTTTCATATAGTATTTGTTACTGGTGCTTTACTTCTGTAACATATCAAAATGATCTTCTTTAGCAGACTCATTATCCTCAGGATTTTTAAATGTGCATGCAATTTGTATCTCTCATTGCAACGACATTCAAGACTAAAAAGTGATTCCAGACTCCATGTAATATAGCAAGAAAAACCAACACTTCTTTGTTTGCCTAGGTTGAAATCTCTCTACAATGCTCTTTATGGAGCATACTTCATCCTCTTGACTGATAAATGAATCAGGGATTCATTATAAAACCATTCTTATGAATCACATTTATCTGTAACATCCTACTTGCTCTTTGAATGTCTGTGAAAATTAGTGGATATGGCATGTAAAAACAACAAACAATAGTACTTATTTTATCATCAAACCATACTTAATCATAGTTCATCATGAATAGAATTTTAGTGTTCTGTCGATTGTTAGATGTTCTTTTTCTGAGTGGTGAAAAATGGTAGCTTTTAAAAAATAACATTTTAATTCTACCTATCTTATTTCTGTGACTTCACATTTTAAAATAATTTTATTGTCTCCATTGCTCATGACTGTAAGGTATTATTAATGGACTTTTTGATGATGATCCCTAAAAACTAAATTGGCCATGTCATATGTGTAGGTGTTCAAAACATTACGTTGGCATGGCAATTAACAGCCTTTATGGCATATATAAAAGAAAGGCTTTCAAACATTACAATAATCAATAATGAATAATCTAAGCTAGAGCTGCATGGGTATGCCAACTGAACTACATTTTAGACCCTAAAATAGATGTCTCTTTTATTAGAATGAGTCATCTTGGTGAATCAAAGTGGAGAACTATATTGTGTTGTATTTTGTTCTATAATAATTAAAAAGTTCTTCCTCCATTCTTGTTCATTTCTAGCACCTTACATAAATTTCAAGCTCATTTAACAAAAACTAAAAACTCAGTGACTCTTGATAATAGCCACTTCATTCTATAGTTAATAGAAAAATGGTTCCTCCTCTGACTCTACTCTGAAACAGCCTGAAGCACTGCTATAACAACATACATTTTTCTTCTCAGATGATACATATAATATGAAGCATCTGTGAAAAGCTCTCTTCTGTCTAGAAAAGTTCTGTTTTTCAATGTGTTGTGATTTTACCCTGGAGGCTATTTACATTATTTCAGCTTTAATAATATCTATAGCTCTTTCTGTGGCAAGCTTTTCTCAGTGGTGCCCAGTGACAGGACCAGAGGCAACGGGCACAAACTGAAACCCAGGAGGTTCTGGCTGAATATCAGGTTATTTCACTGTGTGGGTGACTGAGCACTGGCACACGTTGCCCAGGGAGATGGTGGAATTCCCATCCTTGAGGGTGTTCAAAGACTGTCTGGAAATGGTCTTGGGCAACTGACTAACTGGCTTATAACATATAATATTGTCCCTCTTAGATTTCAGTGTTCAAAAATGAATGCTATCTTATTTATAATAAATACTGTTCTGGTTTTGACTGAAGTAGAGTTAATTTTCTTCCTAGTAGCTAGTATAGTACTGTGTTTTGTATTTAGTGTGAGAAAAATGTTCATAATACACTGATGTCTTGGTTGTTACTAAGCAGTATATGCCAAGTCAAGGATTTTTGAGGGAGAAGGCTGCAAGTGCACAAGAAGCTGAGAGCAAAGCCAGGACAGCTGACCTAATATGGCCAAGAGGTATTCGTTACCATATGATGCCATGCTTAGTATATAAACTAGACAGAGGCAAATCCCACTGCTTGGGAACCAACAGGCTATTGGTATCACAAGTGGTGAGCAATTGCATTGCGCATAATTTGTTTTGTATATTCTGTTATTTTTATAATTATTTTCTCTTCCTTTGACATCCTATTAAACTGTTCATATCTCAACCCACAAGTTTTTTTTCCTTTCCCCCCCTTTTGATTTGCTCTTCCATCCCACTTGACGTGGAGTGAATACGTGAGCGGAAGCATTGTCCTAGTTACTGGCTGGCATTAAACCACAACAAATATGTTTTTAGTTATAATACATAAATAATGGCTTACCTTCCCTACAACCATTTAGACTGTATGTGGCCTGATATTATCAAGACAACAGTAGTATTTTAAAATGAAGAAGTACTGCTGCCGCTATTATCTTCATTTTATGTCTTTTTTACCCCTTTCTTTGTTTTCTAGAGTCACAGTCTTGGCCTGTGAAAGATCTGGGACAGACGGTATATTATATCAATGCTTCATAATACAGAGTAATAATTTCCATATTGTTTGGAAATTACCATAGCAATTATCAATTAGTAATCTAAAACTTTTAATATTTATTTTACATAGTGAACTTATTTGTATTGTATTTAGAAGAAAAAGATTGTTACAACTTTGCAAAAGTTTCTCCTGACTTTGTTTTTAAAAATAATGTATATAGCAGTATTCTGTTCTTTCTCAACTGCTACCGCTGTAAGCATTTTTATCCATAATGCTCTAGATTCTGAGGTGTGTCATAGTAGTGATCATTATACTCTGGGGAAGATATTTAAATAGTTTTCTGCTACCTTTCTAGTTTGTGACCTGATTGTTGCAGCAGCTTCCAAGCTGTTTTGATTTCTGACTGCAGAAATATCAGTGTTTCTGTCCAGTTTTGCACTGCAGTTATTGTCCATTAAGCCTGAACACTACAGCAGAGCCAAGAATGGGTACGAATGTTAGGGCAAGCCCCCAGAGATGTTTAGACCAGCTTTCAGTATTACACAAAGACTGGAAAAAATCTGAGGTTCTGGCCCATGGCTTAGAAATTTATATTCTTTGAACAACTGGTCAGGACGGTTCCCTCATGATATTATACACAATCACAGAATCACAGAATGGTTGGGATTGGAAGGGACCTCTGGAGAACACCTAGCCCAACCCACCTGCTAAAGCAGGTTCACCAGAGCAGATCATACAGGAATGTGTCCAGGTAGGGTTTGAATGTCTCCAGGGGAGACTCCACAACCTCTCTGGGCAGCCTGTTCCAGGGCTCTGGCACCTTCAAAGGGAAGAAGTTTCTCCTCATATTCAGATGGAACCTCCTGTGCTTCAATCTGTACCCATTGCCCCTCATCCTATCATTGGGCACCACTGAAAAGAATCTGATCCCATCCTCTTGACACCCACCTTTGAGATATTTATAAGCATTGATAAGATCCCCTCTCAGCCTTCTCTTCTCAAGGCTGAACAGACCCAGCTCTCTCAGTCTCTCCTCATAAGAAAGATGCTCTAGGCCCCTAATCGTATTCATAACCCACCGCTGGACTCCCTCCAGTAATTCCTTGTCTTTCTTAAACTGGGGAGCCCTGAACTGAACGCATTACTCCAGATGTGGCCTCACCAGGGCAGATTAGAGGGGGAGGAGAACCTCCCTCGACCGGCTGGTTTACCTTTAAAATATCATGCCACAAAACTGGCTTGCATGGCCTCAGGCAGAAACAAGCCCACATTCTTTTTGAATAAGTTTTAGACTATTAGCATACTCTGGCAGTATCTAGTTAATTACTGTGAGGTAATGAAAAGTTTCTGTCCTATGGGAACTTAAAAAAAAAATCTCATTCTAATAGAACAAAGCAATAGTGTGGATCGATGCTAAACTGCAAGTAGCCTAACAGTTACACAGTGCTTCTGAACAGTGAAAGAAAATACCAAAAAGCTGATTACAAAGTGACATTTGTGAGTAGGAAAGTGAGTTTTCATCCTATAGAGCTGCTAAATTTAGATCCAAATAAGCAGTTTTATGGGTTTTATACTGAGATTATTACCAGTGGACAATTTTTGCAGTCGTAATCCATGTTTGGTTTATTACGATCTGATTTTTTTGGGGGGGAAGATAGAGGGGAGGGGAGGGTGGTGGTGTTGTCTGTTTGCTGCTTTTTTGTTTTTCTTTCTCTATAAGAAAGTGGTTTAACATATAACTTGCTGAGCATGAACATCTTTGATCTGTGGAATAAAAACTGAGGGGAGCTCAAATCTTCTGTCTGTCAGGTATCTCAGATCTGAAAGATTAAGACAATAACAGCATTACTGGAAAATTATTTTTTCTTTCATTAACTGAATGCATTACACTGGACATTGGAGTTTATTTCCCTTCAGAGGACTGAAGAATTCACCGTGTGAGAATCATTTCCAGCAAGATGTTACTTGGTGGTACTAAATGTGTTTTACTGCTGGACTGTTGCTGATTTAATGGACCTTTCTATCTGTTGGCAGGAGATATTAATACCATAATGATAACAGAATCTACTAATCCATATATTTTTGTTGGAGGGACTGAACAAAATATTTCTTTTTTCTTTTTTTTTTTTTTTTTTTTTTTCAGTTTTGCTGCATCCAAATTATACTTACAAGGAATTTAAACACCTGAGATTGAACAATTTGTCCAGTATTTATAGACTATTTCCCTGGACAAAACTGGGATTTCATAGAAATTTTAATTGTTGCAAAGTTTAGAGATAATGATTTCTTAAGTATCTACTAATTCTATCCAAAGATATGGTGGTGGGAAATTAGGTCCCATTTACAGTTAATGACTAGTTACTTGCTTTACAGACTTTGACAGTTTGAGAGACTTGTAGGCATAGAACAAATCTTCTACTTAGACCACTTCTTACAGGCATTTCCAAATGAATTCCTCAAATACAGTGCATAAAGGACATAGCAGATGAAATAACTAAGCAAGCTTTAACAACAATTGAAATTAAATGACTAGCATTATGTCATTTAGGTTAGATTTAGTCTGTATGAAATACTTCTTACTGATGAGGCCTGGAAACTTGAGAATATTATATATTCAGCATAAATTAAAAATTGGCTGTAAAGGTTTAGTGACAAAATAAATTTCTATTAGCAAGTACTAAATATTTGTCCCTAACTAGAAAAGGTTAAGGTTCTTAGAGATAAATTTTGAGAAGGCTTATATGAGGTTGTTATGTTTATTGTGCACTGCTTATCTTGTTTACAAGGCAGTTCATACAAAGGTAGCTAACAGAAAAGCCTGGTCACACAATGGACTATCTGAAATGAACATATCCAATTATTATAGAAATGATCCTACTTCCATACTTTTCTGTTGTCTTTCCCTTTAATATCACTCATTAAGGCTCTTTTTCTTCTAGTGGATCTCCCTTATGTTATAGAATAGTCAATACCTCATGGAAAGTACATCTGGTTATTATTTTTCTGCCTTCTCTGGAAAGCTTACACAGTTGAGATGCTGTGAAAACGTGATTTTGACAAAGCATATGTAACTTTTCTCCTTTCCTACCATACTAATTTTTTTCATGCACTGTTTATTTTCCTGAGCCAGATTTTCCAGTCAGAGCCTCTTCAGCAAAAAGGAGAGTTCCATCTACAGCTGCAGCCCTCAAATACAGACCCCCCAAAACTTTGGGGTAGCCATCGTGTTTGTTCCCATTACTAAAACAAGAACTCTTCAGACAGTAAGTAAAGGAAACAGAAAAAGTTCCAGAGAGCCTTCAAAATGAATGAAAATGAGCAAACAAACAATTTTGATATGTGTACGTGTATATATATGTATATATATATTTTTTTTTTAATTGTATTTTTTTTTCCCCCCAATCTACTAACAAGATGAGGATTAAAAAATCCAGGACTCAGTGCACAGCACCAAATTCAAGAGAATCAAACAAATAGTTCCAAGGAAAACAGAGAGTTCAAGCTTGATTGTCCTCTGGCAGGCTTTAGTACACACAAGTGCATGATGCTTTTGGGGGATTCTAGAAAATTGCCAAGTCACAGATCAGGATGTCAGGGTGAAGAGACTCCTTTTCCCTTTCCTCAGAAGTGTATGCAGCCCTATTCCTGGCTACAGCCTTGTAATGCTAAGTAACTTCTTGTCACAGGTTGTTGTAGTGCTTCACGAACTTTAAGCCACTGAAGTCTCATGTTAGAACCACATCGTTCTGGGGAAGCTATTCCTCATCTGAATTTCCATCCTTAGTGCAATTCACTGACTGAACTCTTTTACTGTTGTGGAGGCTACAATTGCTCATGCTGGTGCTTATACACTCCCAGGAGTCCAGCTGGTCCACACAGGTGATACAGAGTATCCCTATGTAGTTTCCCATAGAAATAAATTTTTATTGTAATTATAATAATTTTCCCATGGTATGAAAGCATCATCTAACATTTATTTTTTATTTATTGCAGGGTTTATTGTGGAAGTCACATATGAAATTCCAAGAAAGGCAGGTTTGATCTTCAGTATTATCTTAAATCAAGGATAGCTTACTTGGCAAGAATAAAATGAATTGGTGAAAAGTATGTCAACTCAAGATGTAAATTCGATAGTTTCCATATTTTCATTCTATACGCAGAAATCTAAGGAACTTCCTGAAAAAAATAGTTAAGACTGTTTTATAAGTAACTACTGTTCTCATCCTCATGAGACTGAAGGTTAGGAAATCTTAGTTTGAGTTTCTGTTTTGTGTAATTCCTTGTGAGAATTACATAGTTCTAGTTTACTTAGACAAGTCACTTGGGCTGGATTCATTCCACATGTCTTTAGTCAGTTGACTGAAACATCTCTCTCCATGGAAGGAGAAAAGGATGCAAAATCTCTGTGATGGTGGCTTTCTTCAGAAAGCAATGAAAGACTCAGAATACTCAGAGAAAACCTCTCAAGTTCAGCTAACACAGTACTCACCTGGAGTCTGAAGTCACACGTGTCTATAGGTAGACTAGATCCTTGCTTGTGAATCTCTTGTTAAGTGTTGGCATAATTGTGTTTTAAGTGGTATGATGGGTTTAGTATTAGCAAGTTTCTGCAAATCTGCTAAATTTGTCAGAGCCAGGAAGAAAGGAACACTTCTTGGAGTGCTATATGTAAGAAAAAGTTCCTGATACAGAGCCATTGGGGTGAATTTGCCACCAAGACCACTGTTTCTGCAACGTCTTTCTTGCGTCCTTTTATCAGTTACCTATCAATCTGTTCACCAGACTGATGGCATCTCCATAGATCCAGATACTGGGCTTTTCCTTAGAAGCTGAACACAACTAATATCTCCCCCAGAAAAATCAATTAAACTATTTTGAACATCTGGCTAATTTACACTTTAAACAAATATAATATTCAAGAAAATACCTTGTTGATAAAAGGAAAACTGACTCCTTTGCTTCTTCAACTCCTTTCAACTCTATCTCTGTTGCAGTACTCTCTCTGTGGGTGAAAGCATAATTCGTGAACCATCCTGTTCATACATTGTTGTCTTATTGATTTCACCGACTGTGATGTCAAACATTTCAAATCTGTGTAAAGTGGAAATATAAAACATTCATTGAATATCATTTATTTTATCTAGGAATATTCCTCAATAAAATAATAGTTTTCCAATGATCTGTACATGGAATTGCCATACTATGTGATAATACTGTATTAGCCATTTATCTGACCTTAAAATGGTGTGCATGAAAGGCCTTAATATGATATAAGTGGTAAATATGACAAAGCAGTGAACTTTGTGAGGCCATTAAATTGTTAGGAATAGCATTTAAAAGAACTCTGCCCAGGAGAGGTATCATTTGTTACTTCCTGGAGTTAATGATCTCATGTCACAGATAAACTAGGTTATAATCTGTTCTTATGACTCAAGAGAAATATCTAAGAAAATACAAATAAATCATGACCACTGTCAGGTTATTTACCAGAGCATTCCTTGAGAGTTTAGTAAAAAAAAAAAAAAACCAAACAACCAAAAAAAAAAACACACAAAAAACCAAAAAAAACAAAAACACACCAAACCTCAAGGCATTTTCTGGTAGATGGCTAAGGGCTATCCCTTTTTAAGCACACAATTCTAATTCTTGTCTTTATGACTCTGTTTTGATCCCTAACTATAGCTAGGTAACAATAATGCCCTGACTTCTCCTAATAAGGATTTCTTGCTCTATTATAAGAATTCTGAAAGTAACTGGGAGATTTCAACCAGCCACTTGCTAAGTAACTTCATTCAACTGCATAATTACACATTAAAATAAAAGCCTCTCTTGTACATACTTTGTGGCTAATCTGCACCCATGATCCTCTTAATACTTTTAGAAGAGTGTGACAGAGAAATAGTAGTTATTTTGAACAGCTTTGAGGATGTAGTCTCGAGTTCTACCTTTTGCAAGCATAAGCAATTCTTTCCAACGAACAAAGCCTATTTACGAATAACCAGACTATACTATACTACACTACGTATATATATATATATCTGTTATATATGGATATATCATACAACAGTATAAAAGCATATATGAATACATAGATATATAGCTTTGATGATTACAGATTTAGGGCTAACATGTCCAAAAGGTTTGTAAAACCAAGACAGTGGATTGTTTGATTACTGACTGTGGAGAAGGAGTGGACCAGGTACTTATTCCTTACACAGAGTAGAATCACCTCAGTTTCTTTGTAAAAGAAAGAACTTAGGATAATCAGCACTCCATACCAAGAGGTGTGCAGGACTCCGTGTATACACCATAGTTCAGAGAAGCATCTCAGTTCAAGATAACACTTAAACACCTGAAGAAATGCAGGCACAGATGCTAATTTGCCTTAAGCTTCTGTTTAACGTTTTGCTAAATACAGACATCTAAGTATGAATGGTTAATGGTTCCACAATAAATAGGATTTGGTGGATGAGCAGGTCATTTCAGGCAACAAGCTGGTTTCCCTATACCTTACTGCATAGTGGAAATCAGGGGTGAAAATATTTCCAGGCAGTGTGTGAATAGATCAGATCCAATTTCCCTTTTGTTTATTCAGTTTTATTTGGTGGAGAAGTGCAGTGGCTTTTATCAGAGCAACAGAATGGATTAAGCAGTTGTATTTAAAATACAGTTGCTAATGATGTTGCTGACCAGGAGTGGATAGGAAAGATTAAGAGGGGACAGAGTGAAGGAAAAAAAAGAGAAGAGCTGAAACATGGGAGTAGGTATCCAATCTGGGCACATAGCTCAACTCTGTGCAGCCGACTGTGTAACTACAGTTGTCACTGTCACTTACAGGTATGTCCCTACCATTACTGTTTTCCTGCTTATACCCTGGAGGATATAGTTTACCATGATTTCAGGGAAAGTTTATTGTTCTCTGTACTAACATTATAAAAACATTTAGTCTTACCCAAGTAATTAATTATTTCCCCTCAAAGTAATTTTTATCCAGGCAAATACTGATTACTCCATGCTATTCCTAAAACTTTAAAAACAAAATTTCCTTCATTGACTACAGTTTCCAATTTCTTCTTTTTAATTTATTTCTGTCTTTTCTAAACAGTGGGAAAATGTGAACGTATAGCTCCAGTCATAGTTGCCCTTCCATAATTTTTTAAATTCTTTTTTCATTATCAAATTTCACATTCCCTCAGTTTAAGTTACTATCTTTCACTTCTGTAGCTGTTCTATCTTCTCCATAGCCTAAATAATTGATGCACATCAGTCACCTGTTTAGCAGATCATACCTCGATTCGTGTCTTCCTTCTCAATTAACATCTGCTTCTACTTGCTCTGATCTCTTTTGCGCATTTTAGTGAATTAATGTTTTGGTTTTCTGTTTATTCCCTGTATTTATTCTGGAATACTGGACTGACAGTTTGAAGTCCTTTTATGCAGTGTTTCCCCTTGTGATTTTAGAAGTTCCACAACACTTTAAAGGAAATTCCAAAATTTCACTGTATTCTTGTACTTTATTTTCCAGTTACACTGAATTTAATAAACAGCTCAAATTAATCTCCCTTGAAATTGAGTGCCTTAATTACAGACCATTTAATTTAGATTTGTGTTTACTGCTTCCAATGTTATTTTTTTCTGAATAGCTCTTTTGAAACTTCTTTGCTTGTAACTGAAGCCAAGTCTAAGATAGCTCAGAATGTTAGGATGCAATTTATCTTAATTGTAGCAGACATCCAAAATATCTGCTATACAATGAGATGGATTTTTTTTTCCAGAAATGACTTTTACTCAACACTGTCTGTCCAAGGATTGTAGCATAACAAGCCTAAACATTGGCAATTTATAGTGTAATTTAAACAAATTAGTCCTCTTGCTACTTATCCCAAAATCTGGTGAATATTGCTATCATCAGAAAGAATTCACCAATTGGCTCTCCTTTGTGTTTTGCGTGTTTAGCCTCATCTAATATGAGATCTCACAGCATCCTTTCTCACAAAGCACATAAAAAAGAATTCAGTGTCTAGCAATAGTCTTTCAAGTGTTATATGGACACAACCTTTTTTCCTTAGTACACAGTGCATCCAACTGAGCATCTCTAAGAGCCAACAAAGCCCTTGCTTAACTGCTGAGAGTGATAGGTGTCCAAAGAGGCTTCTAAGGCAAAGGGATTAGGACCTTGTCAGACTGTGTGCACAGTAGAGATTGTTGATGTCTATGGGAAGTGATAGTGGGCAGTGTTACAAGGAATGTCTGATTTATACCATAAATATGTCATGAGCACTTCTGTCCGAAGAACTTCAGGCTTTTCTATCTATTATTTCTACAGGGTTGTTCAATAGTCATCTTCTGTCCAAAGGCACCCTTTCATCCCTGTTCCCTTGAGAACTGTTTTGAAGCCTGCTCAGTCTGTTTCCTCAAGGTTTTCAAAAACAAATTAAGTTTTATAAAAAAGAAAAGGTGTTGCTACAGAAAAATAACAAGAAGTTTGTATTTCAGTTTGTGTAGGGCTAAGTGTGTTTGGATTTATCTCCCACTTTGCAGACTGTATCAAAGTAAGTGGCTTTGGGTCAGGAAAGTAGAAGCATTGTGAAAAATATATCTGTGTTCTACATACAATAGAAATGCCAGAATAACTCCATGAAGACAAACAGTGCTTGGTGTCTGTATCTGTGCCGTAAAAGCTCTGGAGGGAAAAATCTGTCATAGCCATGTTGAGGTAAGTGTTGTTTTGAGGGGGATGAACAGATAGAGGTTTCTAAGCATTTCTGTCATCTTGTGAGACAAAGTTCTGCTTATGCTATTTATCGTGTATTTCACTCATAGATATCTATGACCAGGACAGAGTCCCCAGGTTGCTGCTAAATGAGCCTGAAATAGGAAGTCATTAGCTTGGATGCAGAACTGTTATTTTAAATTCAGACTGTTTTTCAGACCCAAGCCAGTGTCCATACAGTGCTCATCATTCTGTCTTAAACAGATCTTCTCTCATGTGCCCCTGCACAGTATACACACATCTGATCTCATCCATACACTCTGTAGGGAGACCGGGATCCAAGAGATATCAGGGTATTTATCACTAGTCGACTTTGTTTTTTAGTTCCTTGGTGGCTGAATTCAATCCAATGATAAATTCAAAGGAGAGGGCCTGGGGAATTGGAAGAAGAGGAGTAGGAGGAAGTACTTCTTGTGGAGAGTCATGGATAGAAATAGGTGACCTTAATGAGGACAAGTAAGCACTCAGCAGATCCAAAATGAAAGGAAGACTTTGTACCCTAAAAAGGTGGGGAAGGATGAGAATGATATAAAGAGGGCTGGGATGGAGAAGGAGGAGAGGTAAAAAAGAGAGGCCTGCACGTCCAGGCTTCTGCAGAAAGACCTCATCAAGACCTTCAAGCCTTATTCCTTTTCAAATGTCCTCATCCAGTAAAGCATCTTAGTCTGCAAACTGTCTCATTCCTTGTCCTTATGCATTTAATGCCACTGAATATTAAACAAATTAAACAAATAAATCCCTTCTAAAAAATATTTTCATACATCCTCCACATCCTGGCATCCTACTTACTCTTTGTGTCTCAGTGCCGTTGACCTTGCAGTCTTTTTACTCTCTTGACCCCAAACCACCATTGATACAGATGCAAAATTGAGCTACCTTTTTGAGGAATCTCTAAGTTGGGCATAATAGCAAGACAGCTGTGAAGTTTTTGCTGAATCACATCTAAAAGATTCTGCAAAAAAATAACAAGTCCTTAGTATCCAAAACAACTCAATTGCTTCTGCCATTTTTTTTCCAGATCAAATGACTGAGACAAAAATTTTTAGAAGAAAACCATACCCTTTTTCAGCTTATAGAAACTGTATACCTCAAGAAGCTTAAAAAAAAAAAAAAAAGCATTGAAGGGACTCATTATTCTGGCTTTAAATGAGGTTCACATTGCTCTCTGGTTTTCTATTACAAGAGATTAAGACTATTTCCAAGGTGATTTTTGTTTTTAGAAATCTTAAACTTAGAAAAAATCAACATAGTTTAAAATTCAAAGTGTGTTTTAAGTAAGTTCTTTCAAATAAGTGTTAAAAACGTGTGTTTTCACATGGATACAAAGTCAATTAAAATATAGAGAAATTTGAATTTTCCATTTTGGCAACATCAAATCTGAAGGCAAAAATTGAAAGACTTGTTCCTACACAGCACATGGTATTCTATAAATACCCAAAAATTATATGTAAAACCAACCACATTAGTTTAATTATAGATCTTTTCAGATTCTCATCTTCATTATTCATTCATGGTGACTATGTAAGAAACATTTTTGCAGGACTGTAAACTGAGTGTATATTAAAGTTAAAATAATTATCATAGTATCCTGTCACAGAATGGACAAGTCATTTTTATAAGAATGTCATATATAAGTTACCGTGAAATATTTTGATTCAAATTAATTTCCAACTTGTATTTCAGGAAACTGTTCTGAAGTACATATTTTTCAAGGTATTAGAAATGTAGAACACATTTTGCATTGTTTACCATCTTCTTGTATGTTTTTTGAATAAATCAATACATAAAATGAAAAGGAAAGATTACATACCATTTTAAATGTAATTTTACATTCCATAAGCACTAGTTAATTATGCACATGCCTTCTCAATTAGTCTGAAACCAGGAAACCTTAACTGGTTGCCATGTTCAATAGTGAAGCGTGCTGTTCACATATTAAACTTTACAGAGTTCTCAGGATATTTTGTTATTTTGTTTTGATTCTGTTAAATATATAGAAAATTTGCTTTTTCTTCAGAATTTTTTGGGGGCTTAAGTTTCTGCTCTTTTCACTTCTCTCCCCTCGTTGTTCAGTTGCTGAGTGCCTTTGTCTACTTTTAATCTAGATTGTTTCAGTCTTCTGGTTCGCCAGCATGGCCAGACAAACTGCTGTGTTTCCACAACTGAAGAAGTGGTAAATCACTTCAGTGGTACAGGAATGATATGCCAGGGAAGTGAAGGGGGTTGACATTTCTCACAGTTGTTTTGCTGCCAAAGTCAGTATAACTATTCCTCTAGAAACTGGAGGTTTTATTTAAAAAGTGTTCCCACTTTAGTAAGCAGATCCCAGGATACTTAGAAAAATGAAATCCTTGAAGAGAAAATAAGTGCTGATGAAATGTTAACAATAGATTTTGTTCAGATTTCACTTGTGCAGAACAATTTTCTAGTACAATTGTATGCTGCAGATCTTGCATCAATATGACGGTTGGTATTCAGAGACCTACACATGCTTGAAGGCTGATAGTACTCTCTTGAGAGTAAAAAAGAGTAATTTAAATGAGATCACAAATGACTAAATCAGTTTGATAGTCTGAATCTGATCTTAAAGGGGTGAGTTACCACTTCTTACCTCTTCCCTTCTGCTTATTCTGGGTTTCATTTGAGCTCATAGTGGATTATTTTTTTTTTTTTTTTAAATTTCACTCGGCTTTAATAACAGAGTTCACAGCACAGAGGATGCTGAGAAGTACCAGAGGACTTTGAGGAATAACACCACATGGATCACAGAGAAAAGGGACAATGGAAAAATAAACCCTACCTTTTGGTGGTAGAGCACTGTCTATTTCACTTACCCCACTCAAAACACTTGTTCAAGGCAGAGACTGAGAATGTACAGCCAACACAAACAGAAAGGTAGAAGTGCATATGCAGAAGCTGAAGTTCCACAGTAATTTCAGGCCAATATAGTTGCAGGTAATTGCTGATGGGATGGTAATTTTCTTGCTGTTAACTGCAGCTGCACATTGATGCCCTTTATTTTGGTCCTACATGGACTGATATTTGATGTGGAACTGGCTGGATGGTCACACCCAGAGAGTAGTGATAAATGGCACAATGTCTGGATGGACACCCGTGACAACTGATGTCCCTCAGGGGTCCATGCTAGGACCAGTACTGTTTAATATCTACATCAATGACACAGACAGTAGGATCGATTGCACTCTAAGCAAGTTTGTGGATGACACCAAGCTGAGTGATGTAGTTGACATGCCTGAGGGATTGGATGCCATCCAGAGGGATGTGGACAAGCTTGAGAAGTGGGCCCATGTGAACCTCATGAGGTTCAACAAGGTCAAGTGCAAGGTCCTGCACCTGGGGTGGGGCAACCCCCAGTATCAATACTGGTTGGGGTATGAAGGGATTGAGAGCAGCCCTGTGGAAAAGGATTTGGGAATACTGATGGATGAAAATCTGGACATGAGCTGGCTAAGTATACTTGCAGCCCGAAAGGTGAATTGTGTCCTGGGCTGCATCAGAAAGTGTGTCCAGCAGGTTGAGGGAGGTTATTCTGCCCCTCTACTCCACTCTTGTGAGACCGCACCTGCATCCACCTCTGGAGCCCTCAGTGCAGGAAGGACATGGATCTGTTGGAGAGCGTCCAGAGGAGGCCACCAAGATGATCAGACAGCTCAGCACCTCTTCTGTGAGGACAGACTGAGAGAGTTGGTGTTGTTCAGCCTGGAGAAGAAAAGGCTCCAAGGAGACCTTATTGTGGCTGTTCAGTACTTAAAAGGAGCCTATAAGAAAGATGACGACAGACTTTTTAGCAGAGCCTCTTACAAGACAAGGGGTAATGGTTTTAAAGTAAAAGAGGGGAGATTCATGCTATAGACATGAGGAAGAAATTTTTTACAATGAGGATGGTGAAACACTGGCCCAGGTTGCCCAGAGAGGTGGTCGATGCCCCATCCCTGGAAACATTCAAGGCCAGGCTGGAAGGGGCTTTGAGCAACCTGATCTAGTTGAAGATGTCCCTGCTCATGGCAGTGGGGTTGGACTAGGTGACCTTTGAAGGTCCCTTCCAACCCAAACTATTCTGTGATTCTATGATTTTATGAAGTAAAGAAGCACTGAAATAGAGAAAGGGATTAAACTGGAAATGTATAATGTATTTTTCTAAAATACATTATGGAGGAGTTCACTGAACTGACTCATTGCATGGCTATATAAGCATAATGCTGATGCTTAGGCAGTGGTAAGGATATGTGCTTGGATGCAGAACATCAGACTGGATTGGTGTTTCTCTTTCCAGAGCACCTAACAAAAGTACAATTTAAAGTGACTGTGACAAGTGGGAAAAAAAAATTAAATTGCAGTCTGCAGTTGTAGCCTTGGTTGTTTACCTACCTGGCAACACTTTGGGTCTACTTCTCTACTCACTTAACTCGCTTATAACAGTTGCTGTGTGCCATGGTTTCCTTGTCTGGCTGCTCAAAACATGAGGCCCTATGACCATACTTTACCAGAAGGTGCCATGCCTGTAAGAGTCGGTCCGAAGAACAGTATTTGCCTGAACATCGCCATCAGGGACTTGGAGAACAGATGCCCTGATAGAAAGAATTGTACAAGGACTTGGAGAGAGGCCTGAGGGAATTGTGTTGTACAGGTCTCTCTGACCTGGGTGCTACAGGTAACTATAGCTGAAGATGGATTTCACCTACCAAACTTGCCCCCACCTCCTAAAAAGAATTGTGTCTCTCTGATCTGGGGACAATAGCTGCTGTCCAGAAGATGGATTTCACTTGCTGCCTCAGCCAAATTTGCCCCCACCTCCTCCCTGTTACTATGGCCAACAAAGAAGAGCATGTGCAGAGACTCACTGAGGGTCTTGAGGTCACCCAATGGACCAGTAAGAGACCCCTGAACGCGAGGGAATGTAGGCGCAGACAGGTTCTGGCAAGTGAAGTGGGGACTCTTTGGGCCTGTGCAGTTAACCCTGGATTGCAAAACAAAGGTGGAGATCGTCCTCAAATCCATGGGAGTGAGGCAGGGTGAAGAAGCATAAAAGATGATTCCCAACTGGACATCATTGCAATCTCCCCACCGAAGGATCACAGATCACAATGGAGATCTAACAGGACGCTGTACGGGACCTGAGACCATAGGGATGCCTTTGGAACTCGTTGGTGATAGCCAATCTTTTTTCACCCTTTTCTTTTTCTTTCCTTTTTCTCTACTTTCTCTATCGCATGCCACTTTATGGGCAAAATAATAAAGCAACACTGTTTGTTTGAATTATAACCCCTCGGCATTTTGGTTGCCTTAATTTTGCGCTTTGAGATCAAGGTAAACAAACCATCATGAGTCCATTACCGAATGGACCGTGACAATGCCCTATGACTGCCCACAGCTGCTGCAAACACAGACATTCTCTCTCTGTTAACCTTCTCCTATTCCTCCTTGCTGTATCTGTTGCTCTTTCTCAAGTACTGAAGGAAACTGGTTACACAAGATGGAGCTGGGTAAACCTTTACTCCAGGCAGGCAGAGGAGGGAGTTGTGCCCTCCTGTAGCAACCAGTATGATAGGAAGACTATATTCTTACAACCTTCCTGTGTTCCACCAAGGCAAAGGCCACATAAATGCCACCTTCAGTAAATTCTGCTGGTGAAACCACAACTGATATCCGTTGGAACAGAGATAACTTTAGCCACAGTTATTTTGTTACAATTAAATGCTTTTCCTTTACTAACAATAGAAATGTGTACCTTGATAAAACTGCAGCTAATTCCAATAAGACTAAATGTAAAGCAGCAGCTGAATCCATTCAGACTGCATCATAATGTATACCTTTAACTCCACAAAGATGAAGAGAAAACAGAAAATCCTTTAAAAGCTCATCAACATGTTCTGTTTACATTAGTAAAAACTAGATGGATATCTGAACGATTCTGTTTAAACATTCAAAAGAAAACTCTGTTTTTAAATGATTTTTGACAATCTATATTGAGAGAAATAACTAAAGGGAAAATTCTAGTTGTGTGAATTCTAGACTGTAACTCTGAGAGGGTGATATAGGCATTAACTAAACTTTTCTCAAAATTTATCATATTATTTATAACACATGGTTTTAATTCAATGTACTACTTGAGTGTATGCATTAAATTATATTATTTTACTTTGAAATCGTTACTTAGGAAATATTCTGCAAACAACAAACAGATAAAACGTACTATCATCTGTCTATAGATTTGAGTCAACGTTAATAGCTTTGAGGGCAAAAACTGCTCTCTGTGTAAAAGATATAAACTGCTCTTCTAGAGAGGAAGGTTGCTAAGAGATGAGTTAGCTACATGACTGTGCTATTCGTTGAAATCCTGCATTCACTACTGCAACAAGAAACCTCTTTTGCCACTTAAGTCTCTCAACTACAATATTCTTTATTTAAATTATGAACTAATGGCCTGCATAATTTCATTTATTAAAACCCCTGTTTCCTATTGCAGATTATGACACTGAAAAGGAGCAGTTATTGAGGCTCCAGCACTACAGACATGGTTTGGAGTTTGGATTTCTAAAGAACGGTGAAGCTGAGGGTAAAGCCTTAGACTTGTGTAACTAGATGTCTTTACCGCAATGGGCTGACTTCTCCGTCAGAAAACCAAGGTGTAGCAAGCAAAAATTTTAGAAGTATCTTTTACTCTCTGTCTGCTGTAATTAAAAAACTATTCAAAGGAAGAAAGCCCATAATAGAAACTTAATTAACGTGAAAAAAAGAAAATTAAACATGTTACTTAAATCCTCAGTATTGAAGTGAACTATCTGCTTTTAATCAAGGTCTTTATGCATTAATGGTAAACTTAACACAGTACATGTATTAAAAGGATATTGAGGAAGGATAAACCTTCCTGCTTGACCATTGATTTCTTCATCTGGTTATGAAGATTAAAAATTAATATTTTTATCAAATATATTTCTTTTAAGATATAGCTCCAAAAGGGTCCCAGATTTTAGACTACTCAGAAAAATGCTTTTCCTGTGTATATAGGTAGTATAGGAATAACCATTTTATTTGGTTACAGTTATTTTTGTACTTGGTCTTGAATTCGTAGAGCTATGTGGACTCTTTCTGGTGTCCAGTCTATCCTTTCTCCATTTATTTTAACCACTGCTGCTGACAAACAGGAGGTAAAACTTAAATTAGTACATTTATCCATAATCTAAAGTCCTGTCTGATAGATCTTATATGCTGGACTATGGAACAGGCACAAGCCTATTAAAAGATATGGCCACGTTCCCCAAAAGTGATAGCTGGAGAAGAGCGCTTCAATTTGCTTTTAGTGTTGGATTGTTGAAGTGTCATGTTGCCTTAATGCAGTACAGTTTTCTGTTGTTTCCCTGACACCAGATGTCATATGGACCTTGGAGTGCAAGAGGTCATACTATGGCCTAAAATGTGACATGCCATCACCAAACTGGGGAGACATGGAAGCACTGAACCTTGTGTTTGAAGAATGGCCTGCAAGATATCTAGACCACTTAAAGGCAGGGGAGACTGCACTAAAAAGACTGTAGTTGCATTAAAACGAGTGGCTACAATGAAACTAAGCCACGTATCCTGATGAATCTGGATGATATCACTGTCTCAGATTGATGTTTGGGGTATCTCCAGTGATACAGTTTCAATTGCATCAGTTTATTTAAGTCTGACACATGTATGTTCAGGTTCTGCTTAGCTGTTTTCCACTGTACAGATGCTATAACTATGTTCCATGACCGTGCATGTGCTGAACAATGTGTTATGACAGAGGTTGTCCTTTGACAGACATTGTCCTTTCTAATCATCGTTATTGACACTTTCTACAAGGCTATTTGCTTCATGACATTCTTTTGCTTTTGGCACACTGTAGTGAAGAGCTGAACTGTGTGATTTGATTTCACAGGTGACTGTAAATCCTGTATATTGTAGCTGGTAGAGAGGAAGGCTGCTGGTTTGCCTGTCTTGGCTGCTGTGATCAGGGCCGGGGAAAACCATAGAGAGGGATCGGGAAACTGCCTTCCTGCCAAATAACTGGACACAATAACCTGGCAAATGTGGACAAGAAATAGGAAAAGCACAGGAAACAGTGAACCACCACCACCGCTAGAAACTGGTGGATACCTTGCTGGGGAAAAGGGCTGGCATCCAGAAACAAGGCTACAGAATGCCTTATAGCTGACTAAAATACAGAAAATTCATAGGAAACTAGTTGGAGTGTCCTGGAGTTTATATAAACCCAGAAATCCACTGAAGGCTGCTAGGAAGGCAGACTTGTGGAGGAAACCTCCCCTGAAAAGGCACAGGTGGAAGGAGCAAGATTGTTGTAAATACTTTGTTTAGGGTTACTCCATAACTGAAACTCGCAGTCCTGTTTTCTCTTCTTCAAGGTTCTGTTGTTCCAGTGTGTGTGTTCTAATGAAATATTGTGCCTAATGATATTGACATAGTGTATATTGCTGAGATACAGAGCCTGATGATGTGCCCACATTAAAAAAAGAAATATGAATGGCTTTCCAACTCTGTCTTAGCATTCATTACTGTTCCTAAATTTCTGGTATGGTTTGTAGGATATGCATGGTGATATTGGATTCCTTTAAATAAGGAATCCTTATTCAGGACTTCAAGTAGGAAACCTTTCATCTAGGTAAAGCAACAACCTGAATCAGAAGAATGCATATAGGTAGCTTCTTTGTGTCCAGGTCATTACATTTCTGATTTGCTTTGCTCCTAATCCTTCATCTTTGTATTCCTTGTATTTTACAAAGAGAGATCTTGTTCATGTTACTATTGCTCCCCACCCCCCACAATTTTTGTAAGAAGTAAATTAATTTTAATAAATCTTTCAGGAGCTCTACAGATTCCAGCTGAAGTGAGATTGTACCTCTGTATTTTTTGCTGTTACTATTAGTGGTTATGTGGAAATCTCAGTTTCTACTTCATTTTCTCTATCCCAGTGTGATGTTTTTCTGGAAGACATATTACTTGCTAGTGATCTCACTTTCACACAGAAAGTTCTAATTCTATATTACCTTTTCCGAAATAATTCCTTACAAATATTATATTTTTACTCTAAAAATATGCTGTTGTGTATATTGTATTCATGTGACAAACATACATATCTGCACCATTCTGAGCCAAAAAAAGGTCACTAAGTATGTTAGTTACATATTGACAGCTAAGTGTTACTAATATTCTCAAATTGCTCTCTTAACTTTGATATTTCTGTATAAGGTTGTTGCTCAGGTTTGGGTTGGCTGGTTTTTTTTTTTTTTGGTGCGTTGGTCAGTTGGATTTTGTTTGTTTGTTTTGTTTGCTTGTTCTATTTTGTGTGTTGTTTGGTTTTGAATTTTATTTTAATATGCATCAGATTGATCTTAATTTCTGTTATTGTTTTGCTTAACCCAGGAAGACTGTTTCTTAGCTTTCACTTGTGCAAATATTCAGCCAGTGAAAGTGCATGTTTTAGGATACTGCCATCGAGCATTGTCTGAATCTGATTCCTATTCCATAGAATTTAATAATCCCCTTATTGTCTTAAAGGCATTTTACATCACTGTATTCAGCTTGGAGTTTTCTGGGTTTGTATAGGTTTGGCTAAATGCTGGACCCTTCTCAAACACCACATATGTGGTGTTCATACCTCTATGTTCAGTGTTCATACCTCTATATTGAGTATAACATGTTGGTTCTCTAATACCAAGAGAATGTAAATTATTTGGTATTAAAAAAAAATCTTTGCTGGTATATGCAAAAGTATTTGTATTGGTGATCATGACTTCCACATAGGCATAAGATTACATTAAGTATTAGTTTTCTCAGTTTTATGGTCCTTATAGTACAGTTTCAACACCCTTCTACATTTTTCTGTATCAATATGTCTATTAAGTCTTCTGCGAAGCGACCTTTGCTCCCACTATCCTCTAACTCCTAAGTGTTATACCATCAGTTACAAACAGTTCTGTTTCAGCTCTCTGGATAACACAGACATGGTTACTTGTCAGGTTTATTCCCAGGATGTCTCCAAGCAATAACAGTTAATGATTTCTTTCAATGTTTCACCTGTGTGAAACTGTACCTCTTAAAAACAAAGTGGAACATATTTTCAGGTTCACTCTTCTTACATGATGTTTAAAGAGACAGTCTATAATCTGTGTTATTCTTCCAACACAACATTTACAATCATCCTTGAGCTGTGTTTCTCTCTACTGCATCTTGGATGAATCCTGCACTATTTCCCTCTCTTTTGCAGATTCAGTACTGTAGATGACAGGGATATGCTGGTGACCAATTTGTTCTCTGCTATCTGAATGACAAGCTATAGAACTTATTATTGGACTTTAATAAAATGAGAAGATTATAGTCAGAAGAGTGAAATGGCCAAGCTGCTTAGCTCTTAAAGCCCTACTTCTTTGTGTAGGCGTATATGATTTTTGTAGTCTTTTTCTCTAAACTTTTCTTGTGTTCAGGACATTTTGCTAGTTCAAACAGAGCACTCTCTTCCAAAGTCCACATTTGGTTTGCTGTTAGTTCTCTTACCTTTTTTTTGATGGTTCCTAGGCACACAGACAAACCTCTCAGATTTCTTGCTCACAGTGCAGGAAATCCCATGCTCTGATCTTGCAGGATTGCAAGCAGAAGAGAGGTCAGAGGTCAGCACCACGAGTGAATGAAATGCTGGCCTATGTGTGGGTAAACAATGTGAATACACTAGTTGTCTGAAGTTCATTCTCTTTATGCCAGACTTGACCCATCTCAGGAGTTGTTCTCTGCAGCATTTTGATGCTTCAGCAAGGAAATCAACAGCGGCTGTCATTTGGAGAGGGGTGGAGGCAGAAACTTGGTCATTTGCAAGTAGATGAAGGCTCTTAAGGCTATGGCAGAGATGTCTGGGAGACAGCTGTTTACATGCTTTAGTGTCCAGAAGACATGACAATTAGTTTTATTTCTCAGAGTGTCTGTAACTAATTTTGTACTGTTCCCTTGTATTGTCTTATTTGTGGTATTAACGAAATTTCTAATGCAGACTTACTGTAATGAGATCCTTGTGCTAAGTACTAACATAAAAACAAATTTACTTGAGTGATATGGTGCAATTATATTCTTTGTTTATCTACAGGCTAATGTGTAAATGGGCAACTACTTCTTCCTGCTTTGGTGGAAAACATTTTAATTCTAAAAAAACTTTCGAAATTAGGAGCTGCATGTCATATTTTTAATTACCCCACCCTTGCAACTTGCACACCCTACAAACTGATCCTTAGCAGGATGTTGCTTACAATATGTTCTACAGGGACTTCTGAAATGGAGTGCATCTGGCTGTTTCTGCAAAGTATTAGCAGTTGAAAGCAGCATCAGCAAATGGAGATATTTCTTTCCTATTGTTATTTATCAGTTTTCTATTTTACAATTGCTATTACTGTAGTAGCTATTTAACAGCTAGGTCTATTTATCAGGCTTTTATTTTTTTCTTTTCCTTTCTTTGATACTGACAATTTACCCTTCTTCTGTTGCCATTCAAGTGATATAACAGAAACTTAAAAAGGGAAATAATAGAGCACTCTAAAAGCTGTTCGATTTTAAATTGTCAAATATCTTCTGTCAGCTCATTCCACAGCTGAGCAAACTTGAGTATGAACACTTTATCTTTCCTATTTTGTTCATGATTAAAAAGGTGCTTAAGCTTTATGTATAACTTTGAACCATGTCAGTAGTCAATTTGACTTTCGGGGACAGCAGATGTGCCTCAGGTTATATATGTTTAAATTTTGTCTCTGAATTGGAGTTTTGGTTCAATGTTTGGCCATCAGCTATATTCAAAAGAAAAAAGTTCTTTTACACTGTCATAGGAGGATGAGAGTGTGATTGCTGAGATACCTGGATTTCCTAAATAGAATTGGTTGAAAACCAGGCTGAAGTCTTCAGGTGGTGATAGAAGATTAGAGGGAGCAATGTTGTTATGGTTCATCTTGCTGAGAAGACTGCTAATGTGCTCCACACTTGCTAAAGTCTTTTCTTGAGCTCTATCATTAGCTCAAGACACAGTGTGCTGCACAGAATTGCTGCAAAGTGACGGGAGTTTTAACAGTGTAAGCTGACTTCTGCTTCTGTGGGTAGAGAATAAAGTGTCCGTGTGCCACAGCTGCTCTGTATGGAAAGATGAGCTGGGAGACAAGAGCCATGGTGAGGCAGACAGGGCAGAGGCCTCATGGACAAAGGGAGGGCACAGTCCCATGGTAGAAAAGCAGAGTGGAAGTGTTGAGAGTAACAGGGTCATCCAGGAGTCCAGATCATTAGATATACCCACAGTGAAAAAGCACATCTGAGATCAAGACAAGAAGTCAAGGCAGCGCATTGGGGTCCTGCCCAGATCACGGAGGTACAAAGACAGGCATGGTCATGACAACAGGAGCAAAGACAAGGGCTTGAGCTTAAGTGCAGCTCCTGCTGAGGGGGACAGGCCCTTACTTGTCAGAGCATTTTTTCACACAGTTCTTTCTACACAGCTCTCTGACTCAAGGCTGCACAGCTGGACTGTTGAAGCTGACTGTGAGCTCAGGCACTCAGATCCTTGGGTGCTGAAGGCCCTGACATAGAGAACTGTAACGGAAAATTTGCTTAATGAACATTCTAGTTAGATCTCTGCTGATTCTTCCTGTTATTTGAATAGTGTAATTTTAGTCTTGTTTGAATTATTTAATATAATCATAGGATACTCTGTAAGCTTATATATCTAGGATGACATTCAGGTTGCCTGTTAAGAGTCAATAGTCACTTCAGTGGAGCAATCTATACTTACTGAAATAGGCAGGCTTTTTGTCTAGTTGATAGTGAGAGATATACTTTCCAAAGGTGATTTAGAAAGCTAGCATCCTATATAGAAATATTGCTAAAGCCAGCCGTTACCTTTGGATGCAGGAATCTGTCAGACATCTGGCTCCACTGTGAATAACACTGCAAATTAAATACTGTCATTCACTCAGGAGCCAAAGAGTAAAGGTCTCTTCTGGGAACAGGTATCAAATTAAGTTGATGCCTTTTCATGTGACAGCAGGTGCTGATAGTGTTATCTATCTTTTTGAAACTAACCTGGCTGTTGGAGACCTAGCTCAGGGGAGCAGAGCTGCAAGCTTTCCTCACATGGGTAATGTATCTAGAGAGAGAATGATCCCCAAAATGTGCTTCTTGGGAACCTGTTAACACTAAAAGTCCTCTTACTGTAACTTTTCCTAATGAGCCTGCACTATTTTGTAACAAAGCATGCAAGTCCTGAAGGTGAAGGAGAAAAAAATTTTAAAAAGCATGATTCTAGCTGAGAGCCTGGATCTTAGCTTTGCAGTCACTGTTCCTTTGCAGTGTATTTACAATGAACAATTACTGAATAAAACAAATAATGCACCAGCAAAGGGGATGATTCAAAATCACACGAGCTCTCTTTCAGTAATCAGTGACAACAGGAAGGATGGTTCAGCCAAAGAACCCTCCTGAAGGAGGATTCAGCAAAAGAACCTTTTTCTGAACTGAATAAAACTGCATCTAGTCCTTCCTCAAACTCAGAGCCATTCTCTTCCTTTTAGCTAAGTATATCAGCATAAGGAGTCTTTAGTTTAAAGTGTTTCTTACCTACTTGCAAGCCTTCAGGAGCCCTTGGAGGTAACGAGCAATAAGTACTTGCTATTTGAAGGGAAAATGAAAGCAGTCAAAGGGGAGTCAGTCCATTCAAGAACATGAACAGAACCCACTCAGGTTTTTGTTGAATGCTTTCATCATTGCAGTTCCATCAATTGTCCAAGATTTTTTAGATACAGAATAATCCTCACCTATCTACAATCTCATTCCCAAATCACTCTGTACTTATGTCAGCATTGCTAAAGGCATTCATTTCTCTCTTTAGAAATTATCGCTAAATAATTTCTTTGTACACCCAGATGCAAAGTGTCTTGCACCCATGTTGCTCACAACCAGCCTCTTCTAGGCTAGCAAAATTACTTCAAAGAAGACAGAAGCTTGAGGTAGGAAACCCAGAGCAAATATAAAACTATGGCAAAGATTCCCCTTCCTAGGAAAACAATTTCTAGTCTTCAGGAGAACTATCTTGCATACTTGAAATTCTCCATGAATATCATTATATTAACAATTATGAAATAAACAAAATCAAGGAATAAGATTGCATGTGGAACTTTGAACATACAACATAATAATTTGTGAAATTTGACCTGGTGAACACTGAATTTTTCTTAATTTTTCTAACAGATACTGAACTGAAAATGGCCAATGCAACTCTTCTAGCTTTGAGCTTGCATTATGTGCTGGTTCAAATACAATGACTTAAGATACTAAAAAAAAGTCAATATTTAATAGTATCCTTCTAGAAGAGTTATATTTATAAATATCAAACATGAACAATATATTTAAATTATATGTTTGTTTTATCTGAAAACTTGTACAACATCTAAATAATAATGTCATTCCAATTACTGTCTTGAGTAAATAAATAATCTGAAGGTTTAAATTGGATTTTGTATCTTCTTTTTTTGGCTGTAATTCATGTATTTAATTGTTATTATTCATGTCTCTTAAGGCTTTTTAAGATGCTTATTCAAATAGTAGACTTTTCTGAGTACAGAACACTAAAAACCTTGTAGCATTGGTGTTATATATTCTCAGACCTAGTCATCTGGAAGCACTGTACCTCATTATGTGTTTTGCTTTTAAGTTTCATAGATTTGTTTCCCTGCCGCATTAGCTGTTTTCTCTCTGTTGAACCTGCCTCTAATTCAGTCATAGATGTTATCTTTTTGCTTTTCACAAATTATAATAAAAAGTAAGGAGTTAAACTGTTGACTTATAATACTTCCAGTAGCACTTTGACATCCTTCCACAGCAGGAAGCAATGATTACAAAGGGCTTCTGATACTCCTCAGTGGTTTTGACAAAGGCAGACTATAATTATGTTTTATTATGGAAAGGGATAACTTAAATATCATGTTCTTTGTTATGTTTCATAAAATTTTTTGAAACAATGGCGCCACGTATTCTTTAACTCACCTAAACATCAGAAAGGTTTTGCTAGGAGTACATTAAATGTTTTGGAATAAGAAGAACACAGAACTTGTATTGAATTTAAAGAATTCCATCAAGAGGAAAAGAAAATATGTGATTTAAAAAATTTGTTTTTAATGTTAAGATTTTTAACTCTGGGATATAAGTCATGATCTTGACCAAGTGAATATGGAAAAATAAAAATATACTCCAAAAATATACTCTTGTACAGACCCTGTTCTCTCCACCCCACCATATCTTTGTGTGGAACTTATCAATATTTTTATAAGAAAAGCAGAGGATACACATAAACAGATAATGAACAACAAAAATATTCAATTCAATTATTCTCAATCAGAAATTTCAAATACAGTAAAGAAATTGTGAGCAAATATGTCACTTTCTACTGACTGTAAAAGGAATCTCGATGATCAGTTCAAAATTAGACTTCTGTACAGTGAAGAATGAAATTTAGTTGAAATCAATAAAAAATGGCACTACATGATTTTTTTTTTTATTTCACAGTACATTCTATCTTGAATTTTGACTCAGAAATGGCAAAAGAGCTTATAGATACTTAGTTCCCACTGCATGTCAGAAAGTAACACACCAAACTTTGTGCTCCAGAGTTACTGATATTCACAGTGAAAGGATGAAAAGAATGAGCCTTTAGGTTTTACAGCAATGGGCCAGTGAATATGTGCATAGTCTCTTTTTCATCTCTTCTTTTACAAGAGTACTCTATGAAATTTGCAGCTTTCATATAACTTAAGTAGTACAACAGGTAAAACAATCAATCAATTATTAAAACAATCAGTTTATTATTAACTAGGAAAAAAACATCTCATACATCAGTACCAATCTCAGAACCTGTACTGTTCATTTCACGCAAACCATAGCAGCACATAAACAAGAAGACGTAAATTCACAAACTGAAAGGTGATCTGTTCCTTAGTAACAGCTGAGGTCAGTGACTATCTCTCATTTAATTTAGACAAGGGGTATCGGTTCCTAATAAGAAGGTTTATTCTAGGTGCTCTAAACAAAACTGATTAGTGGTAGTGGTCTGGAACAAACACTATATGTTATGGTAACTGAGATAAGGGGTGGGATGCCATCCACAGGCACAAAAAGTGGGGCCATGTGAACCTCATGAGGTTCAACAAGACCAAGTGCAAGGTCCTGCACCTGGGTCAGGGCAACTCCCAGTATCAATACAGACTGGGCCACGAAGGGATTGAGAGCAGCCCTGCAGAGAAGGACTTGAGGGTACTGGTGGATGAAAGACTGGACATGAGCCAGCAATGTGCACTTGCAGCCCAGAAGACCAGTCATATCCTGCGCTGCATCAGAAGGACCATGGCCAGCAGATAGAGGAAGATGATTCTGTCCCTCTGCTCTGGTGAGACCCCACCTGGAGTCCTGTGTCCAGCTCTGGAGCGCTCAGTACAGGAAAGACAAGGACCTGTTGGAGAGGGTCCAGAGGAGGCCACCAAGATGATCAGAGGGCTGGAACAGCTCTGCTGTGAGTACAGGCTGAGAGAGTTGGTGTTGTTCAGCCTGGAGAAGAGAAAGCTCTGTGGAGACCTTATGGTGACCTTTCAATACTTAAAAGAGGTTTATAAGATGGAGACAGACTTTTTACAAGTGTGTGTTGCGACAGGACAAGGAGTAACAGTTTTAAAATAAAAGAGGGGAGATTCAGGCTGGACATGAGGAAGAAATTTCTTACAATGAGGATGGTGAAACACTGGCCCAGGTTGCCCAAAGAGGTGGTAGATGCCCTATCCATGGAAATGTTCAAGGCCAGGCTGGATGGGGCTCTGAGTAACCTGATCTAGTTGAAGATGTCCCTGCTTATGGTGGGGCGGTTGTACTAGGTGACCTTTGAAGGTCCTTTCAAACCCAAACTATTCCATGATTCTATTCCATGATTCCATGAGTCTTAAACAGAAAGATTATGATTCAGAAGTGACTCATCCATGCAATTCTGGATCTGAAATGACAATGTTATGCAATTAATCTAGAGAAGAGGTTTTTTGTGTTTGTTTGTTCCCCTTCCCCCATGCTTTTTGTCATATAAAGTGAACTTGATAACAAGCTATACTCATTATCCTTGGGCTCTTCTGGGCCATCTTGACTAGCTGGAAACCATTTAGCTCTCAGTTTAAATTACGTATCACAGTAAAGTATAAAATTTCATTTGCCCTACTGTAGTTATTGTTTCTATCCTTTTGGCACCTTCCGTTGTCTCATCCTTGACCACTGTGTTCATATCCTTTCTGTCATTCTTAAGTGTCCAAGACTCTGATGTACTAATCTAGTCATCAGAAAAGCTGACAATTTTTTGTACATGAGTGACCTGTACTTTGACGCTGTAATGTTAGGTGGACCAATTTCCCTCCTAACCCACAGGACATAGATTATCATGGAGCTGGTGTTAAGATCAACATGACTCCTCCATCTTTCATGTATTCAGGATAAAAAATGATCCACTAATTATTATCTTATGAGGGAAACTGATAATTAAGGTTTTCATAAGTGATGACAACTTTCATGCAGTTGACCAAATATTTTGAACTTCTCTAATTCAAACAAGACAGTGATTTCAGAAAATTACTCCGGAGGTTGTTTCTTATGATGTGCCCTTCTTCGCTTGAGCATACAAAATTTATCATTATACTAGTTGGCTTGGACCTACATTAAAAAAAAAAAAAAAAAAAAGCTTTAGTCATTTAGGATTTGCCATAATGATGGCTATAGCTGGCTTAAATACTTTGTTCTGTTTGAAAGCCTGCCTGCATGGACTTGAGCCCAGATCATCAAATAAATGTATTTACCTGTATAAACTCTGGTGCCTAGATACTGTATGAAGTTTCAATTTTGATTTCTTTTACCTTATTTACTTGTCTCTAGAAAGGTAATGGAAACATTTCCTCACCTCACAAGATCTGCATTGGAACATAGTGTGATGCTCTTGGTTGTTGTTGCGGAGGTTGAACAGGTACTGTGAACTGATAATGGAATGCAAGAGTTGTAACCAGGCAATTGATAGATGTTTTCTGGCCTAAGAGACAACTTCTGTGTTCCTAAGGCAGAAATTGCCAATTTATCTAAGTCCAGTAGGCAGTGATCCATTTAAAAAACAAAATCCCTTTACAACTAGCAACCTCCTGAGAAGGCTTACGAAAGAGAACTTGGACTAAATACCTTATCGGTGGCCTTGCCAGGGAAGCTGGGATGCCTTGATAAAATCTTTTACTGCTCCAGCTTGCTCAAATCCTGTAAACACACAAATGGGACCTCCACTTCCAAGGCTGTCAATCTGCTGTCATTCTGAGCACTAAAATATCATAAAAAGAAGCAGGTGTTGCCGAACAAGAGAAATAAAAGAAATTGAATAGTGAGCTTTGTTAGAGCAGTTAACACCCTACAGACTGCATTCACAGAATCTAAAAAGAAATGAAGAAAATAAGCCAGACACCAGAATAAAGCAATAATTGTAAAGTGAAATGAGAACACTAAATTCAGAAGGTGATAATAGGTTTTAGCTTTAAAAAAAAAAAAGGAAAAAAAAGGAAAATGAATAGAAATAAATGTGTAATCAGCACGGAGGGAAAAAGGGAAATCAGACTCTGTAGAAATATGATCAGCAAGTTTTTAGGAGCCTAATTAGTCATAATAATGCTTAGCATTATACAGTGGGTGTTCAACAGTTCTTGCTTTTAAATGTTCCAAGATATACTTTGAATCTGTCAGCAAGTTCTTTTATTTTTTTTTTTTTTTCCCGTGGTGTTAATTACAGACTTACAAAGACCTAATTAGAAATTGGAGTTGTTTTTTTTTTTTTTTTTTTTAATTTTAGGGGATTAATTTCCTCAAAAATATCATAACCACCAGTATACCTGGAAATGGACACTGAAGAGCTGAAATGCTGTTCTGAGTTTAGTGAAGCAAACTAATTTGTTATTTAGGTATATAATTGCTGCTTTCAACATTAGTTTATGGTCTGCTAAATTCTGTAGTACTTCTGCCTTGGAAAGGAACTGTAAAGGAAATAAGCAAGAGTTTCTGACATTGATTAATTCCATTCTTGAATCAGTTACTCAGGATATACAGCATCCACTTTTATTTCCACAGCGGAAAGAGGAAAAGCTATAGCATACAGTGTGTCCATGTAAAACTGGTGAAAGAGTTAAACTGCTGAGTGGGTGATCATGAGTAATGGGAGCCAAATTTAGTGCAGCATGTGTTGCGTGTATGAACATCAAAAGGAAATTTCTAAAAGGAAAGCTGGCCAAATGAGAAACCTTGGCCATGTGAAATATATATGATACTGAAATATAGCTGAAAGAAAAGAATCAATGGTACATTGTGATCTAGCTGTAAACTACTCCTAAGAGAAAGGATGTGGGTAATAAGGATGGAAATGTGCAACTAAACCTTCAGGAGGGCATAGAAAATGTGGTAGATTTGTACTGTTGACCTTATAATCAGAGCAAATGGAGAATAGCATGTTATGAGACATTTAGAAAAGCTTAAACTAATAGAGCAGTAATAATGAATTATTTCAATGGCACACATACAAATTGAACAAATATCACAATAAATGTTAGGAGGAATAGTTTCCTAATGATTTTAAAGAATTACCTCTTAGAACATTTATTTCTTATGTGTAGAAGTTAAGAAATGCCCCTCAGCCTATTCTCTTGAAATTCACAGGAAATAGTGGAAAAATAAAGAGCTAAGGTGAAGGCTTTAACAAATACTGACCAGGACAGGTTTAGAAAAAAATGTTCTATTTGGGAAAAAAAATATATAACAGAATGCAATCAAATGACATTCATCTTCAGCAGATATGATTAAAACCCAGCCCCTAACACACACTTCTATAAAAAACAAAACCACAAAACCCTCCTAACCTCTGAGAATCTAAGAGTTTCATGATAATGTGTTGTCTGTCAAGATTTTTGTATTCTGAGTTATTGCCTGCCACAGCTCCCAAATACTATAGTCCCTAGTACAGCGGTAATAAGAGGATTAAATCTGTAAGTAGTTGATCCCTCATGCAGTCTGATTTTCCAAGCAGCTGATTGCATTGTTGACTGGGCAACTGAAGAAGAACAAAAAACACATTTCATTCTCCAAGTATGGAATTTTACCTAATTTATCTTTCATTGAAAAATTTAAACACCTGTATTTTGGGTCTCAATTCAGGATATCAATACTTTCCAAATACACGATAGTGGGAAATTTCATTCTTTATCAAGCCCTAGTTAAAATGCCAGTGTATGAAGACTTCCTAAACCCATTTTTAAAGAGTCATGGAGACATGGAAGTCACGAGCTAAGAGAGAACAGAAAATTGGTGTGAAAAAAAACATAAATGTTTGAAAAAGTATGAGTTGAAAGTTTGGAGTTGTGAAGGAATCTGATCTGCACAGTCACAAAACATGATCTCAAACTCATTGTATCTGTGATGAGCTTGACTGGGGTGAGGATTGGAATGGAAATTACTTTGCAGAAACTTTTTTGCATTTCCTGAAACTCACCTTTCTGAAATTTTGTTCCGTCTCAGAAATGATTCATAGCGTTATATCCTTCTCAGACATGAATTAGGAATAACCTCAAGGGGTCAGTATACTTATTTCTATACCATATTTAGAAGCTCTCTAGTGCAGTTTTTCAATAATTCCCTTTTGTCCTTATGAAAATCAATACCAGCATCCTTCTAAGAAAGTCCATCTGGATATGCTAAATGCTTACAAAGCCAGATGGCACATGAGATAGAGTCGCACTATGCCTTAATATGACCAAATGTACAACCGATTGCGACATGAATTAAATTTTCTCTCCAAAATTGTGTTGCCTATGTCTTAGTTTGAATACGCTTACAGTAAGGACACAAAGTAAGTTTTCCTGTGAGAAAAGATCCAAGATAGTGCTTGAAATGCACAGTAGACATAGTCAATAGCAGTGCACAACTGCTTGGTTCAACACTTCAGTGCTTTTTTCATGTCCCCTCTCAGCCCTAGCACGACATACTGGATGCTGAGCATCCAATTAGTTTCCATCAGAGATTCCCCCATGTTGGCATGGGCAAGGTATGTATCAATATGTGGAAGATACATCTCAAAGTGCTCAGAGAAAAAGTGCTGCCTTGTAGCTGAAGCTAAACCCTGGTTAGCTGCAGAAGCAAAACTGGAAGATCTGTGGGCAGCAGCAAGTTTGATCAAAGATACCTTCAAGGTATTACGAGTCATTTCCACATCTGGGACAGCAGCCCCAGTACTACAGAGGGGAAGGAATATCTTATGACATCAACTTGATTTGGGTAAGTTCATGATTGTTGGTCATGATTTGTGTGAGCACTACTCACGGAAAGGAGATTGTCTTGGAAGAACTGAGGTAGATGAAGAACTATCCTGGCAGTGATCTCTGAAATGTTCCCAGAACCATACTTAAGGCCACTGTATAGCATGGATAAGTGTCAAATTACTGAGTTTAAATGTTTAAACTGTTAATAGAACAGTTTATAGTAGCCCACAAAGAGAGAATTTATTTTAAGCAGTACATATGCTTCGGTTACAAATGTGTCACTAAACCACTATAGATCAGTGGTCATAATGTATGTACATTCCAGAAAGAGGAGCAGAGACCACCAAACCAATGTGATAATGCTTAACTTCAGGGAGGGCAGCTGCTTAAAATAGAAAATCATGTCAAACAAGAATTAGAAGGAACAGCTAAAGGGGTGTATACTTGTAGATCCCATGTAAACTGTTGTGCCGTAATTATACTGTATCGGTATTTTAAAATAGATTGAGAATCAGTACAAATAATACTAAATAGTAGGATCTTAGAAAGAAAAAGAAAAACAAAACAAATTTCCCCACACAGCTGTGTGATGAGGTAAGTCCTAGAAAGCCCACCAAAAAAGTTCCTTGCTATGATCTAACACTAAGGTAAGACAAATTTCTAAATTGTCCTTAAGAAAGCTGAAGCTGTATTTACTAAGGAAAAAAAAAATCTAGTAGATTAAATGAAATAAAAACCTTTGCAAGTGAGTCAAAGCAGGTTTGCAGAAAACCATGCAGAAGGCCTAGAAATAATTAAAAAAAAAAGTTTTTTCAAACACATTGGGATTAGGGGAACCCAGAGAGTCTTTAGGGCCAAAAAAGGTGAATATATATGTGTTTTGAAAAGATAACGCCCTGGCAGAAAAACTATTTTTTACACCTATATTCAGTAGAGAAGAGAGGGGAAAGAGCATATCACAGAATAACAGAATGGCTGGGGTTGGGAGGGACCTCTGAAGATCAGCTAGTCCAACATCAAAAATAGCTCAGCATCATAGACATAGCCTATTATCATAGTATTATATTTGTGGGGGTTTTTTTGTTGTTTGTTTTGTTTTGTTTTAACAGTTGCCATATCTAGGTGAATTTCCTAGAGGTTTTCTTTTTGTTAGGGATGTTTTCTAACACTTTACATATTTACGATTCTGTAAAAGCAGTACTGGAATGATATTTTAAACCACATTAGGGTTCAAAACAAGTACAGCATTTCAGAAGACAACAAATTTTCAAAACTCTATTTATTTCTAGGTGCAAAGCACATGTTTCAGTGAACTGCTGAAAAATTCTATGGTAATATGTGGCTTTCCGCTTTTAACGTTTTAAACTAAATTATGTTAAATAAACACTCAATCAATATCTCATCAGCATGACAAAATGGTGATCCTAATCAGAAATTACAGCCTTGCAGAGCAACATAGAAAAGGTTAATCTTAAAAAAAAGAAGCAATTAGTAATTCATCTTTAACTCTAAATACTAGTTTCTTGTCCAATTAAGATCCATCTGCTCATAGACTTTTTTGTGCATATCAAACATGATGTTCAAACAAATAAAAAAAAAATCAAGAGTCTTCATGTAGACAGGAAATAACATCCTCATTAATGAGAATTGTGCATCATTCCTATTATTCTGGCACAAAAGAATATACTCATCTTATGAATTATCTGTGCTTTTTGTAACCTGACTTGGAGATTAATCTTTGTTAACTACTTGTTTAATGCTACAGTTAATAATTAGTTACCTTGCAGCCCTGTATCATCCATCACTTTGCTGAACTGAATCAATTCTTTTTTTCAATTTGTAAGAGGTTGCTTATATATACTAAAGGCTATTTTGGATAAAAGATATCTGAAAGGTTATAGAGTGCTGATTCTATGAGAGTTTATTCTGCATGCAACCACAAATTGCTCTGTTTAAGTTTCCATAACTATTGTTTTCCACAACAAGAAATACCCTTTTATGGCCACTTTCTTCAACATAAATAGCAACCACATAACTTTATACCATGTTGACTCACAAATATTTTCATACATTCTTCAGCGGAAATGGGACTTAGATGAATTAGAATAATCTTTTGTGCATGACAAATATTTTCTCGAATCTGTAAAGATTAAATTCTAATTGCTTTTATTTTAGCAGAGAATTTCCCCAATTTTGTCTCTCTTAGAGATTAATAACAATTTAGAAACAAAACATTTAATAGCATTGGTCTTTAAGAATTTAATTTTGTTGCTGGTAGGACCTTGACTTGAGGAGGACCATACAACTTTGGCTTTTTTACCTAGAATTATATTCCAGTTTATGACATGTTGTTTATTTGTGAATTATCCTCCATGTTCATATTGTATAAATTATTTTCACATCAAAGAAATTTCTATTAAGAGCTGGAGATGTGTGGTCAATAGACATTAGTCTTAATAATAAAATAGAATTAAGTATAGCAAAACTAAGAAGGTAAATTATTATAAAAAAAAGGAAAAATATGCCAAGGGTTAGCCTTTATTTTCAACAAAATCAGCAAATTAAAAGTTACAGTTCCCGCTGTGATGATATCTCAGTCCTCTGGCACATATGTTTCATTCTGTTTTGCTGCACATGATATTAGCTTTAATGCTTTAATATGTTTATACAAAGCAGATGAGTTAAAATTGCTTGGGGGACTATAATTTTAAATATGTTGTCTTTTGCATGCATAACACCACAGTCATAATGCTCCATTAATGTATTTTTCCTATTTAATTATGTAAAAAATTTATTATACACCTTCTGGTGTCTTGCATACTGCACTTTAGAATGATTAGCTGGATCTTCAGCTAGTGAGAAGGGTATAACTCAGGTGAAATCTTGAAGGTACAATTGTTTGCAACACCTGAGAGCCTGCTTTGGTATGATTAGCATGGAAGGGATACAGCACATTAACATCAAGACATTGCAAGGTCTTTACTTGCCTGGCAATAGATTTTCCCTGAAATTGGAATGTTAATTCTAGTCTCTTGGGAAGGAACAGCTGCCTGATCTCCTGCTCTGTTACAGGGGTGTAAATCAGAGATAACTCCCTGAAGTCACTGAAGTTGTTCAAATATGAAAAGTGGTGTAATACTCTCATCAGGCTTGAAAGATACGGTGTAAGGTGACCTGAAATAAACTCATAGTGAGATAAAAGAAGTGCCTATAACATACTTTCATTAGTTTATAAGTAAAGAATAATTTTAGACTATCGCTCTTTACATTTTCATCAGACACATTCTGGGTGCAGTAAGAACTGACAAGGTGCATTTTTTTCTTCTTAACTTATAAATCAGAGGCTGATTAGAGGAACTTTGGAGGTGATATGGAACAAAGACTGTGTTTAATAGTAAATATTTATTGAGATATTTATTCTTTAACTTGCACCACCTACTCAATGTTAAACAAAATTAACATCAACTGAAATAAAATGTATTTTAGGAATCGGTATAAAATGCTGCTGTTTGGTTTTCAAGATATTGAAGTGAAAGGCAATTTTACAATTTGGGAAGCATTGCTCCAGAAGGACACTCTGGTTTCTGCCTCTTTACTGCACACTGGTGGAGTCTTCACTGGCCTGGACCATAGCCAGAGGTGGTGAGAGGGGTTTTCCAATTGTGGAAGATGTGAGTAGCTGAATTTCTCATCATCACTGCTGCTGTAGATTGTGAGAATAGCTGCCAAGAGAATGAAAGGGGCATTTGGTAACCAGATGCCAAGCTGTAAGTGTGAACCTGGGCTGTTTCTTTGCAACAGAAGCAAATGCAGAAGAATGTGGGAATAATGGTGTAGGTGTATCTTCATGAGGGGAAAAATGAAGATATTCTATGATTCCATAACACCAATTCCTTTCTACAGTCTATGAGTTTAGGAATGAACTTCATTCTGCTTGATAGTTTTTCTGACGGTTTATTACACAATCTAAAGACCTATTATAAGCTAATTTGACAACTTTGTTTACTTCCTAGCTTCTTGTGACTGATGAGAGAGTTCAAACCACTTGCTTTCATTTATTTCTCTTTTTCCAATGAGATGAGAACAAAATCCAGCCATGGTGAATACAAGTATAACACTGGAAATGATTAAAGTGACTGTACATGTTGAAAGGTCCTAGGTTATGCGACATGCTTGAAGCAGTACATGACACACATTTCCCTCCAGTTTCTGTGGAGAGTTGGATGAGATTAAGTCAATGCTCTGCAGAAAGCATTTTCTGTTCTTATTTAACTCAGTCCCATGTCTGTAACTTACTCCCACAAGAGTCACTGTGCATAATATTTCCCCACTGTTTTTGGGAAGTCTGGCAGATGTTTTGTCCACAACAAATTCAGGTAAAATATTAAATGGTATCAAAAGTAGAGTTGTTTAATTTTACTCATACTGGAATCATATTTCCCACTAAGATTGCTCTTTTAGATTAACAGCAGACTACATTTGAATGCATCAATATGTGTTAATTGAAACTTTATTTGATTTATAAAGACAAAAGTTTTGTATAAAAATGCAAAGATGTGTATTTTTGCCTTTGTTTTGTGCATGGTGTAAATTTGATGGGATCATATTCAGATCTAAAAATACCCTTGAAAATGATGACTTTGACAACATTCTCTAGGTTCCCACTTTGGTAAATCTCTATTAATAATCTGCACAGGTAGTCATCTACTATGTTTTCCATCTTCAAAAAAATACAGAAAGTGTAGAAATATTGTCACTTACTTCTCTAGGAATGAGTGTTTGACAGCAGAAGTGATGTAGCCTGGTCATGCATCAAGGGCAGATGAGTCACGGAGAGAGGTCAACAGCAACTGAGTCTCTCTTCCACAAAGATGCCAACATCCATGATGGCAGAAGGACAGTTTCACCACGAGCATAAATTTGGCTTGCAAGTGCGATGTGTCTTTCATCAATTCCTATGCACGTTTCTGCCTCTCACACAGACAGGCTTCATCCATCAGAACTGTTTTGTCTTTAGACACATATTAAAACCTACTGCCTTAAGTACCCCAGGGGAAATCTACACTTTGATATGCAAGGAAATCATGGTACCCCTTCTGCCTTTTCCTAATATATGCTCTGTCTTTGACTTTGGAAATGGGCAGCCTGGCAAAGGCAAGTCCCACAGCATAGCTTTCACAGAAAGAACCTGGTTTTCATCAGTCACATGAGCATCTGAAAGTTACAGCTACTGTAAAGCCCAATATTTTCTAGCTGAAAAAAAAAAAAAAAAGTAAATTAAATTCTAAGATGCTGTCAATAACTTAACTTTTCACCTGCTCACAACTGGCCAAGACTAGATAAGGGCACTGTGCAACCTGATACTGCATGTTATTTCCAAATGAATAGACTTCGCTGTAGTGACTTGAGATTAGGTGCATTCACTTTAATTGTTGATTTGTTGATTACCAGCCAGAGAGGTAAATTCCAGTTTCTCATTGAAAAGGGTAATAAGACAAAGTATCAGAAAGATTAGGAGAATGTTTCACTTAACTAAAACCTTTGGCTATAATTTGGCCCCTTTCATCTGATATCAACAGAGAGATACAAAATGATTTACCTCCTGGTATGGAGGAGTGCAGCTGTGCATGCTTTGTTACCAACAGTGAATATAAATTTTTCATTATGGTATGAAATTTTAGTATGAAAAAAAAGGTAGGAATAAGCTCTTTATAGACTGGCTTAATCATGTGACTATTGACAATGATCTTCATAATTGTGTGTCTACTGAGTTACCTCATTGTGGAGGTTCTTAATTAAATATGTAAACATGGGAAACAGGGAGGGACTAAAAGTCCCCAGCCACTTAGGTGTTTTGAATACAGATTGAGCACCTTGTTCATAAAATAAATTGATCAATGTTTCAGCTCTCTAGTTACTTTTGTAAGAGAGAGAAAGAAGTTTTCTTTTGACAGACTGTTGAAAGATTGTCATTCATGTAGATAGTGTCAGACTTTCACCTCTATGCTGTAACCAAGTAATCAGAGGTGGGATTTATTCTGACTTAAATTCACCCACTCAAAAATCAGTTCAAAGTATTCGGTTCATCCCCTTATATTACCATGAAGGTACTTCCAAAGGTAGTAGGTTCCCCATCTATATATTTGTTTGAAATTTAAACTCTATGGGAAAAGGGAGGGTCAAATGGGTTTCATTTGTGATAAACTATTTTTAAGAACAGTGCAAAGAGCTTCATTTAGTTCTCTGTTCAGGATCATGTGATGAATCAGTGTGTGAGTGAGGAGTAGCTAACAGGCCAGGTTTTTTTGTATCTGTTACTTGTGACTGTTTTATCATGTGAAGCTCAGGTTAGCAACTCTGTAGAGATTGATATATGATGACTGAAATTCTTGGGTGATATTTTTAGGTGATATTAAATTTCTGTGTCTCCTGTTGTCCTGATGTTGGAAAAATTAGTCAGGGCTGTGGGTTGCCTGTGATACAATGATTATAATAAGATTATTACTTTACCTGTTTCTTATTCTCTCTATTTTTTTTTTTTTGCCCACTATGTACTGAACAGGAACAAAGGAAGCTTTTTTAGATTGTCACTTTTGTTTAAATTTTCCTAACTTCCCTTCCATGCTCCTTAAATGATTATAAACCCATTTTAGCAACTGAACTGAGGTGTCATGGTACAGCAGAGGTGTATGAATGTATTTTGAGTGATAAATGACTGCTGAAATGCCATTACAAACCAGTACTGCTGTTATGCTTACTTCACTATGTCTTGATTTTTTTTTTCTTTTTAATCTGGTCACCCTCAGAATTCAGCTACTTCAGGGTGGTGGGAGAGATGTTGCATATTAAAAGATACCTTCTTTCATTTCTCTTCTCACCTTTCAAGCTCAGAATCTTGTAAATTCATAAGCTAAAAAGGAGACAGGCTATGTATTATATTTGCTGTCCTTGAGCAGTCAGTCATGATTTCTGCTAACAAAATCTGCACAGATGTTTACATCAGCAAATTGACGGTGCAGTTTTTCAGTTTCATTAAATTAATTGTATGACATTACATATCAGTTTAGGGCATTAGAAATCCCATAACACTTTTTTGTTTGTTTGTTTGTTTCAGAATGAAATTATGTAATTTTATATCTATCTCCATCCTTTACTTTTCTTAATCTCTTTATTTTCTGTCTCCTCTCCTTCTATTCATTACTGACTTCATATCTCTGTTTTGTCTAGTACCCATCCTTTCATGACAACACTTAAAAGTTTTAATCTATATATTTGTGTTCCTGGAAGTTAATTTGTGTGTCCAGTTTCAAATGGATTACCTACAATTTAAATGTTGCATCTTTTAGATAGTTATTAACCCAGAGGGCCGGTTGTTTGTATTTCACTCTTCACTGCCCAGGACATGACATTTATCAAACAGTGTCCTTATCAAACATCAAACAATGGTCCATTTGAACCTCATGAGGTCCATGAAAACATCATGAAGTACAAGAAGGCCAAGCGCAAGGTCATGCACCTGAGTAGGGGCAACCCCTGGTATCAATACAGACCAGGGGATGAAGGAATTAAGAGTAGCCCTGCAGAGAAGGACTTGGGGGTACTGGTGGATGAAAGATTGGGCATGAGCCAGCAATGTGTGCTCGCAGCCCAGAAAACCAATTGTATCCTGGGCTACATCGAAAGAGGCATAGCCAGGAGGATGAGGGGTGTGATTCTCTCCCTCTACTCTGCCCTGGTGAGACCCCACCTGGAGTACTGTGTCCATCTCTGGGGTTCTCAACCTAAGAAGGACATGAACCTGTTGGAAAGGGTCCAGAGGAGGCCACAAAAATGGTCAGAAATCTGGAATGCCTCTCCTATGAGGAAAGGCTAAGAGAGTTGGGGTTTTTCAACCTGGAGAAGAGAAAGCTCAGGGAAGACCTTATTACAGCCTTTGAGTACTTAAAGGGGACTTAAAGACAAGGAGAGAATTTTACCAGGGCTCGTAATGAAAGGACAAAGGGCAATGGTTTTAAACTGACAGAGTGTAGATTTAGATTGGATATAAGGAAGAAATTTTTTATTATGAGGGTGATGAGACACTAGAATAGGTTGTCTAGAGAAGCTGTGGATTCTTTGTCCCTGGAAGTGTTCAAGGTCAGGCTGGTCAGGGTTTGAACAACCTGATCATGTGAAAGATGTCCTTGCCCATGCAGCAGCTTTGGATGTACATGCTCTTCAAAGGTCTCTGCTACCACAAACCATGCTATGATTCTATGATTCTACCTGGGCAGCAAACTCAAAGCTACAGAAGAAAACTATTACTTGATGAATTACAGATGTTTTAAATATATGCCATTGCTTGATATCAAGATATTTATTTTCTTTCCATTTGCTACTTTTTTGTTAATGATATTTTTTCAATCTTTATATACCTACGCTTTTGTTAGCTGCTTTCCTTTCCTACAGGTCCAAGTTCTCCCACTTCAGTGGTTAGTATCATAGTTACTTCTTTTCTTCTTCTACGGTATGACCCAATGCTGTACTTTGCCAGCATAATCAGACAGAAACTCCAGCTTGTCTTTCACCTTTTATTATGTTCCTCTCCTGTCACTGTCACAGCTCAGCTGTCCAAGAGAATTATTCACAGAACATCAAAGTAAAAGGTATGACTTGTCACATCCGTATGTCCTTACTGTAAATATTTTTATGAATTATACAGTTACATAATCATTAGTTAATCTTGAAAAAAACATAAAGGTCATATAGTTGATCCTTTGTATCCAGCCAGATCTAAATCCTTTTTATTGCAGTAAAGCTCATCATTTTGAAATCAATGAAAGGAACTAGACATGTAGGTGTATTTAGCATGCATAGGTATTTGCGTTATTCTGAGCCCTTTTAAGTTCCAGACAGAACCTCACCATGTGTAACTTTCTTCTACCAGAAGATTTACACTATTTTGCTTATTTTTTGAATAAAGGAGCCAGTTGTAGGATTACCCTCAATTTCTGATCCACAACTTCCTGGACATTACTGTTAACTTATCCTCTGAAATTGTCTAATTTTTCCATCTTCAGACCTCTGATCACTGTTAATTGTGACTATACAAAATAGTTCCTGCCCAATCATGGCACATCTTGTAATTGTGGAAGTCTCTTAGCCAAGGTATACATATTTTATCCCTTGATCTTAATTGCGGTTTCCTAAGCAAGGTTGTTGATATTCTTTAAGAATTTCTTCAGCTAACACTAACTGACAAAGTTCAACGTCCAAAAATATTTGCAAGTTATTTTCTCACAAAAATGTTATACCATTCCAGATTAAGAATTTCAGAGACTAGGTACTGATTAGCTGAAATTACAGATTGAAGGGTTATAGTACCTAATTTCCAAAATTTTCTAATATTCTTTTGCCCCAGCTGCAGAGTCTATACCTCTCTGAAAAGGAAATATATTTCAGTTTCCTTGGCTTACTACATCCAGGTGTTGTTAATATGTATTGGATATTATTTGTATGACGTAGCAAGTGGAATATGAAAAAAAAAATGGGAAACACTAAATATTGTTATAGTTACCAAGATAAAACATCTTGAAGTCACCACAGATCTGTTCTGCTTTTTAACACCCCTTCTCAAAAATGAGAGGCTCAAAAGCACATTTCACATCCCCTTGAGAGCCATCCATTTCTGTTAGTCAAAGCTTTTCCTAAAAATTTAGTTCATGGTGTTACAGAGATGAAAGAATAATATTTTTTTCTAGTATTAGCTTTTGCCCAGAGGCTAAACAGATCCTGTGTGAATTTCAAAATGTTTCTGAGATCTGCAGTTGGCATAATTTTTAAAATCTTGTTTTTCTGTCTTTTGCTTTATTCTTTCTTTTACAATCTTCTACATTATAGGCAGAGTTATTAAATCTATCTATTATTAAGGTTGACTGACATTTTCTATTAAAACACCTTGTTTTTAAAGGCCTGTAATTCTGACAAAGTATGACCATGGAAGCTAAAAATTTATTTGCCAAATGACTGCATAAGGTCGATTTCTTGCTTGTTTGCTTCAACAAAATCAATTCTTCCATTTCCTAACAACAGGACATAGAAAAATATTGTTTTCATATATTATGAAAAATATTGCAAACATTTTAAAGATGGTCTAGCACCTTTATTTATAAAAAGAAGGAATTGGAATTTATATTAGAAGTTACTTTTCTGTGAAAAAAAGTAATTTATCATTTTTATGAATATCCTAAGTGGGAGCAAGTCTACAAAACTTGATGATAAAGTAAGAAGGTAAATTTGCAACTCAAATACCCCTAAACTGAACCAACCAATCAAAATAAAGAAAATGTTGTAGTACTGCACTGAATTAGATGAACACTCAGCTAACGTAAGTATTGCATGCCTTTGCTATCCTCTGCTTTAGAGGTCCAGGTATTATTTCACCTAATTTTGTAAGAGATTGTTTGGTGTAGGATGTCATCCTTGTAGGATGACTCCTGAAAATCCAGACTAAAAGTCTAATAAAGACACAGCTTTCTAAAAACCAAAAATACTCCCCCTCCCCCCCCGGCCTTTCTCCCCTTCCTTCAATGAAAGAGGAAGGTTGCTCTTTGGGGACTTAGAGTTTCTCAGAGAAATGTAAAAGAAAAATCATAAACATTCTGCTTTAGCTAGTTTTTTTGGGGAAAGGTTCATGAAGCTGCCCTTGCTCAGTGAATACCACCCACCTTCCACAGTTGGTTCCTGAGTTCTCTGCTACCAACCTTGCAAGGACTAATAGACCTCCCTTTCCTCCACTGATCACAAATCACAAAATGAATCCACCTCTATGTTCTTGAAATGTTCTATGTTTTTTCTGTGCTCCACTCAGGCTGGTTATGGAAAGAAAAGGAAGGCAGAGAAGTGAAATGAAGGTTTGTGGTGAGCTTCGTCTCTGTCCTGTGAATGCATGTTGATCTAGAGCTGAATAGAGAATGAGCAATAATGGGGTTTAGTGCATTTCACTGGCAGGAAGGCAACTTTACCCTGAGATGGAAATTTAAACCAGGTAGCTACTGTCAGAGACTGAAAAGAATTATGTCTCAAACATTGTGCCAAACCCAGTTTCTCCAGGCACAGGACATGAGACGTTGTCAAAGACTGAAAAGAATCATGCCTCAAACATTGTGGCCTAGTAGCAGGAGATGAGACACTCAGGATAAGGTGAATTATCTCTGCACTTTCAAAATAAACAGCCAGAGCATAGGCTCGGACATGGTTTTTTAATAGTCATAGCCGATAAACTGTTAGACTTTTCCCTAGTGTGGGTTTTACCTGAGCTAGCAAGCACTCCCTGGGCAGTTCTCACACATGGGGAAATACCGTTGGCTACAGAATTTCTCTGTTTGCAATATGGATGTAATCACCTGTTTCAGTGACAGAGACAGTTTAGCTATGTGGATGCAAGATGTCATCTTGCCTAAGAACAAGAAACTATTCCCCAGACAGTATTATTTTCTAGCATAGATGTAGCCTTTATGTCACACTTACACAACATTCTGATCAGAGAGAGTTTGGAAATATTCAGGTTTTAATAAGATTTGAATGGGACACAATGTTATAGCTTCCTACAGTCTGAGAATACACATGCTTGGTGTGTGAGCCAAGCTCTCAAGCCTGAGGCTAGGGTGAGACCTTAAGAATAACCAGGCTTATAAACCACTGACAAAGTTGAACACTGCTTGAGCTGTTGTTGCAGAAATGTCATATTCAGACACAAAGACAACTAGAAATTTCCTACCCTCCTTTCCTGTGCCACCTTTTCTGCCCTTATTCTTCAATTTAGCATACCCTCCACTGTACCTGTAGAACTGTCCATGAATTCATGTTGTAAACTCTTCCGTTGAGCCAGTCTGGGTCAAATGTGAGAGGATTTAGTCTAGGGGGTTATTTTCAACAGAGTTTCTTCTTTGCCAGTCAGTTTTGGACAGATAATGCTCATCCCTGACTTTCAGTTGTATTAAACTTCCCTATGTTTTAGGTTAAATGAAGCATTCTTTCACAATGCAGCATGGCTGTGCATTAGTTACTGTGCAAGTGTCACAGCAGAGTGACTGTACATCAATTGCAGATATGATTTGTGAATGTCCTTGGGTATTTGTATGGCGAATATTACATGTTAATATGTGTTATCGATAGATACAATGATGTCAATGTTCTCTTTTTCTAAAAAAAACGGTGAATTAAATTAAGACATTAAATCAAAGACAAATACACTTGAAGATTAGCAGAGATTAATTTTGTAATTAGTAGATGGATATTATTTCCATGATTATGGTCTATTTTCTTCTCTCCTTAAAGTTAGACTAAGCTGACATCGAATTCAAGAAGTCCAAAGATATAGACAGGGCACCTACAGGTATTTTAAAAGTTCTGCATATTTGAAAAATAATTCAATATATGATACATTAGCATTGCACACTCTTACTGCATAAGAAATATAGTACAGTTTACAGCTCTTTCATGTGCAAATTACTTCAAATATTTTAGAAAGAACATGGTCTTGGGTCTTATCACAAACTAACAGAACAAGAAAGTGGCAGTCATAAATATAGAAGTCAAATGTTACTCTTCTAGTCCCTAAAGGCAGCTAACAAATGATATATTAACCAGCCACCAGTGGAATATCCAATGTTGTTTTCAGGTGAGGGAAAGCCATCTAAACCCCATGCTGCACTGTCTTTCAACACTTCTTAAACGTACTGTCTGTATGAGCAGCAGGAGGGGATCAGCTTGCTCCTAGGAAGACATCAGCACAACCTGGTGCGAACAGCAGGGGCCTGGAAATTCTTATTTACACAACTCCATTCAGTCCTTTTGAGCAAATGGCAATTTGTTGTAAAAGCTTGTATCATAGCCTCACTGAGCTCTCTGCTGTGTGTCAACTCATCTACAGAGCCAGAATAGAAGAATGCAAACATAATAATAATAATAATTATAAAAACTCTTAGAAATAGAATGTGGAATGGCTGTGCTGTGTAGACACAGATTACTTAAAAGGTCACTGTAGTTCACTATCCTCCCCTGGTGCATTAAATATACTTAGTATCTTCTAAGCTGACAAAGTAAACTACTGTACCTTGCTGTTTCTTATTAATGAGTACATAAACACATATAGAAAAATTATAAAAAGAAAACAAAAATTATTCTGGCATTAGAATAATTTGTTTTTGTGAACCAAAAGTTATGCCTTGAGAGTTTTGCTGGCACTACATTTCAGCATTATGTTGTTTTTCTAATGTACATGTATGGTATGTAAGGATGATATTGTAATTTTTATGTTCTTTAAAAATGTATTGTTTAAAGACATTATTAGGTAAATGGCTTGAACATAAGGCAATATGACATGTAACTTTTTTAGCTGAAATATGGTCCTAGTGCAATTAGCCACCTCACACGCTATTCTGATATATCATTCTAATATTTTTCCAATTAAGAATTTTTAAAAAATCCCAACCAGATCTCAAAATATATTTTTAGGCAAAACATTTTGCTCATCAGCTTTATCCTCCCTACTTCATAAATGTATGTTTAGGTAAATAGTTGCCTCATAAAATGTTGTGTATAAAATAGTATTTTGGAATACACTTCTATATAACAGAAAGTAAATGCAAATGTGTCTCCTGGCATTTACCAGATGTGTACTCTGGCAGTAAATCAGCTCTTCTGACACAATGTTTGCGATGAGACAGAACTCAAACCTGTGGCAGTATCAGACAACACTACACTGAAGTTCAGCATTTACTTAGTTGAAGGAAGAGAGCATAAGTTATGAATAAAATATATCTTTTTTTTCATTCTCTAGTTTCGTAAGCGTGGCAGTTGCACATCCCCCTGAGATCCGGAGCCTTCAATAGAGCAGTTGATGGTACACATCTAGGGTGGTGCCAAGGTGCTGACAGTCACGTCCTCCCCTACCCTGGGCAGGGTGACTTCACCTCCACCAGCTGGGGGGCAGGACGGGTGGGACCCTCAGCTGATTGACAGGATCCTCAACAAAGGAGGTGCCTAGAGAAGCTGAGAAGCTTCTGGACCATGTTGTAATGACCACAGCCAGATCTGACCGACAAGGCTATGAAAAGGGGTCCCCACTGAAGACACCCTTGGAGTGGTCTCAGAGCAGCGGGTCTGTGAACTGGATCCCTCCCCTTAGACTGAGACGCCACCTAATGAGAATTCCCAGGACTGAGAGCACCTCACTTCCTCCTGTAGCGAGTGGTTTTCTCTACTGGATATATCCTTGAATGAGTCCTTGCCTAACCCAGGTAATTGAGAGATCTTGCCTCATCCATGCAAGTGATTATTTCTTCTGGGTACCCATGAGTGAGAGGCCTCTGATTTTGTTTCTGTGAGTGTATGCGTGCACATTATGGATCCTCATTATTCTTATGTTGTCATACCGCAATAGTCTCCTCAACGGAACCTGTATTTTATGTTGTTGGAGTGTTAAATAATTGTATAAACCCTATTTCTCCTTGGTTTACTAACTACACTTTTCCGGCTAGAATAAAGTCTGGTTTGGAACTTCTTGTTCACCTAAATTTGACTTTTGGGGTGCCTCTGTGACAATAAGTATCTTTCAAGGAATGCAATTTTTTTTTTTTCTTTCTCTTGTATGAGTGTTGTTTCACTTACACTTCATGCTTGGTCTGATGGACATCATAAGGTTAACCTTGGACAAGCAACATGCATGTTTCAGCACAGCTGGTCAAGAGCATTGTCTGGCTCAATGGACTCAGCTGTGTGGGAGGAATAGCATACACTGGCTTCCTTGCTTCTCTTAGGTATGTCTATGGTGCGCATGAGTTTCTCTTTTCAGGGAGCATTCACTAGTGTTATTCTGCAAGAAGCAATTCTTGCCAACTGCACTGAATGTGTGTGTCTAAAAAATCCAGAAGAGATTGTGTCGTTTTACACTCTAGTACTAAATACCTGATGTAAATATATGAGATGTGAATACTCAGTGATCTCAGAGTCTATACAAGAGAACTGTAAATCCCATTGACAGAAAAAGGAAAATGTGGCTCTGACTGTTGGCTTCACTATTGTCTCTCAGTGCTTGTTTAAGAGAAGACCAGCAGGACTACAAAACTGATGAGGTCAGATTTTCAGAACAAAATGAAGGTGATGCTTCCACAGCCTTTCTACTGTTGTTTTTAAAAATTGATATTGTAATTTTCTCAGTATAACCTGAAAGACATTAAGGACATTCTAATTTTCATATGTTGTGCTTTTGGTACACATATTCCTCAATACCTGATATATTATTGCAAAATAAAGTGTAAAATATATTAAGGCAAAAAGAAAAATCTTCCAAGAACCAACATGTAAATGATGTTCCTAATGACAGGCAGTTTACTCTCTGTCTCCACCCTGAGGTGTGAAACTTCTTATTTCTCATTATAGTTCCTATTCAATGTAGCATCAGATGACACAGACTCATACAGTATTACTGTGATACCTCTGTTCAGCTTCAGGTTTGAAGAGAATATTACTCTAGAAAGAAGTAATGTGCAATAATATGGAAAGGATACTCAAGGAAAAGACGTAATTGCTGAACACTATGGAAAAAACCCCAAACAACAACTCTATTAGTAACAAATCTGTGTATAAAATGAAATAACTCATTAAAACAGATGTGCAGATATTGTTCAAAGTGGCTTCCTAATGTGTGATCCTTCTAGTTAAGAAGCCAGCTCCTGTGATTTAAATTCAATTTCATAGAAATGAAGAATGATTGAGGCTGGAGGGAACTTTTAGAGACTTGTCTACTCCAAATCCCTGCTCAAAGCAGGGTCAGTCAGAGCAGGTTTCTCAGGTCTGTGTCAAGTCAAATTTTTAATATTTCCATGGAGAGAAGCTCCATAAGTCCTTTGGGCAACTTGTTGCAGTGTTTGACCATCTTCACAGCAATTTTTTTGTTTGTTTGTTTGTTTTTTCCTTCTTATTTCAATGGAAGTTCCTGTATTTCTGTTTGTGCTCATTGCCTCTTGTCCTGTCTCTGAGCACCACTGAGAAGAATCTGTCTCTGTCCTCTTTCAGCTCTTCCTTTGGGTGTTTATATACATTAATTAGGTCCCCCCACAGCCTTCTCCTGTCTGACAAGTCCCAGGTCTCTCAATCTTTTTTTCAGATGAGAGATGCTCCAAACTTGTAATCACCTTTGTGGCCCTCCATTGGGCAATCTCCAGTATCCTCATGTGTCTCCTGTACTGAGGAGCAGGGAACTGGACCCAGTACTCCACATGAGGCAGCACCAGTGCAGAGCAGAGAGGAAGGATCACCTCCCTCAGCCTACTGGCAATGCTTTCCCTCCTGCAGCCCTGGATGCTCTTGGCCTCCTTTGCTTCTAAGGTTCGTTGCTGGCTCATTGTCAGCTGCTGGCAGCTCTGAAAACCAAAACCAGTTAATTGTACAGAAGTGCTTGGAATTAAGTATCTTCTGAATAAGTCACTTGAACCTGGCTTCCCTTCATCTTTCCTTCAGCAAACATCCCAGATCTGTCCTAAATTAACAATTATTTATAGAAGGTGTAGTGGCTTCAAGAGGACAACCTGAGATTTGTCCCAGAATACTTTGTACCTTGTTAGTCTGTGATCTGGCATTAGGGAATCAGGTAAATTGGATATTAGAAAGAACATTTCCTAACTTTGCGATAATGTTGCTTACTTGTAATGCCATGAAAAATAATTGTCTCTTTTTTTTTCCTAATTGTAAAAGTCTGGTCTCCAACTGTTTTTTCAATAAAGATGATGAAGGTGTGTTTTGATAAAGTGTGTCTCTTTGGGAGCTAAAGAGTTCAGTGAAATTAAGAATTTAATAGTTACACACATGCACATAAGGAAAAAAGAGGTGATATAACTGTTTGCTGAAAACAAAATGTCTAGAACTTTTAGAAATATAAAGGGTAAAAGAGCCACAATGTGAAAAGTCAGTATCCTTTTGTTGCCTAAAGATGAGTCACTTTTTGTTAATACTCTAAACTAATAATTTTTCTTTCTAAAATATTGTTAAAAAATAAGGATTATGCAAAAAAACCCCACATTTATTTGGTCACATTCTTCATATTTTAATGCTGCTGGTGATGATTACTTCACTTTTGTTTGAACTAAAGAGTGTTTGTATTGATTCTGTGAGGAAACGAAGGTGTTCAAACACGAGCAGGCATGTGTTGGTGATTTATTGCATACTTCTTTTGTTCTTTGGATTTGAAAAAGGTAATAATGAACTCCTTCCAATTCTGCTGGTAGGCCAGGCCAGGTCTTGTTCTACAGACTGTTCTACAGACCACTCATCACACATAATGATATGGAGAGATTATATGATATAGCTTACTGCCCATAAAGAACAATAGGAACAATATTCACATTTAATTTTTCATTCTCAGGCTGAATTTAAATTGTATACAAGGAAAGTTCGTCCTGGTATGACTCTTGATGAGCATAGTAGCTTCTGGAATTCATGCCAGAGTACATAAAGGTGGTAAATTTGATTACATCTTTGCCTCTGCTACTCATATGTGTTTCTATTTTCACAGAAAATAATGCTCGTGGTTAGTGCTCTGCAGTATTCCTGGGCTGTATTCCATCATTATATTTCAGTGATCTACTCGTGTAGCATGTAAAACCCAGTAAGATTAGGAGATGTGGTGTTAAAAATTCAAATTAGTAAGTCAAGGTTCATGATCTACAATGTATGAAGAATTTGTTTTTTCTCATTACTACTTGGTAATACTGTAGGGCTTCAAGAACAGAAGAGTAGGAAGGCATTTGTAATCTTCACGTGACTAACACAGCCAATCTTGGAAAGTGCCCTTCATAAACAAGATTCATTATGAGACTGCCCTGTGAATTCTTACACTATCCTTCTCTTCATTTGCCTATAGTGAAGCCATGTTCTGTCCACAATGTATGAAGGTTAGGGGCAGGTTAGAGATGCCAGGAATCTCATACTTTATGCTTACCAGAACTTTTGTTTTTGTTCACCATGTTGAGCTTGCAGCCCCAGAGATCTGCATGTAACAAGGTTCCCAGATGTTACATCTCAGCAGTCATATGCTTTTGACAGCTGAATATGCAGGGAAGACCTCAATTTATCTGATGCCTTCAGAGACTTCCAACTTTTGTTGTGCCTGTGAGGCCAGCATCTGTTGCTATGACACTGGACTACTGTTAGTCTTGCTTGCCAGCTCAGTAGTTTCATGCTTTGCTACATAAATAACATTGAGCCAAACTGGATGAATGATGCTTTTCTGCCTGGTTTGAATGGCAGATTGTTTTCCTCCTGTGGTGAGTTCTTTCTTCTTTCTTTCACTTACCTGTATAGAAGGGCACAAACTTCTTAAAAGCATCTCTTAAAGAGATTCTGAGCACATGAAATGGACCTTCTTTGGTCTGTGTTCCTTGAATGCTCTTTTCCTTCCACCTAAGTCTGTCTATGATACAACTTAGTGTTTGGAAAGGGACAACTGCCTAGAGTCAAATCCTCTGTGTCCTTCTCCATTGTGTCCTCAGGGACTATCTATATATGTACTAAATTGCAAACCAATCTGCTCCCCCAGGCCTGTACAGTCTAAATCCTTCTCAAAATCTTTTGCTCACTTTATCTTGCCAGTGGTTCCTTGGATAGTTTACAATGGTTTACTAATCTTAATGTTAGTTTTAAACTAGATAGCTTCTCCTTTAGAGAAGGTATTGAGTTATCCATGCAACATCAGAAGTTCTTCATTGCTCAAGAGCTAGAATGGACTTCAGTGTTTTGGACTTGTATGTCACTCATTGGCAAGGGAGTAAAGAGGGAAAAGGTATGACTGGAATCAAGGTACTTGAGGAGTCTTATTAATTTATTTATTCCCCCCCCCCTCCCTGCCCCCAGATTTACTTAAAAGTAATGTTTTTAAGATATGTATATTATAAGCAGGCCCAAAATAATGCTCAAAATAATTCAGGGCTTTTTGACCCTATGTTTCTTAAAGACCTTATGTTTCTATGCAAATCCTTAAAGACCCTTTCCAGTGCTTCCAGCAAGTTGTCTTTATAGCAGTGTGTGTGTAGCCTGAGTGCTCGTAACCTAGCTCAGGCAGAGATGGATGGGCGAATCTTAAAGAGAGTTGGAAGGGGACTGTTAAAGACAGTCATGCCAAGAAAACATCCCCAATAAACAAACATATTTTTATATGGAGTTTTTTTTTTCAATCATTCTAAACATGCTTATCACTTGTCACAACATTTCAAGCTTGCTAAGAAAGGAGTAAAATTCACAGCAGTGCCAATACTCCCGTCTTTTGACTAAGACTGATTTCTATTCCGGTATCTGAATGACATTTTCTTTAGCTGTCAGATAAAGAGTCAAACCTAGGGTGTGCGTCAGCTGCATAGAACGTGTTCCTCCACCTTTCTCTACAACAACTGAATGCATGTTACAGCTGGGTGAAACATAAGATAGGATTTGATTAAAACATTTTATATAAAAAGAGACACTACAAAGGACCTACTAATTTACAAAAGCATTTGAAGGAGGTTTCATGGGGATTTTACAGTTAAAAATCTGATGACACAGCTGTCACAATCTCAGTGGAAATCCAGCTTGATCTCATTAACAACAAAGAGCTAGAGACACATAGGAACAGTAATGAAAACAAATGATTCAGAATGCAATGGAAACTATTATTAAGATGCAAGGGCTGCTCCTGTATGCACAGGCCATTGACAAACCCAGAACAGGAGAAAAAGCTATTATAATGTAAGAAATGAATGACTTAATGTAAACCAGAGTTTAGCCTTTTTTTGAACTGTTTAAGAAGCAGATTTCTGCTGTAAATCTGTATCTACAAGGGAGTTTGTGTCATAATAAATTGTATCAAAGTCATGAGAAATTGCAAGAGAAAAATCCCAGAAGACAAGAATGTTGAATTTAAAATGTTTTCAATTTTAAAAAGATTTTCACTTCTGTCAGTCCAGCTCAGACTCAAAGTGAATGCTTTTTTAGCTTCTCTGGGTGGCATAGGTGAGGTAACTTCTTAATAAGCCTGATACTAAAAAACTCCACAAATATTTGACAAAAGAATACAATATTTTAAATATTCATGCATGAAGTAAGACTGTAAATCCTGAGCACTTAATATGAAACCAACTCTGAAAGTGTGTGCTGATGCTTTACATTTTAGTTTGGTAAGTACATTTTGATGTTTTAGGAAGAAAATATTACTAAAGAATAACTCGAACTTCTGTGTTTGTGTTTTTTTTATATATGCAATTTACCTTTGTTCGTGTGTTTTTTCCCCCGCCAAGAACATAGTTGTGATTACTAGTTTTTATTTCATTTAGCAGTCCTTAAATGAGATTTTACAGGACAAATTAGAAATCAATATCTGCAAGACAGTAGTTGAGATATGCAGCTCTAAAGGTGGTGCGTAGCCGTCTCATTTTGTAACCAAGAGAATGAAACTGTAAAATGATGATCCCAAGTAAAAGAGTTTAATGTCAAATTTTGAGATTGGAAGCTGAACTAGAGATCAAGGCAGCTTTTAGTATTTTTTTTCTAAATAGTCCCCCTTTTGTGATGCTTTAAGATGTCATGTGGATTTCCACCATTACTTTATAAAACTAAAATATAAGCCTTAAATAATAGCAATAGTAGATTTTATTCTGTTCATAAAAAGATATTTCTGGTTTTTCTAGGATGACTCGTTAAACCTCTTAACTGATCTTTTTCTTTTCCATGAATCTTTTAAAAAGTATTTCACATCTATAGAGCTCCTAATGCAATAAGATCATTGCCTCTCAACCTGATTAGTTTTCTTACTGCTGCTTTAACACTCACCAGCCAGTACGTGTTTCATTAGACTGTAAGTTCTTGAACAGGATCTCGGTTTTTGTGTTTGTACTCTAGTTACTGGGTACTTCTATTGCTCAAAGAAAAAAAAAAACTTATATAGATAGTTCTTTGTGCAACTGATGGAGAGGCAGGCTTTTCTAGTCATATACCTCTTGACTGCTATGACTCAATTTGTTAGCCTAAATAAAGGTGGATAGTGTCATTTAGGACCCTCAAGTGTATCTGACGTATTCCAATGGAAAAAGACTTAAGAAAGACCTGTTGAATGGACAGGAAAAATGCACTAAGTCATGTGAAACTGTGGTAGATATCAACTGAATTCCTAATACTTAAAAGTAACATAATATTTTTCAACAGTGTGCAAAAGGTAGCTGAACTGTTATATTAGTTCCTCTAATTCTAAGGTATTCAAGTTATTTATCAGTAGAGTCAATCATAACATTTTTCATCTGGTTCAGAGTGTTTCTGGTTCAGACTTTATCTGGTTCAGATTTTTATGTCATTCAGAGTGACAGTCTATATCCTTTCAGGAGTTGCTATTTCACAGCTCCTGGACTGTGTCACATGGACATATACAGACAATGAAGGCTGACATGCATGTTTTAATCAAGCCCTGAATTTATAGCAGGATGCCTGGGAAGCGTGCACCTAGGGAATAACCAGAGTCTCTGAGGAAAAGGCTGCATGCTCTGAGTATCACAGTGGCCTTTGTATAATATGGCATCTGTGCGATTACTCTCTGATTGTCACATATTATACCACAACCAGCCTGATTGCTTGTGAAATTTTAAGTTAAAAACTTCAATATTTACCTCTGTCGTCATAGACCACAGTCTCAAAAGAAAGTGCCATATTACTAGGAACCTGATACTTCTGTTGGATGGAGATCTCCATCTGCACATTTGAACCAAGTCAGAGATTTGATTCGTTTGTTTGTTTTTCATCCATTAGCTTTACGACCTTTGTGGAAGCCATCTGTCTGGCCCCAAGAAGTTATTAAACATATATATTTTTTAAATTTCAAATAAAAATGAGAGGGTTTCTCTATAGTCTGCCATATCATCATAACAGGGGTGCATGATACGTTCCCCAGAACCTGCCATGGAGGCATGGGTGTCATGTCTGGATGCAATATTTAATAGACCAATGATGAAGTACTGGTTAAAAGAAGACAAATTTAATATTGCCTCCTCTACACTATCTGTAGAGGTTAGCCCCTAAGGTAATCTACTTCATCAGCTGCTCTTAAGATTTATTTTTGGAGGGAAATGCTGTCTCCCAAAAGTAACCTGGATATTGGGTGTAGCTGTGAATGGATAGTGAACAGGAAATGAAACAGTTAACAGGTCTATGTTTCTTAGCCCATGAAGATGAGCAACATCAGCTCCCCATTCAGCTGTTGTGACCTTTAAAACTAGAGTGAGAAAAACACTAGAGAAGAAGATATCTGTAATAAGAACAATGACATAAATTACCACAAGATGAGGAAGTATCTGCAAATCTTTACTGAATGTCAACACTATTCAGTAGCATCACCTGTAGGGTGAAAATCCAAAAAGGCATGCCCTTTATCTCCATTGTTATAATTTCCATAATGCTCAGAAGACTTTAGGTCAATTCTAAAAATAAAATGGATCTTCAGTAGTTAGCCTGGATTTGAGTTTCATTCAGTTCAAACAGCAGCTGCAGAGCTGGAAGAGATGGGATGGCTCTGATCTGCCACAAGGTAAGAATCAGGGCCACTAAAAGCAACTGATTGACCTAGTGACAGCAGTGAGGTAGGGGTCAACTCACTAACAATCTTTAGTTCAAGTTATAAAGAAAAGTTTCAAAATACTTCTTAGCAAGAATTGTCAAATCTTTTATATGCTGACCCCAGCAATATACACCAACATGTAAGACAATGATGCATTAATTAATATCCAGTGGTGTATTTTAAGAATTAACAGTGTGTGATAACTACTGTATCATAAGTGACCTTGTTTCTAATGCTACTGGTTAGTCTGATGTAATTGCTAGTCCTATAGTGTATTTTCTGAGTTATTTCTGCTGTATTGCAAAAATGTCATTGTGAGTAGATATGAAAAGGGAACTGAATTTACAGCCTATATTAAGGATTAGCACTCAGCTTTACAAATTTCCTTTATTCCGCATTAGCAGTGATACATATGACTGGGTTGCTGTTATAATTTAAAAGACCATTTTAATGTAGACTGCATTTTAAAAAATTTTCACTTACTTCCTGATGGAAAATGTTAAGGGTCACCAGCTTGCTAGTTTGCCTCTTACTGCAACACAGTGGAATTTACAATGCAAATCTAACGGGCAGTTGTAAAATGGGATAATCTTTTGTGTTAAAATGAAACACCAAAAAATGTCTGTATCTCCCTTATGGACATATATATATATATTTTTAAAACCTAGAATAAGTAGAAAGATAGACTGTGAAATAGTCATAGATTCACACTGTCCATGACATTAAAAAGATACCAGCTCTTGCTAGGTATTGTTAGATAGTGACTTTCTACTTCATTTCTGAAAATATGTTCCTTTTAAAATACTAAGTTATTAAATTATTAAATAATGTATTGTGGTTTTCTATTTGATAATAATAATAATATAATATTAAAACTATTTCTTATATGAATGAACAAATTTTGCCACAGGGATTGGCATGTTTTTTCTTGTTCTGGAGATTTTGGATAAGGTTTACCCTTTTGGAATGTGGGAGTGAACCACCTTACATTGAAGGGCATTATGAGGAAAGATTCCACATAAAATTGATAGATGCAGCCTTTGTTAGTACACCTTAAGTTAAAGGTTGAAGTTAAATCAGGGTACCTGCAGTCACAGTCAGTTTCCTAGTCAGCAGCACAAAATTTTGGGTGCAAACTTATTAGATCAAATTTTGCTTCCAACTTTCATAATTTTGCCATTGCAGTTTTGTAAACACAACTTACTTTATGTGTGGGCACAATTTCCTGTCCTTTAAGTTTTTGAAAGTCTTTCTGCTCCTACACATTTACCTGTGAAGTCTCATCTATAGGAAAATTTTCACAGCTTTAACCTCAGTTGTTAACTTCTATGGATTTCAGCAATCCAGAATACATAATTTCTAGGTAAATTTATGGATCATAATTTTGAATAGGTTAGAAAAGGCATGGAGAAAGTTGAAAAAAAGGCACTCCAAAATCAGACTTAGGATGACTGAAATAAATTACAAGAATATCGCTTTTAGGTCAGTTTAACAGTCAAAGATCCTATAAACCCTTATTGAATTATTAACATATGACTTCCATATAATTGCTCGTAAGCTTGAAGCTGGGCATTCCCTCAAGTATCTGCAGTATCAAGGACTTAGTGTTCTGAATTCATCCCATAAATTCAAAGGCAAAGCTAAAGTCCAGAGCTTGAGAAGTTAGTTCATCTATCAGTAATAGAAATGTATGTGCTTCATGTTTATTTGCTTTTCTTCCTTATGTGTGTATGAAATTCTCCCTCGTTACTAGCTATTTCACAGTATAGAGTGTTTTTAATTTGTCAAAATAATGAAAAAATATAAATCAGAATTGCTGCAGGTGGTGAAAAGGGTTTGGGGATTGGGAAAAGTCAAGAAAAAGACAATCAATATTTCATCATCATATCTCCAGAGGCTTTTAAAGAACAATTTACAAAGTATGAGACATTTTAAGACAGAAAAATGTTGTATATAAAGGGTACTAGAAAGTGAACATTTGCCAATTTTTATTAAGAGAAGGTATAACATATATTTTCTGTTGAATAGCTGTATGTTTTAACAATTTATTGCACCCTCAGCATGCAAAAATAATGGCTACTTTTTCTATTTTTTTGCTTTGCACAGAGATGTAAACAGAAACATGAAAAAGAAAACTCAGTGGACTACATGACATCAACATGTTGCTAGCATTTTGCTGCCCACAGAAGTCAGGAGACAGAGCCAACAGATCTACTCATCCCAGGGAGCCTACAGGAACTGCCTTGGTTATTTTTCCTGAAGGAAAGTTGTAGTAAATGTGTGCTTCAATGTGGGGTGAAGCTGAGTAGATGATGAGCAGAGTAAGATGGATCATGGTCCACTGATACTCCTGTGACAGATTTATTTTATACATATCACATAGGGAAGGGTGCACATGTGCATTTTTGGGTAACTGAAGCATGACTTTTGTATATTCATGAGTGGATGTTGCTAGTGCTGTCCTCTGTGTGGTTATAGGAGTGTGTAGATAATGAAGAAACACATGATTTCATGTTCTCTTGCATGAACTGTAAATTGCTTCTTCACTAGGGGGGCCTATGGATGACTAATTGTGGCATCTTCTGGCTACATCTTTCAAAGTAAAAATGGTGTCACAGTCTGTTCTCTGCCTTTTATGCTAGTTAGCACACTCTGGCCACATCTACACTAATAAAATATTTTAGATCTTAGGACAGGGCAATCACATCCAAACCACTTACTGGGAATGGTGTCCATCCTATGCCAACTAGTAAATCACGGCCAGAAATACGTTGGGAAATTTGGCCTTGCAGTTCTGAAGACCTAACCATGCAGATAATTATATCCCTGTTAGTGCGAGTACATCTGTGCATTGCTTAATTTTTTAGTGCACATGCAACCTTACAAGGGAATTCCTCTCACCAGTTTTAGGAGTGATATTCAGCTGTAGAGTAGAAAGCCTAAACTAAGGTGTTGACATGTAAATATCCACATTAATGCTGGTTATCTATACTCCGGTTATAGACAGGAAAAATCAACTTGATAGAGTTATTGAAGACTATTCATCTTCTGGTGAAGAGAGATTTGTAGTCATTTACCACAGACTAGGTGCAGCCAGTAAATTTTTTGAGTCATCATAGTGTATATAAGACATCCACAGAGGTACGGCAAATATGGAAGTAGCCCATGAGATGGTCATGCCTTTCCAGAACAGCAGCTGGAGGCTAGAGGGGACACACAGTACGAGATGCCTTTTTTTGGCAGCTGACTCTAGCTGAACTACAATGCAGTTCACATAATCTATTTTAGTTTTGTGTTTGAGGATGGGAACTTTTAATTCTTTCCATAATTCTTACCATTACTACTTGCTGGGTGACTTCAGCTGAAAGGATCTACAAGTAGATAAGATCAAGTATCTGTCCATATATTTGAACCTCACTACTACATTGAAAACATGTATGTGCTTTAATAATTTTGCTGGTAAGAAATGAAAGATCCTTTTTAATGATTCTGCTTTCATTCTAATGTATAAGAGATAAGCTCTGATATGTAGGAGATGATGGGAAAACCAGACCTGGACATATACAAAGGTAAGAATTCATTTCTGACTTTTTGCAATAGGATCAGCTTATATAGTGTTACTTGCAAAGATCTCCTTTGTTATCATCTAAGGAAGATCTGAGCTTCTCTCATCACCGTTTATGAGAACATGAAAGGAAGACTTCTGAGCAGTATGGGAATGACAGCCTAGCTGATTAAATTCTGTTCTCATTATGTCTTTTGGACAGACTCACTGCTGAATTCAAATTATAGAGGGAGTATTTGAATGCAAATGATAGATTTGCCGGTTTGGTTTGAGTTTTTTTTTTTCCTGTTTCATTTGGCTTCTGTATTGCATATAGGTGGCAGGGCTGCAGGACTGTCCTCTGTGGGAAGAGATCAGGGGTTACCCCATGCTGGACACAGATGGTTCCATCTTGTTCCAACCAATTCTGTGGTGTGTCCACCACAGGACACAGCTGAGCCCATCAGTAAAGCCAGTGTCATCTCTGTGAAAATGCATTTAAGAGGGCAAAAAGTGATTGACAGGCAGAACAGGTGCGAAACAAAAATAGTGGAAAACAGTAGAGGGAACACCAAAGTCATAGGAGGAGGTGGTTCATGGTGCTCCACCAAGCAGGTATCCACTGCAATCTATGGAGGAGCCACACCAGAGCAGATCAATATTTCCTGAAGGAATGGAAACCCTTGGAGAACTTGTGCTGAAGCAGAGGATTTTTTGGAACAGGACTGCAGCCCATGGGAAAGCCAGTGCTGGAGCAAGAGAAAGTGTGAAAGCAGTGGCAGAGAGGAAGCATTATGTACGGACCTTAATTCCCCATCCCACAGCAGCAGGTAGTCAGGAGTGAATTTAAGCCTGGAAAAAGGAGAAGTGAAGGTGCCATTTAAAAGTTTCTATTTGTTTCTCAAAACCCAAATATTTTTTTAATTGACTATACATTAATTTTCTCCAAGCCGAGCTTGCTTTTCCTGCTACACTAATGGGTAAGCCATGAGCTCTCTCATCCTATTTTCTTCCCCTGCCCCTTTGAGGAAGAGGAGTGAGTGAGCAGATGAGTGGGCTTTTGGCTGTTTGCCAAGGCTAAACCACCACCATTTCAAACACAGTCGACATTAGCATGGAATACAATGTAATAAGCACCCTCTACTAATGATTTCTAAGAAAGCATCCCAGAAAACATTATATAGGTACTGAGATTCTTCATGATATCATAACCAACATTTTTAGTTTACACTGATTATGTTGCCTACATTGGGAGTAAAGCACAAGAGCAGCCAGTATAGGCTGGACTCATCCATACGTAGGCATCTTACACCATATGAAGTACTCCGGGGCCATTTTGCACTTCAGAAGGGCATGACTTTCCTATAGGTTTTATGTCTTATCTGAGAGTTGCATGCACATATCTTTCATAACTTATGACATCTGAAATGACACCAGATGCTAATAGCTGGTAAACTAAATATCTCTTTAGACTTTGCTAACTGAACTGTCTACATTTATTTGGACTAGCATAGTAAAACTTTAAACATCTAAGTATGGAAACCTGCATTTAGGTAAAAATACCAACTTTAATGTTACCCTTCATATCCAACCCTTCACTTTCTGGAGTTGTTTTTCTGTGAGCTTGTTTTATGAGGTCACTCATCACAGATGTGAAAGATATGAGGTCAGTACCTTCTTTAGCTTGACAGTTTTATTTTTCAGCTCCAAATTCACAAGTGCTGTTTTCAAATGGAGTTCCATTTATTGTAACAACTGAAGAAAAGTGGTTACAATTTGGATGACTCGGTGTTGATTCACAGCCCAGAAAAATTATTTTCTACATTAAAATACATTCTATCAAATTCACTCAGCCTTAGGTAGAATATTATGTACACAGATGCCCTTTGTAGTTTAAAAGTTTGGGAAATATGCTTTAAGTAAGTTAAAACTAATCATCTTTAATTTGGGCTGTAGGTCTTTTCATCATGACTCATACCATCATCATTATCTTACCCTTACAGCATTACTAAAATACTAGTGTAATTAAGATGAGTATCTTACAAGACTTCTCCTGAGGCAATTTATTACAGAAAAAGAATACTTTCCATTTTTGACAGCATTAGACATAACTTCCCTTTGTTTTCATAAAATTGACAATGTATGACTCCACTACATGGTAAAGAAGTCTTCTATATGATTAATGTCTCTAAATACAATGCTAATAATTGCAGAATACCAAATGAGTAAAACTACTGTACTAGTGTATTATGAATAATGTGACTTCGCAGTCAGAATTAAGAAGCTTAATAGAGTTGCTCCAATGTCAAGCTCTGTTTTCAGTCATTGAAAGTATATGTTATTATCAAGGAATATAAATTGAGCCGATATTTTAAAAGACATAAAAGGCAAATAGTAAGATAAAGAAGTAAGCACGCACACAGACACATACGAATTGAACAGCCTTTCCCCACAGTTTTACAGAACTATTTAATATTAGTATGGAACACTAATCAGATGTACACATAACATCACACACCCCTGAGACCTTTCTTTAATTGAAACTATATTAAAAATATATATATATATTTAAAAGTTTGATGCCTGCAATCAGCTTCAGGAGGCAAAGTAAGCATTTTCAGCTAACTGCATGAAAAGTGGTTAGCTTTGTCATATTAAACAAAATTTTAAATCATCAGTGGTGGCTAGCTGCATAATCAACTATATGGCCAGCTTGTTTAATCAGCTTCAGAAGATCAGAGTTTTTGAATTAAGGTCTTCACTATAATGGAAGGGTAGTGGGATTGGTGTACCTGAGAACAAAAATTATCATTAGATTTTTGTGGTCATTTTGTACTTTTTGTCCACTTAGTAAAGGTAGTTGTATGTACCATAATAAAGACTGAGATACCTGCATTTTTTCCTACACTATCTCAACGTGTACACATAATCATCTCCATTACACAGCCAGACACATAATATCAGGTTATCTTGTGACTCCTTTAATTCTGTCAATTTGTTTTGCAAACAGACATTGATGTAAGTGAATATGATTAGATGATAAAAAGGAAGAGTGACCAGTGGTATTCCAGTGTAATAGCTAATCCCTTAAATTTATACTGATGTTTGTGTTTTCATATCTGTTCTACAATGCAGTGCACAAGGTGAGAGAGCAGAAACTGCCAGAAAAAAATAGAGAGGTAGATATTAGTAAAATAAAAGCTAACAATTAAGTAGAAAGTTTTTGTTTTGGAAAACTTCATGAGTTATTATTAAGGATGCTCCTGATACTGGGTTTTATAAATTTGTTTTATAAACATAACACTTTGACATCAACACTCTAAAATGCAGTAGCTAGTTTTGCTTCCCCAAATATTTTTATATTACAAAACTTGATATATAACTTGTGGGTTTCTTCAGATTTGCTGTCCTGATTTCAAAGAGGTCCCAAGGAATAAATATATGAGAAGATTATATTAATAAATTAATTAGGCTGGATTTTTTTCACTACATTGAAAAGTAGAAAAATAGTCTCTTAACAGTTCCCTTATAGAAAATTGAGGAGAAGGAATGTTCTGATCTCTAAAGACATGTCTGAAAAGAAAGAGATAATCTCTTTTGAAATGTGATTGAAATGCTATACCAACATATCTGCATTGAAGACAAATCACAAAATTGAATTTAATATAGCAAATTTACCAACTTCACCATTTGGGGAGAGGACCTTGATCTGTTAATCGTTTCTTTGTGCAGTCTCAACCTTATGAAAGTTTTAAATCATTCAGATAGGCTGGCCAGTGTGATAGTAGATTACAGAGGCAGCACTTCAAAACTGCAGGAGCATGATCCATTTTAACTTTCTTTTATAGAGACACACTAGAGTTTTTCCAGCCAGTTCAAGTGGCAGAGAAACAGGGAAATCAAAATGGTAATAGAAGATACAAACAAAGCCTAATGTCTGCTGGGCCTGATTCTCATACTTCACCTCTTCCAAACAAGGTGGTTGACACTTCCTGCCCTTTACATTTAAAGGCCAGTTTTCCCTCCCCTGTAGATAAGAGACAAAGGAGTCAGTAGCATACAAAGGTCTGTTCTTTTCTCTTCCCTGGGTTGCTCCTACCTTTGTCTTCTAATAAGTATCACTTACTTTAGTGGTCTCTATTGTAATTTTTTTTAAAAAAACCACTGCATATATTATCTGAGGTCTTTTTCCAAAATAGACCCTGACCCCCCGGGCTGCTATTCCATTTTAACAGTCTTCTATGTCAGCTACTGCTAATTGGTCCCTTAGTTGCAGCTAGAGAAATGCTTGGTTTATATTGGCCTCTTTGAGCTGTGATACAGTCTTTACATCTTATTCACAATGCTCCTGAATACCCGTCACACTGAAAAATTCAGAAGATCAGAGCTTTAAAAAGTCTGATACACTTGGTATTAAAAATTAGTCCTCAGAGCATGTCTTTGGATTTGAGTAAGGTTGCTAGTCTTAATAATAAGTTGTTTATTCTGTGGTGATTATAGATTGAGATTGTGTGCAGAATTGTTCAAGTGGGTTCAGCAATCAGAGGATCTGCTGCTGTCTGACCTAGCAGAATGCAGTAAACTGGTTTCCCCATAGAAATATATGTACACCCTTCACTGAAATCCTGCCAAATGAGGTAACATTCATCTTTATAGTGGGCTGTGACCATACCAAATGAATACTGAAAGACCACAGTCAAAACTCTGTAAAAAGGTGCTGATAGATTATGACTCAGAGAGGTGACAGGTTGTATTGTTTGTGGAAAAAAAAAAAAAGTGGCAACATGCCTGCTTCTCCAGGTCCTGGAGCAAAGCCAGATACTCTGCTATTATGACACGAATGAGTTTGTAAAGTACATTTAATGGTATATCAGCTTGTTTCATTTACCTGATAGCTACTTTTTATCATTCTTAAGAGTGTGCAATTCATTCTGTTTGCTTTTCATTTTTCTTTTTAATGCATAAGCCACCCAAAATTCTTTGGCATGAATTTCGGTGATGTTTACATTACTAAACCAGCAATTGGATGAGGAGAAATTTTATATTATCATTTTGATTTGTTGTTTTTTTCAGCTTCTATTTTTATCAGTGTCCAACAATAGTGTTCTCTAATTGTTCCATTTATTTTGTTGAAATAGTAGTCACCCATGCATCTGAAGTAATCAGCTTTAGGAAAATGAAGATTTTTTCTGGAGTTTCACCTTGTATCTTTTCATTGCAACTTGCAAGGTGTGACTTTAAAGATGTTTAGTGCATTTTTTGGCATACTTCCACCAGAATTTCATGAAGACATTACAAATCAAAGCATATTTTAACAAAATGAAAGATGGAAATTCAAAACAAGTAGACTATTTGCTGACTTCTCTTCCAACTCTCTCTGAGTGTGTATACTTACACAGACAATAATGGAAATATAACTTCTGATATCAAAGCAGTCTGTCCACAGTCAGTGCTCTGTGTTGCAACTGGACTGTTAAGGCCAGCAGTGAATTTAACTTCTGGATTCACACTGCCTCTTTTAGATTCAACCTGAGTACAGGCCACGGCTTCCAAGTACTTTGGATTCTATGTTTAACTGGGGCAAAGTCACTCTGGACTTATGTGTTGATATTTCTCACACAACTGTAAACTTAAGCTCTCTGTATTCGTATCTTTTGAAATATGGAGCAGAGAGAACAGTGGTGGCTGAAGCTCAGGCTCCAGCGTAGGGCTGGTCCAGCTGTTCTGCTGATCAGATGTTGCAGCCTCTTATAGATTATGACATGAACATGTCTTCTCCCTCAAGAAACACCATTTTTCTTAACTCACAGTTGGTGAGGAAGACTATGACCAATATTATCTACCTCCTCTGATAAATCCTCTCCTGCGAGAGATTTTGGCTCTTAATCAAGCACTGACTATATGGATGTAACATATATTGGTTGTAACGTTCTGACAAAACAGTGAGACTGCAGAAGGACAACATAGAATAGCACATTACTTTATTTCAGTAAATTAATAGTTAACTGCCCACTTTCAAAGGATATTTAAAAAGTAAAAGAAATATCTCATATTTTGTTTATTCCTATTTTAAATATCTATCTACTATCTATCTATCTATCTATCTATCTATCTATCTATCTATCTATCTATCTATCTATCTATTATTGTTATTTTAATAGAGCTTGACAGAACCCAAAATAACTCAGCAATATTTCTCAGCTTAGTAATAAAGCACCAGCATCCAAACAGTCGGGTACCTGGATTATTGAAGGGAGAACTTTATAATGAGATTTCTCAGAGGAGCACATCAGGAAAAGCCATATTAGCTACTGAGGGCTACAACAAACTGTAATGAGACTTAAAGACTTGTCTACCTATTCTTTCACAGCTACAGAAAGATCATGTCCTTGAAGAATTTACTACAAACTCAGGAATGCTGCAACCAATTTAACAGTACAAGTGTATAAAAAGGGATATTTGCACCCTCCGTTAAGATTAAGTTCCCTCCTGTTTTTGAAGTATAAAGATTGTGGGATACACTGGCATGCTATATATTAATATTTTATCTTTGTCTTGAGGATATTGATCTTAAATTTAAATCGCAGCATCTGCACTATTCAGATCCTAAGTTATTAACAAGTCAGATTGATCTACACTTATTATGGAGGTTATTGTGAAACTTATTTCTATTGATTAGTTTTATTCAGCAAAGAAGTTGGAAAAGGACAGAATTTTAGATTTTGCGACCTAAAACTATGAGTACTGAATACAAAGCTTTCTATGATTGATTGAAATGTATTTTAAAGTAGAGTTTATTTGTTTGGATTTTATCTATGTGTTGTGGACAACTACATTCTGTTAAATTTCAAAACAATAATTACTGAGACCCTAAAGGGGAAGTTGGAAACATTAGTACAAGAACACTCTTTCAAGATGTCTTTAATTCACTGTAGCAGAACAACATAGTCAATAGACAAAGCAGCCACCCTAAGCTGAATTGAAAGCTAAGAACTCCCATGCAACAAATTAAACATTTAACACATAATGCAACAAACCTGAATAAAGATGAATCCAAAACACAAAAAAGTTTGCAAACACACAGATTATATCTGTATTATTACTCTATTATGACTAAAATTAAAAAAAATATTTTATGTCCAAAAGAGCTACTACTGAAGATATTGAATTATTTTAGTTTTTGTTTCCATGCAATCTAAAGTGAAGAAAATGAAAGTTTAACAAGCATAAACGTTTCCAGTGAGAAAATGTTTCATCATTCATGCACACATCCTTTCATGCTTTTTGAACTGAATTTAAGAAGGGAAATAAGCTGTCTTATATATTTAAAGCCACCTGGACAATTTAATTTGTTGTCTTCAGTGCTAAGACATATTTAAATTAGTTTGTCTTTAACATAAGGAAGGGTTTCAGGGTCCTTCCTTTGTCCTCAATTGTACTATGATCTCAGTCATCCTAGGATGTGAATCCTGGGAGTGTTGGTGCACTTGGGTGGAAGGCAAATATTGTAGGATTGCAATGTGCTTGCCGGGTGATCACATAGGATGGAGGCAGAGGAATTTGGCTAAGAATTTCTTAACTGTAGATTTAACTCAGATAAAACTAGCATTGCAGTAACACATATGATTTTTTTAGCATATATGAAATAATATGGTGACATTAGTTTTTTAGGTTGTCATTAGCGGTTTAATTATTCTCCTACGTGATCTTAGCAATAATATGGAATGATGTTTAGCCAAAGCCTCTAATAGTAGAAATGGACAATATTAAGAATTATTTGTTTCAACATATTTACCTTCAGGCCAAGGGTAACTTTTATGTATTTATTTCTTTATTTTTGTAGTGAGATATGTATGTCTCTTACAGTAATTAGTAGTGCATTACAAGCTTTGACACTGTATTGTTTAAACATACTTATTTTTCAAATGCAAGAAGGAATTATAAATTTCCGTAGTTCCAAACAGAAGCTGAATAGTTTAAAATTATATCTACCAAGAGCAATGTCCCTCTCAAATCAACGTTTCCTGTAGGTGATGTTATGGAATTTATGCCATATATTAGAGAATTAATTTGAAATATTTTTTCTCCCTGAGGTAAGCTCAGGAGATCATCTACCGATGATTTGTTTTGATGAAACAATATTTCTAAGTTTGGTTCCTGAGTACATTTTCACTTAACGCACTGCTGGAAAAGTTAAAAAGAGTTTTGAGAACTCAAAATGTTGTCTTACTTTTTTTATAAGTTTTCAGTGTGAATCATTGCAGACAGGTTGATTTTATTTAAAATATATGAAGGGGCAGAAATCTCAGCAGATTGATAAATCATTTTTTTTTTTTCTCTTTTCTCTCTGGGTTTGGAAATAAGAGCTGTTCCTACCATGAAATCAAAGGAAATGAGCTGTTCATACAAGATGTCAGGTGCAAACAAACTCGGAGCATAATGTATATCTATTTTGGATTAGTATTTGGCTCATAATTATAATTTTGAGTGAAATTGTTCCTAAATTTTACTGCTTTGTCATTCTTCTGGAAGATTCAGCAGTTAAAGTACACTGATTTGCACAAGCTGTAGATCTGATACTGAGTTTGTTGACCCACAGACGCTATGTGCAGACAGGGAATACACTTAATGAAAACCTGAGGAGGAAAAATACTTCTTTCAAAATGATAGTATGAATGTAAACAAACAACTTGAATAGATCTTGAGTTAATGAAACCACTGATAAAGAAAGTCATTCCAGACACTTGAAACTAGTCTGTCTCCCCATGTGCATGTGAGAACAGGAAACTCAAGGAGACAGTAATGAAATACAGAGTGATCAGATGGGAGTTCAAATTTTCTCTCTTTCTTTTGCCACCTGAGCTAGATGGTTCTATACTAGCTTGTGTATTTCTGCATGGTGCAGCAATCTGTCACATAAATATCCCCTTAAGTCACTCTGTGCCTGATATTTGGTGCTACTCTATATGATTGTGATAGTTTTCATAATTTTTTCTTTATGTCCTCAATCACATCTCTCAGCAGGATATGGAAACACAGGTGATACTTCACTTGCCATGGTTAAAGAAGGATAAAGAAACAGAGAGATCAAACCTTATCAAAAGTTTGAATTTAATTTTAATTTTTCTCATGAGTGAATATTGACTGACTAGTTTTATTAATGGACGTATTTTTCCAATCAACAAATTTACACTATTTTAGTACTGGTTGCCTGCTGATGTCGTAAAATTTTCAAAGCATTTATTGAAATTTTTAATGCATTTGGTGGTGAGTGGACTCACAAACTTAGTTTCTTCATACACATCTTCAAGTATTTTATGCACTGCTGATTTCAATAGAACCTTTGCAATCTAGAGTCTGTCCATGACAAGTTCACGCCATCCAGTGGGAACCAAACAGTATATTACCAAAGTTGATGTGATGTTGATTTGCTTGCAGAAGTTAGAGTACAGTCTCATAAAGCAGTGAGACTAATTAAAATCCACAGACTATAACAGAAGAGGATAAAAACAGGATTTACAAGGTCACAGACCCATTTAGATCCAAATTGACCCTCAGATCAACAAATCAAAGGAAATGAAGTTCATGACGAACTTGGAGCCAGGGACAGGCAATATGAACATTTGGAGAGTAAGGGGAAGCCAGCACTGTGCCCCTGTGGCCAGGAAGCCCAATGGTATCCTGAGGTGTATTAGAAGGGGTGTGGTTAGTAGGTCAAGAGAGATTTCCCTCCCTCTCTACTCTGCCCTGCTGAGACTGCATCTGGAATATTGTGCCCAGTTCTGGGCCCCACAGTTCAAGAAGGATGGGGAACTGCTGGAGAGAGTCCAGCACAGAACCACAAAGATGATTAAGGGAGTGGAACATCTTCCTTATGAGGAAAGGCTGAGGGAGCTGGGTCTCTTTAGCCTGGAGGAGACTGAGGGGTGATCTTATTAATGTTTACAAATGTATAAAGGGTGAGTGTCATGAGAATGGAACCAGGCTCTTCTTGGTGACAACCAATGATAGGACAAGGGATAGTGGATACAAACTGAAACACAAGAGATTCCACTTAAATATGAGAAGAAACTTCTTCTCAGTGAGGGTGCCAGAACACTGGAACAGGCTGCCCAGGGAGGTTGTGGAGTCTCCTTCTCTGGAGACATTCAAAACCCATCTGGCCGCCTTCCTGTGTAACCTCACCTAGGTGTTCCTGCTCTAGTGGGGGGATTGGACTAGATGGTCTTTTGAGGTCCTTTCCTATCCCTAACATTCTGTGTTTCTGTGAAGGCTCATGTGATATATTGTTGGGACAGAGCTGACCTCCTGCTACCTATGGAGCACGATCTACTCAACTGAAGTGATACCAACACTACAGGCAAAAAGCAGTCTTCTGCTTTCCTATCCTGTACTATCCTATGAGAATCCAGAAAGCATCAGAACTGAAGGTTTGAAATTCTTCACTGTTTACTTTTACACTTACTACTGGGGTTGTCAAAGACTTTTACTATCTTAATTTTTTTAGGTGTGAAAACCAGAGGATCGCATGTTTGTGTATCATGTTGACAGCAGCCCAATATGAACTTGAGAACTGAAAAGTCAGGAATTCATCATATCATACAGAAGAAAGGGAAAGAATGGAACCTCTTAAGCTCACCACCTTAAATCTGAGGGGAGACACAACCATAAAACACATAGTACAAATTAAAGTGATAGAAAGCTTGAACATCTTCCAATTAATTAAAAAAAATGAATATGAAATGTAAAAGAGAACTATCAGAATGTAAATAACTCACATATTCCTTACAAATTTATTAAATATACTTGACATAAGAAAAATTTTGTCTTGAAATTTCTGATAAGAAAATTTGTCATCCTTCTAAGTAATAGAATTATATTAAAATCTAATATAACTCATTTTTTTTCAGACAAAAGAGCAAACAGTATGGTAAAAATTCTAGGAAAAAATTGCAAAGAGTACTTTTAACTCAATTCTGTTGTTGACTGAATTTACAGCATAGGAATTTTTGTAGGACTATAGCTATCTACAGGGTAAATCTCTGTTTTTATGGTAATTTCTTTAAACTATTTTTCAATTTTGTGAAAAGAATAAGGTATTTCTATTGTATGTTCTGTCTGGCCTGCTTTAAATACTGTAGACAAGCAGAGAGGAGCATCAGATGAGTAATTTATTTAACTGCCTTTGCCAAAGGACAGTTCATTTTAGGCAATTCCAGCTTGAGTAGGTTTGATAAAGCATTCAGAATCCAGAGAGCACTTTGAGCCTTTAACTTTGTCACAAAATACACATGAAATACTGGAAAGACAATGCAAATATTCATCTGAATTATGTAGGATGAAGATTCATCCGACCTCTTCTTTTTGTGTCTGATTATTTTATGGAAATCAAATGGAAAATCTCCCATTGACTTCACTGAATTTTAAATAAGACCCTAATGTGTTTCAAAAAGATAACTGCAAAATCAAGCATGAAGTGTGCATGTGCAAATGTCCTTTCATTGGTGCAAAAATGGCAACTAAAGAGATTTTGCGTGAATACAATAGGAGAAGCAGCTGAAAATGTTGGCACATAGCACTTGCTTTAAGGTTTTTCTATATATTTGTCATGAAATCACTTTCTCCTGATATTCTTATCCCAAGGGGCGGGCTGGGGGGGGCTGAGGGGGGGTGGGGCAGGGAGAAAAAAAGGTATTTAGAAGAAAATAAAAAATAGAAAAAAAACCCCTGCTTTTCTGCAATGCTGTTCATGAATGTCAATATTGCGTTCAGTATAAGGTCAATTTTGGAAAGGAAAGTACTATTTTTTAAATAACTTCTCGTTTTGCTCTTACTGAACTGTGTTGGACTATTATTTGGCTTCATTACTGGTCATTAAAAGAAAAATATGTAAATTTATGTTTTCTGTCCTATTTGCATGCTCTCACTTTTGATGTTTTGTTTACTTCAACTATGTTTCTGTTTTCTCAGACAAAGCTCACCTGCATGTTTCTGTCTAGATTATAGATTATTTAGGATGGAAATAGTGCCTTATTGTACTGGTTTTGGCTGGTGTAGAGTTAATTTTCTTCATAGTAACTCATAGGGTACTATGTTTTGGATTTATGACCAAAAGTGTATTGATAACACATCAAAGTTTTAACTACTGTTGAGCAGTGTTGACACAGCATCAGGTGTTCTGTTTCTCACACCGCAACACCAGTGAGTAGGCTGAGGCAGTGCAAGAAATTGTGAGGGGACATACCTGAGACAGCTAACCTCAAATAACCAAATGGATATCCCACACCATATGATGTCATGCTCAGCAAGAGAAGCTGGAGGAAGAAGTAGGATGGGGGAACATTTGGAGTGATGGCATTTATCTCCCCAAATAACCATTAGATGTGATGGAGCCCTGCTTTCCTGGAGATGGCTGAACACCTGTCTGCTGATGGGAAGTAGTGGACAAATTCCTTATTTGGCTTTGCTTGTGCAGGCAACTTCTTGCTTCACCCACTGAACTTTATCTCAGCCCTTGAGTTTTCTCACTTTTACCCTTCCAATGCTCTCCCTCATCCCAGTGGGGTGAAGGGAGTGAGTGAGTGGCTGTGTGGGTATGAGCTACATACCAGGCTAAACACATAACACTTGTATATGTTAATGGTCTCATCGGGTAGTTGAAATTTGAATTCATTTTGGTCTGTCAACAAAATTTAAATATTTTTTAGTATCTCCAAGGGAAAATCTGATACTGTCTGTGGGTATACCCTATTTTCTGCTAAGTACCTGTGTTTATTAATGAGTTTCAAACAATGCAACAAACTTTGACCATTTTACATGTTTAGAGGCTGTAGATCCTGAAGAAGACTAGAATGATCCTCTAATCTGGGCTGCTGTGCAACACTGTCTATTGGAATATCCTTGCAAATCATTGTTCTGCAGTGGAACAGATATTCAACAATAAGAAGAGCTCATGAATTCTTCTCAGCTTTTGTTGCAGTGACTAATGACAACAGGTATTAAATGTTGTTTCTTTCTTTCTATACAGATTTCATCTAGTTTCAGCTACTACATCTTTTTCTGCCAATTTGATGAGTCCACTACCAAGGTTTTCTTTACTGTGTAAGGATTTATACTGGCTGACCAACTCGTACTTTGCAGGCTAGAATGCAAAGGCTAAACACTATTATAAAGGTCCAGGTTGATATTTATAGTGATGTATTTGCAGTTCAGGCTTGAAAAGCAGGAGTTCTGTCTAATTAACAGATCCAAACTGCACACATCATCTGAAGAAAGAATGCCTAAGGCAATAGGATTTTAAAAAGAATATCACTATGAATTTTATTGTAGATCAAGCCAGTGGTCTATCTAGTTCATCTAGACTATCCTAGTCTATTTAGGATTTAATTCAGGCATACTGCAAAATCTACTCACTTTTTTGTGGTCCATTTGCTCAAACTTATCCAGCATCTGCAATTCCTCTGTTAGGGTCTGAGAGTATATGCTCTTACCTCTTCCTCTTGACATCCACTTTCAGACCTATTCATTTGTCTATGAAGCTGTATAAATTCATACTTTTAATGGGATATAAGTAAATACTATGTATCCACTTTTAGACCCCAAAATCCACTCAGTTTATGAATCTCACCTATCTCTTTTTGAACCTTCTAATGTCCTCAGCGCCCCCAAAATCTGACTTTATACCCACATCTGATTCCAGTTCACTATTTGCTGTGTAAAGCAATGTTTAACCCATTTAAAGTTATGTTCTACTGTTTTTTTTCTAACTTTCCTCATCTTTTATTATTGCATGATTCAGTGAAAAACAGCCCTACATTTAGCTTCAGTATGAGATTATTGATTTTAAAATCTTTCTCATAATGCTCCCCTTTCAGACTTTCTTTCCTTTCCTCTCCAACATCTTAGTTGCCCTTCTCTGTATTTGATATAATCCCATCACATCTTGAGATGAAAGCATGAGAATACAATCATAGAGTCATAGAACCACAGAGCAGTTGGCATTGGAAGGGACTTTCAAAAGTCATCTAGTCCAACCTCCCTGCACTGAGCAGGGACATCCTTAATTAGATCAGGTTGCTCAGAGACCTGTCCTGCTTGGCCTTTAATATTTCCAGGGATGGGGCATCTTCCACCTCTCTGGCCAACCTGTGCCAGTGTTTCGCCACCCTCAACACAAAAAAGTATCTTCCTTTTATATAGCCTGAATCTACCCTCCTTTAGATCAAAACCATTTTCCCTAGTCCTATCACAACAGGATCTACTAAAAGGTTTATTACAATCTTTCTTATAAACTTCCTTTACGTATTGGAAGGTTGCAGTAAAGTCTTCCTGGAGCCTTCTCTTCTCCAGCCTAAATAAGTGCAACTCTCTCAGCCTGTCCTCATAGCAGAGATATGCCAGCCGTCTAATAATTTTTGTGATTCTCCACTGGACCCTCTCTAACAGGTCCATGTCTTTCCTGTACTGAGGGCTCCAGAACTGGATGCAGGACTCTGAGAAGAATCTCACCAGGGTGGAGTAGAGGGGCAGAATCACTTCCTTGTTCAAAATGTGGGATCACTAAGTTTTCAGGTAGCAGCAAAATTATGACCTCTGCCTTGCTCATCACAGTATCACAGTGTCACAGTATGTTTGGGATTGGAAGGGACCTCAAAAGATCGTGTAGTCCAATCCCCCATACTATTCTTCCTGCTTATTGCTTTTTAGTCTTTCTTTTTTCTTTTTTCTTTTTTTCTTTTTTCTTTTTTTTCTTTTTTCTTTTTTCTTTTTTCTTTTTTCTTTTTTCTTTTTTCTTTTTTCTTTTTTCTTTTTCTTTTTTCTTTTTTTTTCTTTTTTCTTTTTTCTTTTTTCTTTTTTCTTTTTTCTTTTTTTTTTCTTTTTTTCTTTTTTCTTTTTTCTTTTTTCTTTTTTCTTTTTTCTTCTTTTTTCTTTTTTCTTTTTTTTCTTTTTTTTTTCTTTTTTTCTTTTTATTCTTGTCCACAGGATACACTTCATCCATGTGCTCACTGACATTCTCATAACTCTCCAGCATGTCGATGAAACCTTTTACAGAGGCCATGATGACCCTTTACCACCAAAATGTGTTTATGCATTTGCTCAGTGGTCCTTATTACTGAGTCCATCATCTCACCAGGAGTAAAGTCAGACTCACTGGTCTGTGATCCCTGTGTGGATGCCCCTGAGATCTCTTTTTTTAGACCAGGGTTACATCCTGGCATAATGGTAGTTTATAATATTCAATGAAAATTGGTCTTCCTTTGTATTTTTTGCCAGGTGCTAAATAACTTCTTCTTGGTCTTCTTTATGAGTCATATATTATAAGAATGATTTTTTACTTTTGATACCCTAGCTGCAAATTCTTTTGTATTTTGGCATATATGCTTGGTCATGCTGCCATATAAAGAGATGATGTTCCACTGAGTGTCAACAATTATTCTTAATTTTTTTCAGGATCACTTTTCAGTGCCACTGCATTTCCCAGCCTGCAAATATTTTTAACCTAGATATCAGTCTTCAATTTGGCCATATCTTTGTACATCAATCTAATTTAGGTAATTTCATAATTATAATTTCAGTGTAAAAATATTATAATTAATATATAAGCTATTTGCATCTACTTATCATTTAATAATATGTTTTAGATACTGAGAGTCCATAAAAATAAGTGTACTATAAATTAACCCCAAATATATATATATTAAGATGAACAAAAAGAGAGGTTGTCTAAAACTGTTACTATGAAAAAAAAAAAAAAGTTTCATATTTTTTTTATTGTTCTATGAGAAGCAATGTTAACTTTTATGTGTGTTTTAGTAATAGAACTAAAATTATTAGTAAAACTTCAAAATTGGGAAAAAAATTATTAGTATTGTTATATTATTCCCTAAAGTTTGAACCCTGCAAATTTTTTGACCAATATTCATCCATTGATACAGAATTTGTTCTATGGATTGAAATCAAACTAAATATTGGCAGACATAAATAGACAAACAGAAAGAAGTTAGGGAGCATTAAGAATCAAAGTAATCTCTATTTGGAAGTTTGACTTTTCTTTCAAATGCTTCTAACTCAACTTACACTGATTGCATGTAGGGAAAGTAGGATACATATGAGAAATTCCTGTTACAGGTTTTTCAGTGTGGTTTAAAGTGTGTTTGGGAAGAATCTGATTCTCAGGATGACCTTCTGGTTTTCTAAAGTAATTGCTATAGAATTTTAAAACATTTCTATAGGTCTAATTTGTTTCACTCATACTAAATTATGAAACATACAAAAAAATTGTTCCAATACAAGAAAAATGACATAGATTGTTTGCTTCCTGCAAAAGAGGTACAAGTATAAGTTACATGAGCAATATGCAGTCAGTTCTGTAGCTCACTGAGAACTTAGCCTTCCTCTGTTTTATGAATGGATAATTTGAAATAGAGAAATTACATTTTGAGAACCCTTCTCTGTTGAGATTGTTATGTATGCATAAAAGCCATTACAGTTATAGGGGTTGAATGTAGAGGTGAGTAAGCAGGACAGTTTTGCAAATGACAGGTCTTGAACAGTCCTATTTGAATTTATGTAAGAAAGTTTGAAAAGCTGCTCAGTGTAGAGAGAAATGGGAGGGGTCCATAGCTTGTAATTGCTTGCAAAATATTTCATTCTGCTTACGACATTTCTCAACACCAACATATAAAATTCTCCATGTCTTTCTTTTGAGAAGACAGAATAGACAAAACTAATTTTATTGCAAACTCCTTCTGATGCCAGAAGAATTTCTGAAATAATGCATATTGTTTGCCAGAATTTACCTCCTCACTTTCCTTAATCTTCCTATGTTTCCTTTAATGATTCATAGAACCATAGAATGTCCTCAGTTGGCAGGGTCCCATAAGGATCATTGAGTCCAACTCCTGTCCCCGCATGTGACAACCTCACAGCTCTTCCTCTGTGTCTGTCTATTCTCATTTATCAGAGGTCCTAGAGAACAGATTAGTTAAACATATGTGAAAAGCAATATAGGTATAAGCGGTCTTGCCTTGAAGAGGATGAACTAGGTAATCTCTTGAAATTCCTTGAAGAGCCACCCTCTGTGAAGATTTTTTTCTGAAGTTATACATCTCTAAATCTTTACCAGATCATCTTTGACTTCCCTGCTTCTAGAGAAGACTGGAGAATAAGCTACTGTGGTTCCAAAATGGATGTAAAAACAAATGAATCACCTGAAAAAGAGTTGTAAAGTGTTCTCCACTATTCATAGAATGATGATGAATTTCAATATTTTCCTAAATATCTTATAAACAAAATATAACAAAGAAAACAAAAACAAGAAAGCGTCTGCTTAGTGGGAAGTTTTATTGCAGCTCTGATATATTTGGGGAAAATAATTGCTTCACTTTTTATTTAAAATTATTACTTGTTGTGTAGAAGTTAGAATGACTGTACATTGTGAATCTGGTGTAGTTCAGTCCATGTATATAGCATGAGAAAAAAGATTTATTTTATGTACATTCATCCAACAAGGCATTCAGTGATCTCATTTGTCCATATTTCAAATACTAAGGCAGTTTTTGCAATTGAAAGGGAATTTTAAGAACTTACCACCCTTTGCATAGATAATACTTCCTCTCAAATGCAAATGATCATCATTTCAACTGAAATGCTGTAATTAATCATAGTTTCTTAAAATATGCTAATGTGAGTCATTTTCTACTATGCAAATTGAATAGGGTGCAATATTTTCCATACTGTAAATATTATTTTTATAACAACAGTAATTGCCATTAAAAATCAGAGGCTGCATTAGTTTTGATATTTTCCCAATAAAAGAACTCCTGCTGTTAATGTAATGTTAAAAAGACAAAGCCTTAGCATTTATCTGAACCCAAGAGGTTCAAATGAAGTAGGCGAATCAGTTCTTTTTTCTGATTATAATAGCACATTTAGGTAGTCCTTTTTAATGTTAATCAATGATTCACCTCTTTCCTATGAATGCTAAAAATGCATATTTTTCTGTTCTCGAGGGTTTCAATTTTACATTTAATTATAAAGGGGAAGCTGATCAAAGAGAAGAAAAATCCCTCATATTATTTTTGCAGATGTGTTTTTTTTACAAATATTTTTTTTCTAAGCTGTGTACTGATACTTATTTGAAATATTTTTGGATAATCATAAGGTATTTATTAAATTTTCATATTCTGAAAGACTGAGGAATTTAAGGTTAATAAACATATATTAAAATTATTTGATAATCTATGTTCTTTTCTATAGGAAAACCAAACAGTGAAAACTCATGGAAGAAGTAGCACACTTAGAGCACACAGAAGAATGGGAAAGCAATATATACAATAGAAAATATTATGGAATGTGTTTTATAAATTCTCCAAACTAAAGGCAATTGCAGAAAGAGGATTATACAAAACTCTGCAGCACTGAATGGCAAGCTCATACACGTAATCCTACTGAAACCAAACAAAAACCTGCTAAACAGCAGAGGCATGATTCAGTTTTTGATTCAAGTGTCAAGTTCTTTTTGGCATATTGTATGATGTGCTTCCTGATAACCTGCTGTTGTAGAAAAGGTCGTGTGTCTCTCACCTTTTTATGTCATATTTGCCAACTCCATATGGATTTTTTTGGGGATCTTACGATATTGATGAGTGCATGACAACCAGATTCCTTTCCTTGGATATTTTGTTTCTCTGTAGGACGTTCTTTCCAAAATCACGAGCAACAAATTCAGATTGAAGAGTGCCGAGAATTGCTTACAGTTTATCCCAATCTCAGTTTTCTTCAGGTTTTGAATTAAATCTTTGGACCACAGGTATGTTTACCTCACTAACAGGAATATCCCTACAGTTGTCTAAGGTATTGCTTGGGAGAAAATAACACTGTCATGCCAAAAAGAATGAAATATTCTTGGCATATCGAGGATAAGAGGATCATTAGGGGCAGTCAGCATGGCTTCACCAAGGGGAAGTCGTGCTTGACCAACCTCATAGCCTTTTATGAAGACATAACGAGGTGGAGAGATGATGGCACAGCAGTGGATGTGGTCTTTCTTGACTTCAGTAAAACAGCTAAACTGAGTGTGGTCTTGATGATTGAGTAGTGAAGTGGACTGTGAAGTGGCTGAAGGAAAGAAGCCAGTGTTGTGGTCAATGGGGCAGAGTCTAGCTGGAGGCCTGTATCTAGCGGAGTGCCTCAGGAGTCAGTACTGGGGCCAGAATTATCCAGTATATTCATCAATGAGTTGGATGAGGGAATAGAGTGTACTATCAGCAAGTTTGCTGATGACACCAAGCTGGGAGGAAGTGGCTGACATGCCAGAAGGCTGTGCTGCCATCCAGCGAGACCTAGACAGGCTGGAGAGTTGGGCAGGGAAAAATTTAATGAAATATAATAAGGGCAAGTGTAGAGTCTTGCATCTGGGCAGGAACAACCCCAGGTTCCAGTATAAGTTGGGGAATGACCTATTTAGAAAGCAGTGTAGGGGAAAGGGACCTGGGGGTCCTGGTGGACAGCAGGATGACCATGAGCCAGCACTGTGCCCTTGTGGCCAAGAATGCCAATGGCATCCTGGGGTGTATTACAAGGGGGGTGGTTAGTAGGTTGAGAGAGGTTCTCCTTCCCCTCTACTCTGCCATGGTGAGACCACACCTGGAATATTGTGTCCAGTTCTGGGCCCCACAGTTCAAGAAGGACAGGAAACTGGTGGAGAGAGTCCAGCGTAGGGCAACAAAGATGATTAAGGGAGTGGTCACCTCCCTTATGAGGAAAGGCTGAGGGAGCTGGGTCTCTTTAACTTGGAGAAGAGGAGACTGAGGGGTGACCTCATTAACCTTTACAAATATTCAAAGGGCGAGTGTCACGAGGATGGAACCAAGCTCTTCTTGGTGACAACCAATGATAAGACAAGGGGTATTGGGTTCAAACTGGAACACAAGAGGTTCCACTTAAATTTTAGAAGAAACTTCTTCTCAGTGAGGGTGCCAGAGCACTGGAACAGGCTGCCCAGGGAAGTTGTGGAGTCTCCTTCTCTGGAGACATTCAAAACCTGCCTGGACACCTTCCTGTGTAACCTCATCTAAGTGTTCCTGCTCTAGTGGGGGGATTGGACTAGATGATCTTTTGAGGTCCCTTCCAATCCCTGACATTCTGTTATTCTGTGATTCTGTGAATGCAATATAGAGTCTTTCTGTTTCATATATGTTACAGAATCATTATTATTTTAATTATACTATAATTTTCATAATCCTGTTTGGCACTTTCTACTTATATAGTTATTTATTAAATATAAAATAACATCTTGAACACTTTAAAGAGTTCGACTGTGCAATATAATGTTGTGAAATGTTATTGTGTAGGTTGCTTGCACTTTTGGACCTTTGTGTGCACATTAGCACATAGCCTTCCTCCAGCGCTCAGTCTCGTTTATTGCATAGCTAATGAACAGATATTGATGTGGTCCCATGTTATCTTTACTACACTGAAGACAGAAGTGATATTATTCCCCACTGTTTTTCTGTATCAATCCATACTATAATATGAAGAAAGGTTGTTCTTATTTGGCATATGGGGAATCTGGATTCAGAGGCATGACAGACAGGAACATCCATTTGTTTTGGATGACAGTTTTGAATATCCAGATTTGATTCATGTCAGCATCTGCTGCATTGTATAGCACTGTGTATTTTAATATACAACAATTCCTATAATTTCAATTGCAGCTAAATACATTCTAAACAAAAATAACAGCCTTTAATCAAAAACACAGGAAACAAGGAAAATACAATTAATGTTCACCTGTGAAATATTTGAATAGAATGATTTTTCCACTACAAAGCCAGAGCTCAATACCTCAAAGCAACAGTTATCTTTTTTCATAAAACTACTGCTTTCCTTTCCCCAAGCACTATACATTTCCAGCTTCTGTAGTAAATGGCACAAGACTGTATTACTAAGTTTCCCTTTCTGCTTAGTGCTGCTTCATCTGCAGTCTAATTCTGTTCTTGTGCAATACTGAGAGGAGTTCTCATATAAACATTTAAAAATATTATTGTGCATACAAAAAATTGTAAAATTAATAAGAATGACAGGATTTGGCAAAAGTAGTACAGAAAATTTCCAGCTAAATAGTTCACATTGGTAAAATTATTGTTGGATTATGATGGTTTCTCAATTCTCCCCAAGGCTCTCTTCAGTTAGATGACAGCTTTCTTGAAATCTGATGTTCAAAAATTGCATGAAGTATTCTCACTGAGGTGTAAACAGCGGTGAGTAGAGGGATTAGTTCATGTATTCTCTGGGCTTTAGTCTTCATGCATACAGGTATGTCATCTTTTTTGAAACTGTATGTCCTTGTTGACTCATTCTTGCCTCTGGTCCCCAGTGACTCCCATACCTTGTAACACTGCTCCCTAATCACCAGTTTTGTGTTCTGTGTTTGTGCCCATAAGCTATATCTTGTACTTGTTAACCTGAATAGCACCCTGTTTCTGAGTATATCTTCAATTGGTCAAGATCAATCTGAACCTTAATTTTGTCTTAAAACATACCTCTACGTTTGGTATGAGGATTTAATTTTCTCTATTTTATCATCCATTTTATTAATTAAAATATTGAATAGTTCCATATCCATAGATATGGACTGCTCAAGATTGCTCAAGAACCATGTTCAGCAAGTCTTTCCATTTAGACATCCAGTCACTAATAACTGCATGCTATGAATGGTTTTTTAATCATGCTTCTTTAAAAATATGAGTGTTTCATCTCACCTGTATTTATTTGGTCAAATTGCTTACGAGTGATACATCTGGGACGTTGCCAAGAAGTCAAACAGCAGTCAAGATAAGTCAAGAGAAGTCAAGATATACACTCTTTCTTTTCCATGTTCAGAACACTAGCTACTGTGTTGCAGAAGTAACTTTGATTTTCAACTTGTTCTTCAGAGTCTATGTGGGGTATTGCTCATCTCCATATTATCTTATAGGTAATTACGAATAGTTTGACTATCTTTTAAAGTATTTTTCTGGAGGTAGAAGCCAACTGGTCTATAATGATTATTTTCTCTTTTGATAGGCAACATGTTTGCCTTTTACAGCCCTCCAGTGTATCACATATCCTTTAGGAGTACTCAGATTATGTCAAGAGATCTGAAATTTTGTTAACCAGTTTTGTTACTTTCCTTATAAAAACCTAAAAAGAGCTTTCTAAACTAAAAGAGCTTTCCAACTATGCCTTGCTTTTACTAGACTGATTTCATAGCCTTTTACCTGACTAGCTTACTGCTGAAATGTTTTTATGGCTATTTGATTATAAGCATATTTTGAGGTGAAGACCTATAAGCAAAATAAAAAGAGGAAAAAGGTTTTAAACACTTCAGTCTTTTAGAGATCAGATCCTTCTCTGTTCTTATTGTTTAGGAACATACCTGCAGAAAGATTTCTTGTGAGTGTCAACAATCCTTTCTGCTTCCATGTCATTCTTAACTTGCTATTTTTGATTTTCTTACATACTTAAATAATTCTTCTGCACTTGTGTTTAATAAACGGACATTAATTTAAACTCCCTGTGTAATCTTTTATTCTTTTTGAATATTAAGCTTTTCCTAGACTTTTTGTTTTTCCTCTGCAATAAAGCAGTCAGTACTTGTGGCCCTTAAATTAAACTCCTACCTTCTCTTTTTTTTTTTTTTTTTTCTCCTTTCCTTTTTGACAGACTTTCAATATTCTTTTTTTTAAACATGCCTTTCTAAAATTCATTTTTGTTATTTTGTCTTTATTTTCCTCCAATTCTTTATGTCATTAATTCCTTTCATTTTATGATCTTTTTCATACAAATTCTGTTCTCATTAACATTACTGATGAGTTCCTTCTGCTGGAATTGGCAATTCCCCCACATTTAGTTATTTTTCTGCCTTCTGTATCAAAAAATTACCTGAAATAAATTACTTGTTTGCAAGAAAGCAATTTGAAGGAGGGAATTCCTCATAACTCCTTTCTACTTCTGTTCTTGCTCCTTCAGTCACTTTTTTTCTGTTTAAAATGTAAGCATTCTAACTTTTCTACTGGAATAAAATTTGGGCAGAGAGTGCATATTAAAGGACTTACGATTTCTTTTGATAGTGGACCTAAGGAGAAGTTTGAGGCAAATCCAACTCACAGCTCTTCCTAGCTTGGGTATCACCACAAGTTTCGTATTTTTTCTGAATATGGCCTGATAGAAATTATTAAAGCACTTTGATATATAAGGCAACATTTCTTTTTCTTCTTCCCTACAGGCAGAAAATACATTCAGTGTGTTTGCCACAGCAATGGAAGAATATCTATGTTAATAGAAAAGTATATGGAGAGAAAATATACTTTATAAGTACAAAATTAACATCACACCAAGTAGACAGATGACTGAAAAGGAAATAGCTTATATTTAATAGCTGACTCTTTCCTGGGACACATCTGATTTAAAAAATCAGAAGGGATTTAGCTTCATTAAAAAGCCAGAACTCTCTCCTGCCACTTTTTTTTAGGTGTGGTTCCTAAAAGGTAGTAAGAAATTCCTGAGTGATCTCCATTCCCATTGATTTCTCAAGAGGCAGTTGGAACTTTACAGGAAAAGGCCAATAATTAGGAAACCACAGACTCAATTTAACCTAATCAGTCATCCTTTGTCTTGTTCTGCAATTTTTTTTTGGTCAGACTATAAATTCTTCAGAAGGGAGAATGCGACTTACGGCTCATGCCACTTTGGAGAATACACAAATTACTCATATTTGTGACATATATTTAGAATAATGATTCCATGGTACTCATTTAACCTTATATACCTGTAAGGGAAATGTGTCATTTTATTTGGAAAATATTTGAGGTTGAATTTGAAGTACTGTAGAAGGTGCTGGATACTTTTCTCTGCGCAAATATTTTAAGCTAGATCTTCCACAGCCTAAGAGGGGCTTTAATGACTGAGCTATCATTGCAGAGAGAAGGGTTGTTTTCAGAAAGATTCCCATGTAATCTTTTCTGGGAGAAAGAGTTTAGACAGTTGCAGTACCACGTATTATGTCACAATTCAGGATACTTTACTCAAAACTCACTGATGTAATAATAATAACAATAATTTGCAGACCAGAACTTCTCACGGCTGACCTAGCAAGTTCCACTAATGTCGAAGAACTGTTGGGAGCAAAATCTTGTTATGATGGGAATATCTTGAAGTAGTAGCAAGGAAAGTACTGGAAAGAATCTCTTCCCAGAGATGAAAGGAGTATATACAACAGTGGCACAAATCTCAATGTGAAGTATGATTGAAGAAAATGTAAAATCAGAAATCAAGAATAATGGGAAAAAGGGAGCTTATTTAGTCACCAAAAAAAAAAAAAAAAAAAAAAAGGATATTCCTAAACCTCTGAGTTTCAGCTGTTAACCTCTTAAACCTCAGTTACTATTAAATTAGCTAAAAACCAGAAAGATCAGTACCCTGAATACCAGAATAAAGAACTGTGTTACTCATGTATTTCCCCCTTAGGCTGACAGTGATTAACTACCTGTATGATCAGAAGATTCAAGGGCAAGGTAGTATCTCCTCACTACATTTTTTACACAATGGTTAGGGTTGTGGGGAGATGGCAGAATCAAGATCTTAAACTGGATATTCCCAAGGTTGTGTGGACCTTTGACATCTGGACTACTGTACTAAGTGCACATAAGAAGGCTGATCTTTAAAATGCTCTTCAGAACCTCTTTGAAGATGAAAAACAAGCAGTGTGATTTAGATGCTTAATTTTCTCCTTGGATTTGGGATTTTTGGAAATAAGGACAGTTAGACTGAGAGGACATAGAAAATCCACATAAATTACTTTCAGGAATGGGAAAGCAGTGGGGTAGAAGGCAGCCACAGTGGGAGTGAGCCAGAAGTGATGCTTCTGCTCTCCCCATCGCATGATCCGCAATTCAGAAACTGCGCACAGCATAGTTAAAAAGTTGGTGAGATAAAGGTCTCCCAGTTTCTGTCTTTGAATTTACCTCTGAAAAAGCTGATGGAGGTGACTTTAAAAAGGAGGCATTTGCTGAAGAAGCAATGGCTTTTGTAGGCCTGTGTAGTTTGCAGTGCAGGGTTTGGAAAGCCATAAAAGAAATAGAGCTACTCTAACGGAAAATGATAAAGAAATGGATTTCAGTTAGGCTTGCACTTCAGAAAGAGAAAATTCTGGCTAATTCCCAGAAGTCATGCTAGAGAGATTTCAAGCCAAAGAAATGTAAGAGGAAAAGGTAAATTTAAAAGAAGATAATGTGTACTCTGCAAAGAACTTGTATTTTACAGCCTAACCATTCCCCACTTCATCTCTGTGTACTCATATTTCTCCTTTTGTTTCTCCCTTCTCCCTGTATTTCCATGTCTATAAAGTAACTAGTTACTCATACCTTATACTTTTTAAGTATATTAAAATCAGGGATTTATTTGTGGAATGTACTATAATTGTCATCGCTAATGGAGCTACAGCTTTAAGTAAGGAATGTTTACTCAGACACATCAAGTATTCACTATGAAAGCAATTAAAGAGTTTGATGTTCTCAGTTAAGTATTAATATTAATGTGTGAGAAACTGCATCCAAATCATTTAGAGGTGGTTAGGAAGGCCTCTGGGAGTGAGACAGCCATAGAAAGCAGTGACATGATTATAGCTGTACGGGAACATAATGGAAACAGCTACTCTCTAAGCATCCTCAATAGGGAAGGAGGATCCTCAAAAGCTAAATGAATGTGACTATAAGTGGCAGCTTTTAAGTTTGATTTGCCTGCTATAAAACGTTTTACATTAGTAAGTGTCTAGAGTCTTTGCACTCAACTGTATTTTTATCACTTGTCTCCAGATCCCTTTATGGATGGTACAATTAATGGCACACATGAAATAAATTGCACGACAATAATTTGCAGACCATTATGATCTCAGAACTGGAACTGTAATTCTCCTCTTCTGTTCCTGGCATGGACCTACTGCTAGACCTAGGATAAGCCATTTAACTCTTGGCTTGATTTTTCCCATCTCTAAAATTGATGAGAAAGTTCTAACATGTCTCAAGGTGTACTTGGAGGTTTGATCAATAATGTTTGTGAAGTTCTCTGCATTTTATATCAACAAGATATAAACTTAATTTGTGGAAAATGTGTTTGGGCTGACTAGTAATCCACAGACACTCCATTTACCATGCAGTTTGAGTGGACAAAAAATAAACTAAAAGTAATAAAAAAATAGAATATAAAAATATGATCTCTGAAGGATGACAAGAAATCAGCTTTGTTACAAGGCTGTGTGACAGTCATCCCTTTGCCACTGCTTCAGGAGATTTGCTTTCAAATTAGTGTTTCTTCATTTCAAGATGACTCCACAGGAGTGGTTTTGGCTTGAGAATAGGATAAATCTTTTCAGTGCATCTTTTTCAGTTCTGATTGCCCTACTGGGACAGACTTGGCATTTTGACATTTGGCATGTATTGTATGCCTTTCTTTACTGTATGCATGTTGTTATGACTGTGTATGCAAAAAAGTACAAATGCATTGCTGAGGAACGTATGTAAGTCAGTGGTTGTGGGGGAGCAGTGTGATAAAGAGAAACATGACATTCCCATAGCAACAGTGGCAAAGCTCTTTATGCTGATGTTGAGTAGAAAATAACCAATGATTTAATGGACAGCAGAAATAAGCTGTATGTGATTCCAAGATAATTTCTTACCTTGCCAGAAACAAGTCAATTTAAGGTCAGTGTCAAACCCCAGTAGCTGAATAACATTAAAATAGAGCTGAAGGAAGATATTTACTACTTGCATCACTTAGGCAGACTATATTGCCCTACAAATTAAACCCCACAATTTATATGAGTATTTCAGAATAATATTACCTGTCTCTTGTCACTCCTTTTTTTTTTTTTTTTTTTTTTTTAAATACATCTCTTTCTGAACAATCTTCATATCAAACCTGACATAATCCCTTTTGGCTTTCTTAAGGACATTAATTAAAATAATTTGGTTGTGTTTACCAAAATCCAGATTTATTTCCCAATGGATTTTACACCTTGCATATCACCCATCTGTTACATTTTACAGCTAGAAATGTTCTTACTTCTATAAGGCAAATATTTTTGTAGGTGTAGAAACATATTTCTAGACGTGAAAAGCAAAGTAATGTTCCAGGCTGCCTTTTGTGAAGATTTCTGTAAAACTGCAGTAGTTTCATTGGCATCTGTATTTTTACTTCTGATTAAAATTGCAGACAGATCAGTAATATTACTGGAGAATCTGCAAGTGGTAGAAGAGCCTGCAAAAATCCAGTTTTAGTGTTTCTATCAAAATCTTAGTTGGTTACAATTTTCCAAAACAGTCACTTCATGTAGTGCACCTGTGTTAATTATAATACATCATGTTGTATCACAACAAGAGCAAAACAGTTATTTAGAAATTTGTGCATGAAACTACTGTCCAACAATAATTTCATCTACAGTTAACAGCAGCCTCACAAATATTTTTTTTTTTCTAAGTCATACTGGAAAGAGGTGCTAACAGTTAACAACTCATAAAAGTCCCAGTATTTTGACAAGGATGTGCAGCCATTTATTTTCACAATCCTTTAGCAGCTAATGCTTATCCCTTCAGCTAGGTTTTATTCTAAAAAGGAGATTCAAAGTAAAGCATTTTGTAGCTTAAAAAGTGAAAGCTACCCCTTGGAGTGCTTCAGGGAGTACCACTTCATCATGAAGCTACTAAATTACAGCAACATATCTATCAGTCCGGGTAGTTAAGCATCACCCACAGGATGGTGGTTTATTGGCAATGCATTTGATGTTAATTCTAACTATCACATTTCTGGTGTAAAAGCAGATTTGGTAGTTACTGCAAAATAATGCCAAAAGAGGCATAAATTAAGAAGTTGATCTGAAGTCCATTAGGCTTAATGCTAGGACATCTGTATTAGTACTTTGATTACAGTGAGTACCAGTTCTTTAATGATTCCCATCATATTCCATGCACAGCAGGTCAAGTCCTGTGCCACAGTCATAAAGAATTCTTTGTATGAGTGCAATATTTACAGAGAAATATGTGAGATGCTTCTGTACAACTGACATATCTCACTGAACTAATTTCGTATGGTTGGTTGTAGTTATATATTATTTTTTAGCCCTCCCTTCATTCTTAAAAACCTTGAGTTTCCTCCTTGTTATCTTTGCTGTTTCTTCTGTAAATAAATTTCATGCCTTCTTTTCAATGTGATCCCTGCCGCTGTGCAGATTAACTGAAGGATTAGTTTCAAAATACTCCAGTATCTGAGACTGCAGATTGCATGTGAAGTGGGGCAAAAATGTTATTCAGTTTACAGGGTGATGCTCTCATAGTGAAGTGGATAACTTTAGAGCTAGGAGATAGAAATTCGGTATTTTTATCACAACATGGCATGAAACACTGAACCTCCAGTCAAAATTGTATAGGTGAATTTCCTGTAGATAATTCCACAGTCCTTATCACTCCATAAATGTAAAAATCACATTTGACTTGTTAATTTGCTCTATTAGCACTCATGAGAGTGCTAAAAAGCTGTGTAGTGAGGCTCTGGAATGAAATGCTTTAAACAGTGGGTAGGAACTACAGGAAGGCTCCCACAACTTATTTCCTTCTGGGTTTTGGTTAAACCAGGGGATGGTAAAATAATTTGTAAGTAAATATAAAATGCTCGAAAATGGAAATATCTGATATTTGAAGAAAAAAAGGACAGGAAATCTGTACCAAGGCTAGTCACTGTAAATTACACCTGTTCAAAAGGTTCTGTTGTTTGTTACATTATCTGCTCAGTGTTCATTTTGCAACAAAATCCATTCTCAATAGAGCTATAGGTAAAATTATTAACAATCTCTTCACTGTTACAGGGATTATTCACAGAATCACAGAATCGACTGGGATGGAAAAGACCTCAGAGATCATCAAGTCCAACCCTTGGTCCCACTTCAGTCCATTTACTAGATCATGGCACTAAGTGCCATGTCCAATCTCAGTTTCTTGGCTGAAAAGGGGATTACTTATTAGTGGAATATTTTTCCCCAGTCTTTGTAGTGATGCTCTTTTCTGTAACATATTGTGTTTTCCTGTTTCCTCATGGTTTGGTACCTGATGCTTTATGTTGAAGAACTAATGACTGTATTTTAGAACTCTGCTGTCTTTCTCTTGGTAGTCAGGAAAAGAAAACCAATGAACTCTGATCTTTGTTTTTCTCAACGGAGTAATCTGCAATTTGCTGCATTGCCTTTGGTACTGTTTTCATTTACATTATGCTTTTTAATTTACAACAGGACAACGACAAATGAAATCCATTACTAGTTTGCGATTAACTTCCTGCACATGCTATTGGAAGAGTACAATGCTGCCTTTATGTGAAGATGAAATCCTAAGCTTATCTCTTTTCAGCATTAATGACAGAACTTGCTGGCCAATAGATTAAAATTATGTACAAGAAAAACTGCTTCTTTGGTTGTTCATATTGAGTCACACTCTTTCATTATGATTCTGTATCTGAAAGTACAGACTAAAATTTGGGTTTTTAAAATCAAATAACATACTAATATTTATAGAAAATTTATTTATTTTGATATTTGGGAATAATGATTTCCAGGATGAAGTTCTTCACTGAAATCAACAGAAATTTTGGCCCATACTAATGGCAACAGAATGTCATGGTCATGTCAGCTTCTCATTTGCTGATTTGTCCCGACACCTTGAGGAGCTGCTTCCCTAACAACTAGTTTCTGTTTCTGTAAAATGAGCTTAAGAAGGGTTGCTTAGCTGCTTTTGCTGTGACACGGTGTCATGTGGAGTTAACTTCACTTTAGCTTCTTCAATAGTAGACATCGTTTTAGAACTCATTCATCAAGAATCATGTCCTATATGTGCAGTTTTGGCTACACGATTGGCCAGACAGAAGATTCAGGTTTCATATTTAATAAGGTTTTGTAAGTTCCATCGCTTGTTAAGTTTCTAAGCTTTGTATTTTAATAAGAACTATTTTATAAGACTAGTTCTCAAATAAACTTTAACCTTTGTGATATCTAGCACTACAGTACTGTAATGTAGGTCCTCAGTGTTTAAGTCTGATGTCTTTTGCTTTTTACTTTGTTTTAAAGAGATGATGGATCACATGAGTGAATGTGGTCACAGAGGAGAATGCTCAGATATGCCCAGCAGGAACTCTGTGCCAGCTGGTGGTCTGTACTGAGAACCCTCAGCCCTGCAAGATCCCAAGTGTCCGTACCAAACATAATGCCTGCAAGGATGGCAGTCCTCTGATCTAATCCTCTATTTGTCCTGAAGATTTAGGTGAGCCTGAAGGTCTTCTGATAGCTGAATGAAAGAGAAGAGAATATTATCGGATCAGAACAGAAGAGGAAAAAAGGTAGAATTGCATAAAGAAAATGAAAAACCCTCAAACATGAACTGGAAAGTTTAGGCTAATGGCTAAAAAGTTCCCCCAGGATTGCAAATGATAGCAAATAGGTGTCTGAAAGCATACAGTCCCCATCTTAGTACTTCTCAGTGTGTAATCAGAACAAGCCCCGGGCTTATTGGCTTGTGCAGACATTTGTTGCAGGACTGTCGTTACAGTGTGTCTTTAATTCCCTGCACCTGATCCAATAGTTTCTTCAGTTATCATTGTGCAGCATTCATCACTGCCCCACTGCCTCAAAAACATCACCTCCAGCAAGAGGGAGACAACCAGTTTGAAAGCAAAAGGTTTCTGTGTACATTTTAACAATTGGAAGGTTTTCAGCTTTTCATTTGCACTCCATTTGTTACACTTACCCTCATTTTGAACAAGAGAGATTATCTTACTTTGGATACATATATACTATATAAGACTTTTTTTCCCTGGAACCCTCTAGGCTTGACATTTATGATAGATAAGTAAGTATATACTGTACAACATCACTATTAATGATTTGTAATTCAGGAAAATGTAAAAAAAGTGGCAGAAATTAGCATATTTTTTTGCTAAGTGCTGTGTAAAAATTATAAGAAAGCAGTTTCAGTGCAAAGTTTACAAATTAACTCACTGGATGCAAATCTGTTAGTCAGAGCTTATTAAATTATTTGTAAGGCCAAACAAGGCAGAGACACTGTTTACAGATAGAATTTCAATTCTGCTGAATGAATAAGCAACCCCCACTGGACACATTTATCTTGTTTCAGTTTAGTTTATATGTGTGCCCCACGAACCCTACAGTTGAGGCAGGACTTTATCCCGCTTATTTGCTAAGATAACCACAGCTGACAGGAGAGAAACCTTCCCCAACACAGATAAATCCTAGTTAGACTGGGAAAGGTTACACTGAAGAACATAAACTACACAAGGTAGTCGAGCAACACAGCATAATTATGAAACCTCATGAACTCCTAACTCAGTGACTTTCATTGACAGTATCTCCAACAACACGTTTCTGTTAAAATGCTGTTGGCCAAACTAAGATTGTATTTCACAGGTGATGTAAATGTAGCTAACAAGTAGTCATGTTTGGGCCTGAGATGATGCCAGTCTTAGCACAAGCACACGGCCCATGCAAGCATGTGTGGGATGTTGTCGAGGTATTCAGGATTTACAGTGTTCAACCATGAGAGGTACCTTCTGAGCCCTGCCTTTATTCTTGAAGAGAAATCAATGATATCCCTTTGGGACTGGCGGTAACTCTATATATAGCCTACACAAACCATTAGCCATTTCTTGGACATGCACTAAATGCTCCCTCTTTGTGGAGTCCACATCAGAACTCTATTGACAGTGGGTGTGTACCACAGCAGTAGGTTACAGGGAGAATTTCTAGGATACTGGGTTGTGTCTGGAGAGCATCCTGCAAGTGGCAGTGACTTCATGTTGAGAAAACTCTGGCCTCATCCTAATTACTACTGAATGCAGCTAGCAGCCCTCTCAGCCCCCATTGCTGGTTCCCCAGGCTAGGTGGAGAAGAGTGGTCTTGCTGAAACAGTGTCCTCTGCCTGCCAGTTTACTTATTCATGTGCAAGTCTGTAATCTTCCTTCTGTCCAGCTTCTTTTATTTCTGCATCTTTAACCATGTACAAGAAGACGTACAAGCAGAATTCATGTAACTTGCTAGTTCATGACAAGTTCCTTTCTGTTAATAATAGATGGCTAGGATCGTTGTGTTACTGGCCTAAGCATCAATGTGTTCCTCACTCCCACTGAGACACCTGATGAGTCCCTGTTAGCTGACAGGCATCAGCCATTTAGAGTCAAACTCCATTATTCCTTGGGAAAAGCTCCTCCTTGCAAGTTCAGCTTTTTATTTTTTATTTTTTTTCTGATTCATTATTCTTTTCTGTCTTAGTGTTTTATACCTTTTCATGAAAGTATTTTGAATCCTTGAGTTGATAGCCATTCATTTCTCAACATAATTTCTATATTTTTATTTATCTTGTATAGCTTTACCTTACTGTCTTACAGCTCAAGCAACTGATGTCTTTGTGAATCTGAGCTAATATCACACAGCTGTGATTCACAAAACTGAGTCTTCGGTCACAGAGAGCTGAACTTCAATGCTATTCAGAAAGCCTCTTTGTAGCAGTTTCTCTAGCATAGACTTGATGTTTTGAAGAGGGTGTCATGCAGAGGAACGTTTTGAAACATACAGGTCACTACCAGAATTGTGGTTTGTGTGTGGAGAATCGTTTTGTCGAGAAAGCAGAACTGCAAAATGCACTTGCATCCCTGATGCTTGTAGCACAGTACTGAACCAGGTGTCTGACAATAAGAGGTATGGAACCAAAAAGACAGAAAAGCATGTAAATCTGTGAGGGACTACCAGCTTCACAGGCTGCTAATCTGCCTCGAGCTTTTCTTGTTCTCTCCAAATCTCTTTCTACCTTTTTTTTTTTTTTCCTTAAGCAGGGAACTGGCTGATATTCCCAGGCCTGCAAAGAAAGCTGGAGCCTCCAATTTCATCTTGCCCTTTCCATTGCCTTCCACTCGCATGACCATAGGATGGAAAGAGACATGCTGCTGAGAAACACACTGTGTTGTCAGAGCAATTCACTTGTTGCATCCCTTTTTCTTAGCACTGGTTGTTCAAAGGATCTGGTAATAACAGGACTTGTTCTCTCCAGAACATTTTCATGAACACCTGAACAGACTGCTCTTGCTCCAGTTTATAGGCTGATCTAGAAGACACAGTGGGCTTTTGCACTTCTGTGTTGGAGTTATCCTCTGGGCAGAAATACTGGATGGAGAGGGGTCTGGTGGTGGTTAGGGGATAATCATGGCCAGACAGAAGCAACAAGATCACCTTTTGGTTATTTTTCATGGAATCTTAGAGCCCAGCTGGCACCTCTAGGCTCAGCTCCCTGGAATGTACTGTGAACTGATGGGTCTGGTGCAACTTTAAATACCTATTCCTGTGTGAGTATTCTGGCTGTTATAAGTCCTACAGCAGAGCTAGTCCATTGTAAAAATAGATCTAAAAACTGAAACTGTACCTGAAAATCCACCAGTCTTCCTCCTCTTCAGCTTTACTTGTACATTTTGCTTTCTGTAAGAAGAAATCCTGGATTTGTGGACTTTAAAGTGGTTACAGAATGACCCAGAGCTGTCTAGCATTTTCCAGGCGATAGAGTTTACTTTTTTCTTCTTTCTTTCTTTGAATGGTTGCTAGATGACTAAATGATGTCAGATTCATAAAGGTAGTACTCATTACAGGGTAAGTAGCTGAGCAGTGTATTCTTTGCAGACATCTGGTGTGAAAGAAGAGAATGAGTCCCTTAAGTAAAAGGTGTAATATTTATTTTTGTCTGTTCTGTGTGTTACCTGACTTCTATTCCAGCTCTTTCTCTAAAGCAAGTCTCTGATCTCATATTCCCTCTGTTCTCTATCACACCAAAAATAATACGAAAAAGAACTGCTTAACAAATTAAAATAATTTCTGTATGTCATAAAATTTCTAGCTCTCTGAAGGTTTCACCTTATTAGCTTTAGAAGATGATAACTTGGGTCTGGTTTTGAAATATTTTGCTTAAATTAATATATTTTGTACTGGTTGAAAAAAAGTGTTTTTCATGTTTGTTTTTTTGAACATCTGACCAAAACTGATTTGTTAATATTATGACTAGAAAAACTTTCCCACACATTTTTGAGAATCTGGGAAAAGAGGAGTCTAAATGCATTGTTGTAACTAAATAAGTTTTGATCTTGAGAAGACAATGAGTTGGACTTTTCTGATTTATTTAGAATTCAGTCACTCATCACCTTCACATGGAATTAAAGTTGTAAAGGACTTCTGGAAATCAAGCTCTGCTTTCTGGTTTAAGATGGACTGTCTATTCAGTTTTGATTTTTTGGTATAGGAAGGTCTGTACAGATACATTTGCAAAACTGACATCGTTATCACTGTAATGAAGCTACATTGAACACTAGGAGAGGCTCAGTAATTTCTTAAACTGGGAAATAAAATGTTTCATAATCCATAGTTTTCAGATTATGTGATACACATGTAGTTTGTGTAGAATGTTACACATGTGCTTTGGACTTTCCTGGGAGTTTGTTATACATTTTTGTGCCCTTTTTTTGTGTAATGGCATAATTCCACATTACTGCTCTGTCCTCTTTAGGATGGTGGCAGCCATTGCACAATCTGATAGGGCTACTTCTGCCAGTTTCAAAATTCCTCTCCTTATAGGATAGTTTTACTTTATGCTCTCTTACATTAACACTGTGAACATTGTAGTTTTATTGGTTCCTCTGTTTTCTAGTGTTCATTTTTTATGTAGTCTATTCCATATGAAGTGCAAAGATAAGTCTAGAAACTGAATGAATTTTTCACAGTTCCACCGAATTTCAGCAGCTCATAGCTATTTAGCTTATTTATAACTGTCTGGTAGACTGTTTTATGTAACATTTAGTAGAGGCTTTCACAGCTCCCGAGAGAAATACTGGTGCTTATTGAAATGACCAGCTGAAGCACAGAGCAGCTTTAAATATATTCATTTATCTATTACTTTTTTCCTTTTATGAACTGAGGGTCCTTTCTAAATTGTTATTCATGTAAAAACCTTAATACTGTTCCTGAGCAGAACATCTTGAAGGTCAGCTAAGAAAACCTGAAGAACTAATATGAAAGTTTCAATTTTTGGTCATTTTTAACAAATGAGCTTTTATAAGGTGAGGCTGTCATCATATACTCCACAGTAAAACTAGATTTTTGCGTGACTCCTTATAGGAAAAATTATAGTGACTTATTATAGGAAACAAACAAAGAGAAATCTTGGTGCTAGCATACACAAATTGCAAACAAAAAAACCCCAGCCCTCTGGCGTCATTTAGATTTAATAACATAAGGTCAGGACTGCAATATTAGTGTAGAGCCTGATCAGGAAAGATGTCAAGAAGAAAACATTAATATAAAGTCCTCTGGAGAAATGAGAGAGGATGCACAGTGAGATTTGTTGTGTGAAATACAAAAGAAAGAGAACTGAGGGATGTTGTGGGAGAAGTCTATCCTAGATCCTCACACTAGTAGGTAGATTATGCTTTTCTTTGAACAGAGGATAAATACCAGAAGGTGGGATTAGTGATAACAATAAACTTTTGATACTTGATTGTATGCTGGAGAAACATTACACCAGATCATAGTATATATATACATATATATATACACACACACACATATATGTACATATATATTTAAGAGACACTTCCAAAATTCTTGTAAGGTCCAGCAGTAATAAAGAATACCAAATGATGGTAATGAAAATCAATTATTTTAAATTTTATTCTAATTTGATTTTTACTAAGTTCCATTGAATGATTGTAAACTAGAAACCAAGGAAGACAGTTAATGTGAAAGTAATAATGAAATTATAGCATTCACAGTATCACAGTATCACAGTATGTTTGGGATTGGAAGGAACCTCAAAAGATCACCTAGTCCAATCCCCCTGCTGGAGCAGGAACGCCTAGGTGAGGTCGCACAGGAACATGTCCAGACGGGTTTTGAATGTCTCCAGAGAAGGAGACTCCACAACCTCTCTGGGCAGCCTGTTCCAGTGTTCTGGCACGCTTACTGAGAAGAAGTTTCTTCTCAAATTTAAGTGGAACCTCTTGTGTTCCAGCTTGATCCCATTACCCCTTGTCCTATCATTGTTTGCCACCGAGAAGAGCCTGGCTCCATCCTCGTGGCACTCACCCTTTATATATTTATAAACATTAATAAGGTCACCCCTCAGTCTCCTCTTCTCCAAGTTAAAGAGACCCAGCTCCCTCAGCCTTTCTTCATAAGGGAGGTGCTCCACTCCCTTAATCATCTTTGTTGCCCTACGCTGGACCCTCTCCAGCAGTTCCCTGTCCTTCTTGAACTGAGGGGCCCAGAACTGGACACAATATTCCAGATGGGGTCTCACCAGGGCGGAGTAGAGGGGAAGGAGGACCTCTCTTGATCTACTAACCAACCCCCTTCCAATACACTCCCAGATGCCATTGGCCTTCCTGGCCACAAGGGCACAGTGCTGGCTCATGGTCATCCTGTTGTCCACCAGGACCCCCAGGTCCCTTTCCCCTACACTGCTCTCTAATATGTAATCTCCCAACCTATACTGGAACCTGGGGTTGTTCCTGCCCAGATGCAGGACTCTACACTTGCCCTTGTTAAATTTCATCAGGTTATTCCCCGCCCAACTCTCCGGCCTGTCCAGTCTTCTGGTGTGTCAGCCACTCCTCCCAGCAATAATAATGACATTATATTACTAAAGAAAGAAAAGCAGAATATTAGCAATGGATTTTAAAAGAAACAACAAAACAAAGCAGACCTCTGTCTCAAAGCTCTGTAGATCAGTCCTGACGAGAGAGAGTTTTCATGAAGGAAGAGAGTTTACAACAGTTGGCAGTTTCTAAAAGAGACACTATTAAAAAAAAAGAATCTTCTGAATACATGGGCTATTAATCATAAAGGTGCAAACACAACCATCATCTCAAGAAGACTTTGTGTTGAATATTACTGAAACCACAGTTTAGGTATTCTTTCTCGGTACCTTTACGATGACCTGTTATAAAACGAATCTTTCTTCTTAGACAGTGTGACTATTCTTCTTATGTTCTCATGAAGATAATAATTTACTTAAAAGAACGTAAAGAATGATGTAGACCATTATCTAGCTGTCTCTTCTAATTATATAATCTACAAATTGTAACATTTTAAAAGGACACATGGCCAGCAAAGTATGATTCAAAACAAGTAACTTTTTTTTTTTTTTTTTTTTTGTCATTTTGTCATAGGTCTCTGACAAATACCGTGTTGTTTAGCTGAATCTGGAACTTACCACACCACCCATTAGGTCAGAAAAAAAATTACTGTAATGGCCATCAAGTCTCTTTTTCTAATGGATAGGTTTTAACTCTTTTTACTCTTTCCATGCTAGGAAAAAAACCTGCTGACAGAAAACCCCTAGATTAGTTTTAGTTATCACTGCAATCTCCTTATTAGTGCTAATTTTAGTGTCTTTATTTTTTTTGTAATAATTTTCCTTTTATTTTACTTACAGCCAAACATTTCTATGCTGTATTTGTCCTTTATTTCTTACTGTAGTCAATGTGAATAACTGAGTTGTGCCCTCTTCATATTAGTACAATTGTTTGCATTGTTTACAGAAAGCTATTGTGTCTTCTCTAGACATATTTCTCTCATAATAGCCTCTCTGGTTCTCTCTCTCTCTTTTTTTTTTTTTTTTTTTTTCCCTCTCCCCCTGCTTTAGCTCTGTATATTTTCCATGACATTTATTATTGTACAGCTATACTCTGAATTCTGTCTTTGTATCACTTTATGTGAACTGCTGCAGAGGAGTTCAAGATTACTTAAATCCATCCTAGCACCTTGACAGCATGAACGTAGTTTTGATTGTTCTGGCAGCTCTCTTGAGATTAGTTTTGTTGTAGAAATAGAGTAATTTCCAAAAATAATATTGCTTCCTTTCTTTCACTAGGGTGGCTTTGTTGGCCTACTGCTCCACAGCTCAGTATGATCTTGTAGTTTCCCTTTTCAAGATGTACAGTTCAAGAGCTCGGTACAACCAGCTGGCTGGTCAAAGCTTAATAGCCTAATTTCAAATACAATAAAATTGAAGAGTATCTGGCAATACAAAATTATCCACTGAGGCCAAAATCTGCCAATTCATTGTTATACCCAAAACATTCAATTTCATAGATGTAGCACCTGTTAGAAAATTACTGTGGCCTTTACTATGGGAAAGGAATATTTAGGATTCAATGCCAAATGGCAAGATAGTTGTCAAAATGTAGTGTTTAAAGAATTAGTCATTTTTGTAACATTGTTTCTTTTGACTGTGGTTCTCACATAACAGTCTGATTTGATGAAACATCATTGATATTCTCTGAGTGAAGATGAAAAGACACCTCACCAATTATTTAACCCTTTTTATTAACTATGTGCAATAACCATGAACACCATCAACTTTCTATATGGACATATCAGAAAGTATTGTATAAATTAGTAGAAAATTAATGTTCAGAAGAAAATAACATTCAGAGAGTATGGAAGAAGAGTGTGAGGTGCTATCACTTGTGTACTCAGTACACAATTCTCAGACTCTCCTTATTGACCATGAGGGCTGCTAGGAAAGATATTGTTATCGGGTTTTGCATATCAGCACATCAAAACATCAATGTTAATTGTCTGATGCATGGTATGCTGTCTTGATGCACACCTCAAGCAGTTCTGATAACATATTCTTAAAGTTTTATTTAACCCTTTATCTTGCTCAGGCTTTAGATAGGTGTGAATGGAGGTAATATTTTGAGGTCTCAGCTCATATGGTGCCAGAACTTACACCAGTAATAATCCAGGAGGTTTTGTGGTTGGCACAAGGAAATACGCTTCTCCAGGAGGCAAAAATAAGGTTGTGCTTCTCAACAGTGAGTGGGAAGGGAGCAAACAATGTTTATTTGAACATGTCAGTAAAATAATGTTAGCAGTGAAAAAGAACAAACCAAATGGTGCACAAGTGGAGGAGACTCATGATCACCAGCTAGCTCTGCAATCAGTCGGAGTGGGAACCCCTGAGTGAGCAAGCATTTCTGTCTATTACCTGGATGTAAGCACAGCATGTGAGTCATTTGTTTTGTACTTAGTCTTTTAGACCGGAAAACCTCTATCCAATAATCCTACTACAGCATTTCTGTTAAATCGTGCAACATGAATGCTAGTCAGTGAATTGTGTGTAAATAATCTTTTGTATTTTCAGATTTCTAATTTTAATATGCAGATGCAGATTTACATGTATTTCCTTTGTTAGTTATTAATAAATTGAATCTGAACATCCTTTTTATTTTTATTTTATTTGAAATTTCTTCCACCTGTGAAAATGTACTCCAAATGCATCAAAGGCTTCTGCCAAAAAAAAAAAACAAAAAAACAAAAAAACCCAAACCAAAAACATATACCTTGTTTTGGTAACTGAGTGTATATATATGGTGATTGTATTTCATTATTTTTACCCCTAGAAATTCTGGGATATACTTTTAAAGCAAATTGGTTATTTAAAAAATTATTATTACACATGGATAAATTAGGCTGCTATTTGGATATATGGACAGAGCAGAAGGTGAACTACTAGGGCAATGAGGAAACTTAACATCAATATAAAATATTGTTTATAATTCTTTTCTTCATTTCTTCTTGTGGGTCAGGGCAGGGAGATGCATGTCAGACAAAAACTTAATATTAGGCACTGTCAATACAGGTCTAAGATTACTGCAAGTTTAACAGATTATCAATATTACAAGTCCATATCAGTGAGAAGTTTTTCAGTATGCTTTTCTAATGGCACTTTCTCCAGAGATATAATTGCAGTAGGGGTAGTCTACCCTTCATAAGCTAAGGCAGTGCACACTGCAGCCTGTGCTGCTTTTAGCACTGGAGTGAGCTTATTATCATAGAAGGATCTGTCCTCCTAAGGTGTCCTCATGCAAATAGGATGCAAGGGAAAGAACAGTACTACCATATTACGCACAAAAAATGAGCATTTCTACTTGCCAGTGGCCATGCTGTCTACCTCCTACCAATAGGCTGAGTTGGAAGGGAAGTGCTCTATGAGATTACTAATTAATTATAGTTGCTATATGGTACTTAATTACGTTAATAACTTGACCAAGATCAGCCTTCTGGAAGACTGCTAGAGCAATTAAAAACCAACCCTGTTTCCAGCCTTACAGTTTTAGTTCTTCCACTTGCTTTATCAAAGAACTCCTGGAACGAATTAAATCCTGATCCATCACTGACTCTGCACAGTGGTAGCTTTTGATCCAAATGCTCACAGTACACAGCTCACATCTATGTTAGAGGTTACTCTTGAAGTGTCAGAAAGAGAAGGAGGAAAAGACAGCTTCTGCTATGTGACAGGTAGGTGGTGGCTTTTCTTTCCTGCACCTTTGGGGCTTAATCTTTACTTTTGAAACTTGAAGAAGAAGAGTGGAGCTGAGAGCTGAAGCCCATTGCAAAGCAATTATCCTTGATGCTGCCATTTTCTGCAGTTCCTTTCAAGGGAATGACATTGTAAAAAACTATGAATCAAGTATCACTTACCTTAAAGCCAGACATTCATCTATTTAGGTGAGTTAAAAATCAACATTTGAGAAAACTGGCCTAGCTCCAAATGGCAATAAAAACTAAACTCTGTTTTCAAAGCATTCAAAACGAAATGCAGTTAAGCAAACTGAAGAACTGATGACCCATCACCGAAGTGTCAGGGATCAGCAACTGGGAAAAGCCATGCTATTTGATGGAGTTCACTCTTGAAGTGTGTGAAAGGCTGGAAGGGTCTTATTCCAGCTGATATGTGTGAACAGACAAGTGTTCCTGAACCCCAGGGATTTTGAACATTTTTTTTAATAGCTTGAATTTGAGTGCTGAAATCTATAACAACACAATTGTCCTGGTTGTTCTGGCTCCTTTGCTATTCTTCTGCTAGGGCCTGAGGTACCTGCATGAAGCATTATATTACTCATTAGGATGGCTTTCCAATTCAATAGATTTATTTAAACAAAACCATCTCAAAACCTTAAGTATTCATGGCATTCCCAGTTCAGGATCATATAAGTATTAAAGTGAGAGAATTTAAATTACCTATATATATCCTCCCAAAAGACTGTAATTGAAAGAAGCATAAGACATTAATTACTTACAATTTATTGTTGGCACTGTAACTACTTATTTATACATAGAATCCTTTCAAAGCAAAACATTCATATGAAGTTCGAAAACAAATATAAAATTGCCAAAGATTTATCCAGAGAGCCATAAAGATAGAAAGGAGAAATCAGGAGTCAGAAAATAAGGACTTTTGTAATTGTTATTGTTGTTAATGAATGCAGTACAATTTTGTACAAAAAAAAAAGGCTGATTTTTTTCTTGGTTTGTTTTTAAAATGTATTTAAAGGAGGCAGAAAAATAGATTCTGAAAAAAACCCCACATCATAAACATGAGGAAATGGAGGCATATATAATTAACATTCCTTGATAATAAACATTGTGCAAAATAACTGAAATGCATAGAATAACTGAAATGCATAGGGTATACACTGTAATGCCATTGCTTTTTCCTTCCTATGTTCTGCTGATACTCCTGTTAGGTTATCATAAGGTGCATTCAAGTACAATTATTTAAGCTTTTAAGCCCTGAGTGGGGGAATGGTGCACCACCTGGTTAAAAACATACCACTTTTAAATATTAACATCATGTCTAAATTTATGGAGATAAGATTATCAGTAGACATTAACCAGATCCTTATAACAATAAGAATAATATATTGACTTTCTGTAAAATCTTTTGTCCACAGATCACAGATGCATCTTGCCATTTTTAGTCTTGTGTGTACTGATGATTCACACGGAATTTCAATATGTTGAGTTGAACTTCCTATCTGAATGAGAACAGTTCACATAATAACCTAGATTAACTAAGACTTCTCAAATGCTTTTTTAGGTAACTGTGTAGTTACACAGTTTGGAGAGAGACAAAACAAGATTTTTTTATTGTCTTTAACATACTTACGTTTCACAAGAAGTAGCATGGCTGGAAATAAAATACAGGGATTTTTTCTAGACTTTGTATTTTCTTTCAGGTATTGATGAAGACTTCCCACTGATTTTATAAAATACTTTTTTTCCTTTTTAATGTTAGTGAATCAACTAGTTTTTTTATGTGTATGAGGGAGTATGAGGCAAGGTAACCAGGCAGGCATATACTTGCAGAATTCTTGCGATGATGAAAGGAAGAGCCGTGTGCAATGACAGAGCCAATAGGAATGCAGTGGAAATATCTTCTTAACTAGGTAATAACCTAGCATGTTCTATGTGTGTGGGTGTGTGTGGGGGAGGCTCTTTTTTTTTTTTCTTTTTACTTTTTTTTTTCTTCCTTCTGTATTAGCTCCTGCAAGAGAGCAGGATAAGTTAAGGATAGAAGGTCACCTTGTTTAATCCTTACTTCATTATCATACCAGTGGAAAAAAGGATTATTTAACTAGTATTGTCTTGTACATAGATTAAGTTAGAGACATATTCTCAATGGTAATTGTTATGAAGAGATTCCAGGAATCTTTGTCTTTAAGCAAAGAAAATCCTTAAATGATAACTTTTTTTTTTTTTAATGAAACTTAATTTCTTCTGAAATATCTAATCTATGCTTACACATAAACTGTTCTTTATTATGGAACTAGAATACTGCTTCACTCTGCTGGCTTTGTTACAGCTGCAAGATACGTACAATACCAAATAAAAGCATTAAGGTAAAACATGTCTCAAGGAACATGCAAGAGCACTAAGGTAGGAGCAGTGAGGAGGAAGATTTTACATTGTCCATTTGTAAATCCAGAAAAGTGAATAGTACCGTAATTTAGAAAGGGTGTTTTTTATAGTCTTACATGATCATTTGCTGTAACTAATAGATTCAAATAACTAAGAGATACCAAAACACTGTGTCTATACATATATTTTCCTATGGACTACTATATCTGTATAATGAAATACTCAATGACCTTAGGACAAAGGTCACAAATGTTTATGCTGTGCTAGCTAGACACCCCAAATGTTCCAAACATATGCACAAATGTTTACTACTGGCCACTAAAATAATGCAGCCTTCAGAGCTCTATAAAACCTCTTTTAGGATACAACATGCCTAGGATTTTGTGAAAGCCTATTGCATCATCCCATGGTTACAAGCATAAGTGGGGACATCCTTTGGCTGTACATAAGTCCACAAGAAATCAAATGTGCATTGGCACCTGCTTCAGAACTGAGAATGCAGAATTAATTACTCTGGCATCTTCTCAGTATGTGCATGTGTGCGTGCACCTGATTTTATTATCATAAAAATAAAACCACACATCTATTGCTGTTTGGTCTTGTAGCCTCTTCCTTATTCTGTTGGTCATGTTTTGTTCAGTACTTTATCCTTGAGCTTTTATTATAACTTGAATGTCAAACTACTCTTGAGCTAAGAGGTACACACAAAAGTAACATAATACCATTACTGCCTTAGTGTTTACATAAATAATGGATTTCTTTTGAAGAGCTTGCAGAAATTTGAAGAAAAGCTCTCCCTCCTTTTAATACATGTGAAGCCAAATGATGCCACAACTCTTCTATACTACTGGAAGCGAGTGCAACTATATTTTCCAAGGGCCATTTACATGTCTAGTGTAGAGAAGTATGTGGATACTGCAGGAAACTTTCATATTTGCAACATTTACAGTTATCAATGTAACAGTGGTTTTCCAGATTGCAAGTGCTTTGTCATAAAGTGTATTTCATGACAACAGCCTTAGAGTACAAGGAACTGATGTAAGAAGGAAAACTGATAATTGGTTCTATAATGGAACTGCTTTTCATAGTCAGAGAAGTGTATATTTTTAAGTGAAAATGAGCAATATGTTGACCAAGACCTCATCAGCTGTCTGCAATGGTGTGGGAAAATCTTGTTCCAAGGATGCAGGAAATATTTGTTCTGCCAAAGAAAAATAAGAAAAAGAAAAAAAAAACAACATTAAAATAACTTTAAAAAATACAGCAATATAAAAAAATTCTCAGTTGTCTTTACAGAGTAGTATGTAAGTGTATAAACCAAGAAGTTCAGGTGCGATTCACATCTTGTTCTGAAAATTTATTATCACTGTTGAAGAGCAAGTGTTTGTTTCCTTTGACAACTGGAGATAAAGGGATAAGGATGCTTATGAGACCACAAAAAAACCCAAACAAACAAACAACAATTTTCAGCAAAAAGTCGCACATGCTACTTCAATTTTTCTAGCTGAGTCTCTTTATGTTAAAATATCATTTGCATGAGATTTCTAGTGTAAATAGCATGCAACAACGTTCCTGTTTCTTTTTGCAGTAAGCATTCTCTGTTTCATAACATAGTGTGTGCATTTTAACCCTCACAAGTCCATTGAGAAGATGGAAATTTTATAGAAATTATTTTAGTTTCCTAATTAATGTATATTCTTGCCTTTGCCTGTATGTTTGTGTATAAATATACAGATATGTCATTTAATATAGTTCGTCAAACATATATAAAGCATAACAGTAGCATGTATAAGCATAGAAGTCCAATTGTGTTGATAGGTATTTAAAAAAATCATTTTAAACAGAAAAATAAATAGGGAATAATTGTACTATCATAGCCTATTCTGAAGCTAGTGTAACTGTAGTAGCTGAAGGAGCAAAAGGGAATTAATTTTGTTGGTTTTGTGTGTTAGAAGCACTTTACATCTGGCCAATTTCACACTTTCTCTTGCACAGTCAGTTTTGATGAGATGTGCCCTGGTTAGATCTCCTGAATGCTGTCTTCCCAGGGGTTCCTGATTCAAGCATTTTGAATGGCTCAGTTTATGCAGTTTCTCTGTGTTAAAGATTTAGGATACTTGGTGTTCTTAAAGTCTTAGGTCCTGCAATCTTTTCCTTGTATTCAGTTCTTCTTAAAACAGAGATATATTTTAACCTTTCTGGATCGTGCAGAAATCTTGAAAATATGAACACGAAAAAATTAATTGTCCAATTAAAAAAGACACTAATCTTTACTAAAAAGATCTCTTCATTTTCAGGGACCAAGTCACAATTTTCATAGGCAATGCTTTCCTTGGTATTGCTGTGCAGATGAGATAATAGCACACAATTTTTGTAGAAGTAAAACCAATTCTTTTTCTTATGTGATGGATAATGCTTTTAGGGATATTTTTCATGTTTCTATTTTAGATGTGTCAGTAGAAGCATTTTAAGAAGTCTTCAAGTAGACCAAATTATCCACATGCTACCTAAAGTAAAATCAGTATTGTAGGAAAAGTGCTTAGTTTTTATATCTGATGTGTAAGTAGATGTGGTCGTTAAAACAAAGTTTACATGACGTTTTCATAATGCTTTTACTCCGCGTTTCTTCATAAAAGAACTTAGGCTTTTTGCTATCAAGGAAAGTAACAAAAATGTTTACAAAATGCAGGTTATGTTTTTGTGTTATGTAGATTGGCATAGTGATTTACATCATAAAAATGAAACTGTAAATATCCTGATACTCATGTGTATAGAGAAAACAACCCCTTTACACATGTACTATGCCTTCTGAGCATTAAAACATGAATGATTAATTCGATACAAAAATTAATTAAGCAATTGACATTTAAAACAATCCCCAGTTGTTATTGTCACTTCCAATGCATGTTTATTAAAAAATAAACAAATTACTAGCTTGTTAGATAAATTAATGGAAATGTTTAAAATTTCTTCTAAAATTCCTTCTAATTGCTTTTGAGAATTTCCCTGTGTAGTTGAATACAGTCTGAATAATTCATAAGGAAACCTCCAAAAATTCCAAAGATACTTCCAATTCCCATTCTGATGCAGACAAAGTAGATGAAAAAAACTTGAAATAGTAGTTTTCAGTTTTTAAAAGTGAGTTACTCAAAATTTTTAAAACTGTGTTTTTTTACTTTTGTTCATTTTTTGAAGTCAGATAAATAACAGATAATTTTTAAAGAACTACTTGGCTCTGCTGGCTGCACAGGGAAGTCAGGCTTTTATCTATCTCAGGAGTGCTGTTTCATCAGTTAAAATGATGTGAGGTAGATGAAAATCAAGCATCAATCTCTTTTCCTAGAGAAAGTGAGTGATAATAATAAGAAGATAATCTTTTAACAGTTTCCAGGTATTAAGATGCAGATTTCAAAGCAATTGACATGAGCAATCAATGTCAGGTTTTTGGAAGATCTTGGGTCCTATTTGAGAAAAATTGACCTAAATTGAATTCTTAAAGAAGCGTTAGACAGATTTTCAAGCCCCTAAATACGGCAAAATCAAGGGGAGTTGCAGTGAGCTGAACCCCAGGGTACCTTAGGCACGTCATGTAAATGCTGAAACAGGAAGCGTGATGTGCAAAAGTGTTTCTGTACTATAAAGTGAAATGTTTATTTTCCAGCCAATTTTATTTCATAAAGATTCACTTGCTGCCATTTCTGGAACAGGGATATGGAGTCCCCAGTTTATCTAAGAGGGAATCAAACCCACATGTGAATTTTTGGCACTGAGAGAACAGGTGGTGTTTATGGGAGTGCCTATGCCATGTGTATGTGACCACACAGTGTATGAACCCACACATGTATAAAGAACAATGAGAAGAGGTAGATACCTGTGAAGGCCTCTAGAGAGGGATCCTTTCTGTAAACTTCAGTGACAGACATGAAGCAGATGACATTTCTTTCCTGAGACCTTTGTGACATCTTACCTAATCCTATGAAAGTATATAAAATACTTTTAACCAGCTCTAACTAGACACCTGAAATTTAGGTATATCCACTTCCTTGATTCAAGCTTCAATACTATCTCATTGAGAAAGCAAAGTTGTTGTATCTTTAACCCTCTCTTTAAGGCACTGTAGAGACAACTGCCGAAACAGAAAAAGTATGAATGCAACATCTGTTCAAAATGAATAGCAAGTTTTGTCCCCATTTGTATGAGTATATATAGCTACAAAAACCAAATAATAATTATTGAGGTCACATTGCTGTGGACATTTATGTACATATTTATGTGCATCACAATGTATTTCTTGTGTTAATTTTCTTAACTGGATGTGGGTAAATGCTTGTAGGCTTGTGTGTTTTGTATCAAGAAGAGCTGAATGAGGAAAGGGGAGATGGGAATTTATCTTCTCCAGTACAAACCCAACAAGTCTGCCAGTGATAAGTGACTCTGGAACATGCAAGTATACAAGAATATGATAAAAAATTGTGTAACATTAAAAGTGGCATTATATGAACTAAAACTGAATTTTTAATATTCCCTTGCTCAGACAAGAAGACAGAAGTAAAGTTGTGAGCTTTCATAACAGATTGAATTTCATCTTCTGGTTAAGTTGGTGTCAAAGAAGCCAAATAAATTTTATGATGCTCTAATTAGCACTCTCACAAGCTGTTAACATTTTTACTTGCAGTCAAGTGGCATTCAGAGAAGTGTGAAATTCTTCTGCCTTTGAAAATACTAAGGAAATTGGTTCTCCTGAAATTGAGAAGTCCACCTTAAAAGCCCATAAATACATCAGTGGAAACTGGAACTGATTCTCAGCAAGGCACATTAGATGTCTACTGTTGAATGAATTCAATGAATAATACTCCCTAAAACTGTAACTTTCCAGTATACCTGCTTCTTATATTAACTGTTCATTTATTTACATTGTTTGCAGTCATTAAAATTATAATGGCAATCACATACACCTCAGTTGCAATCACATTCAATTATAAATGAATGTAACTTAATTTCCTATGGGCTCATGTCTCTTAGTTGATTGCCCTTTAAATCAAATGATGTTAATATTTTCTGCTATCTGTGCCTGTATCTAAAAGTCTTTCTCACAGAGTATTTTGAAAGTAAGACAATGTGCCATATTTGATTTTCAATACTGAATTTTACAAACAGTATGAAGAATTATTTGAAAAACTTGCAAATTTTCAATCCTGATTTCTCTTCTACCTTGTTCACCATTTTTAGGGGATGTTTTATGGGAGCTCTAGTCTTGTTTGAAATTAGACATCGGGTTCAAAAGTTGCCAGAGGGATATATACAGACAAACACAAAGACTGTGTGATTAAATACACTGTTTTCATTCTAAACAAATGAAAAAAGATACACAAAGTATTCCTTTTTGTATTGTTCAAGGTGATGTGAGGATACCTGAGAATGAGATGGTCTATTCTCAAGAGGGTAACTTACAGAGATATATGAAATATGACAAGGGTAAGTGTAGAGTTTTGCATCTGGGTAGGAACAACCCCAGGTTCCAGGATAAGTTGGGGAACAACCTATTAGAGAGCAGTGTAGGGGAAAGGGACCTGTGGGTCCTGGTGGAGAGCAGGATGACCCTGAGCCAGCACTGTGCCCTTGTGGCCAAGAAGGCCAATGACATCCTGGGATGTGTTAGAAGGGGGGTGGTTAGTAGGTCCAGAGAGGTTCTCCTTCCCCTCTACCCTGCCCTGGTGAGACCACATCTGGAATATTGTGTCCAGTTCTGGGCCCCGCAGTTCAAGGACAGGGAACTGCTGGAGAAAGTCCAGCGCAGAGCCATGAAGATGATTAAGGGAGTGGAGCATCTCCTTATGAGGAAAGGCTGAGGGAGCTGGGTCTCTTTAGCTTGGAGAAGAGGAGACTGAGGGGTGACTTCATTAATGTTTATAAATATATAAACATATAAATATATAAATATATAAATATATAAATATATAAATATGTAAATATGTAAATATATAAAGGGTGAATGTCATGAGGATGGAGACAGGCTCTTCTCGGTGACAACCAATGATAGGACAAGGGGTAATGGATACAAACTGGAACACAAGAGGTTCCACTTAAATATGAGAAGAAACGTCTTCTCAGTGAGTGTGCCAGAACACTGGAACAGGCTGCCCAGGGGGTTTGAGGAGTCTTCTTCTCTGGAGACATTCAAAACCCACCTGGATGCCTTCCTGTGTAATCTCATCTAAGTGTTCCTGCTCTGGTTGGGGGATTGGACTAGATGATCTTTTGAGGTCACTTCCAATCCCTAACATTCTGTGGTTCTGTATTTTGATGGATGCCACTGTTAGGGTTGATTCAGGTCCTTAAACTCAGATTATGGGGTGGAACACAGGAAAAAATGTCTAATGACATTTGAGCTGACCTAGGCTACCTGAGGTACCTCCATTAAGTTAGTAGGTGTGGCACAGGAGTTATGGGGGATTCTTTTCCTGTCTGGAAAGGCTGTTGGAGCCTAGGAATGATAAAGTATGACATATGATATGGCACTTCTTTTTAAGTAAAATTTTTTCTCCCTAGGGTCATGTAATTGTCTGCCACTATGCGAGTGCAGAAATAAATTGGATACCTTACACAGAGCAGAATCCCAGCTCTTGACTCTGACTCAGGTGTTGCTTCAGGGCACTCAGTGCACCCTCTCACTGCAGTACTTCTGAACAGAGAGCAGGCTGTGAGTTTTGAAGGCAAGTGTGTTGTGGGCATTGATCTGTCCTGGATGAAGGTACTAGAGACTTGCTTGTGAAACACTTTGCCCTTCCCCTGCAGCGCCTGATTTTAACTAAGAACTTAAGTTTACTTCTTCCTCCTGCACAAGTCTTCACAGGGGTCCTAATTAGCTACCAGGCAAGAAATTACTTTTGTGCAATGAGATTTTTTTCAGTCTCATTTTCTGTAGGTATTTCATTTTGCATAAGCAAGTAAAAATTAACTACAGTAGAGACCTGAACTGAACTCTTCTGCTACCCAACTGATTAGTCTTCCTTGTAGACTGAGCCTCTCATTGAAGTTTTTTCTTATTTTGTTTTTATATAGAAAATAATTGTCCAAATAGATATATCTACAGTGCAGGTGTTTACATATGAATAAATTGTTCGAGGATATCTATAGTCAATGATAAATAAATGACTGTGTGACAGTATGAATAATTTTATTGTAAACCAATCTTTTCCTATCAGTCTGATGAAGTGCCTGCCGCTCTCATTCACTCAACTATCTCAGTTGCAGCCATCTAAAGTAGATGAGATACAGCTCACTGTCTGGGAACCTTAGGAGGAAGGTAGATCTTCCTTTCAAGTTTATGAGGGCAGGACTTAATCGTCTAGCCTGTCTTGTCAGCAGTTTCCTGAGCCAGAAGGGATGACTTCAGCAATTTAAAGTAACTAAAATTAAGCGTGCAGCATGTAACCCATGATTTTTTTGTAAGAAAACCTTAAAATAAGATCAGATTTTCCCCTTCATTGCTTCTTTTGAGGAACGGTTATCAAAGACTCTAAATTATATTTTCTATATATTTCATTCCTAAAGAAAATTTGTAGTGTTATAGTCATAGCACAAACAGAATAATTTGTCATGTTGTGTAGCTCTGTGATTATATGTAATGGTGACACACCTCCCCAACTTTTCAGGGTTGATTGAAAGGACATTGATAAAGTCAGAGTTCAGATTCAGAAAACCAGTCACTGTAACTGAAACTTCCAGCAGTGAAATAATGAGAGAAAGTTCTGCAAAAGTCCAGTGCGCTTCAGGAAAACCATGTGATTACTTTCAAATTCAGGGTGGGGTGTAATCAGGTGAGCACATTTTTAAGAATCGTGTGGTTTTACTTCACTGTTTCTAATGTTTTGCACTATAGTTGTAGTTTTCAGCAGAAAGTTTAAAATATCTTGTTTCCTTGAAGCATGGTTCTTCTGACTCAGTCATAATCACATTTGTAGATAGTAGGGGAAGCTAGCACAGCTGCTGCTCCTATTAAAATTCTGGACAAAAAGAAGAGGCTTTGGGTTTGTGTCTTGTTTCCCAAGTCTCAACATTTGTAAGAATTTATGCCTTACTATTTCAATGTAATGGTGTTTAGCTTCTGAGGATGCAATATTTTGGTAAGATAAACCTTAGGTACTAAAGAATGCTAACAATTTATTAGGGACTTAACTAGGATTGTGGATTAAATCAGTTTGGCATTGATTTTAGTCAGCTGTATGATTTTATATAGAGGGCAGTTGTTTGTTTTGGGTTTGTTTGTTTGTTTGTTTGTTTGTTTTTGTTTTTTCACACTGCTAAGAAAAAAGTGAAAGAGAAAGGAAAAGTCAATAGGACTTTAAATAGAAATTTTTTATCTGTTAAATAGTCAGAATGATTTGTTGATTAACAGTTGCAATAGGAATGTAGAATTCTGTGGCTGTAATTAAACAAAACTAGTAGAACAGTCGATGATCATGTCATTATGAACAAGAGAAAACCAAAACCAAAACCAAAAAACCCGAAAACAAAACAAACCAGCAATAGAAGGATAGGGGAAGAAAAACAACCTGACATCTTTGAGTTCCTCCTCCATGTGGACCAGAGACAGGGCAATGAATCAACACACCATTCATCTTGGTGGCAGAAGACCTCCCCAAGATGAGTGATTGAACAAAGCATGCAATACTGACAAGGGTGACAATAATGGAATACACAGCTCTTGGGCTGAAAGCAACTTGGCTAAAGATTTTCAGAGACACAAGGGGAACACAGGCACAGAAATAAACTGTAAACCTCTGCTGCACCCCAGATATCTTGTTAACATGCTAATAGAAAAGGTACACTGTTGTATGCACATACTTTTCTCTTTTTCATAGTTTCTACCAAACACTGGGAGTCAGTGCACCCTCAACTCCATACCCTAGGCCTCTGCTTATCTGTGGCAGGAAGGAAAAACCTATTTAATTTACTTACTGTAATAGCAGCAGCAGAAGGCAGCACTTACTGATATAGAATGAAGACAAGAAAACAGGATTAGTTTTGAGATCTGATATCTTTCAGCTCCCCAGGCCTGGCTTGAATTTTAAGAGCTATGGCAGGTAATGAGATACCAGAACTTAAAACTACATTATCCTGATTTATCAGATACTTCCCTCTCAGCACTTTGGTCTGCTTAAGGACCCCTAAAGCCAGAGATTATTCTGTAGACACCAACAAAAAGCTTGGCATCACAGCTTTTCAGCCCTGCATATCGGTTCCTAACTCCAACAGTATCTGACTTAAAACTTCCATGAGTTCCAAACACTCACAGAATATTGGGGTTTTTTGTTTGGTTGTTTTTTAGGTGTTTTTGTTTGTTTGTTTGTTTTTTGTTTGTTTGTTTGTTTTTTCTTTCAACTAGACTATAAGTGGAAAATATCCTTCTGAATCCTGTCAAAAGCGGTAGCTTTTGAGTGCAAGGTTATACCATGAGCCATGAGAAAGGGACAGATAAGGAGTCGAAAACTACTCAACTTATAGATAACCTCTCTTTAGTGTCTCTACTTCTATGATAAACAAGAGAATCATGTAATGTCTAACTTTCTTTTAGGAGGAACCTCTTTCTCCCAATTGGCAATGAAAATATCCTATGGAAACTCTTCCTGCTAGATGCGTCCTACAGATGCCTGGATCTATAAGGTGAAAACACTTCCCCAAATGATGACACTGAAGCACATATTTTTTATAAATTCACATTAGCAGTGTGTTCATCATGGTAGAGCCTGAAAGAGGATTTTTAACTACCAGAGAAATGACATCTGCATACATCAAAATAATTAGAAGCCTGGAGTAAAAGGAAAATGTAAATGTACTGTTGCCTTCAGCTGGTGCAAGTCTGCTAAAGTAAAGTGAACATTGGCTTCTTGATGTACAAAATAAATGTTTCCAAGTATTTAATACCTTGATCACTGCAATGACTTGATTCAACTGTCGCAAAAATACACCAGAGTGTGCTGAAGAAGGCATTAGGTATGTACACTCCTCCAATTCAAAGAGGAATTCTAATGGAAATTTGGGCATGTTGCAAAGAACTGGTGCCTACTTAAAAAAACTCTGCTAGACATAAAGTGTTCTCAAGACACTTCAGAGCACAATAAAACTTGATAGGAAAGGCACAGCATATTGAATCATCTGTAAAGAAATACTAATAAGATTATTGTTTTCATTTCACTTTTCAGTGTCAATGTTAACCTCTATGAGTGAATGGAGTCCGATCCCCATTTATATGAATGAGTTTCATGAGTTAAATGAAGCATCAAATTAACTTCCCTTGGAATTATTTAATATCTTGCAACCTAAATAAACAACTTAGAAAGAACAGAAATGAAACTGCTTGGATGACTGGAAAAATCATATGCCTTATTATGTATAATTTCTTAGGAAAGAGCCTAAACCCAATCTTTTATAAAGTTTTACATGTTTATTGACATATCTCTGCTGCTTTAGGTTTTGTTGTCATCATTGGATTGTATTTGTGTCTGCAATTACATTCGTTCGTACAGCTGGCAGATGGTATGAAACAAGAAACTCTTCTCATAATAGCAAAAGGATGGGAAGAAGGCTGATTCTGTGAATTATTATGTATTACATCTTACTGCTTTTCATTTCCAACTGCATTATGAGACTGCTTCTATGCATAACATTAGTAACAAAACTGAAGAATCAGTGTTCGGCCTTTGAGGGTTTCCTGATCTCATTTATAAAGAAATATTTTCTTCATGGTGAACCTACAGTTTGCTATGCCAAACTGAAGCTAGCATACATCATGTAGCTTCATTACTGTCAAGTAATTTTTACAGACTGAGTTTTCTTTAACTTGCAGTAGAACAGAGATGATCTGAGGTCTTTTGTTCTTTACATCACTTTAAAGAAAAGGCCTTTTTGAACCACTGCACTTCATATTTTAACTACAAAGAAAATTACATTAGGGATAGGCTAAGTAGAATCAAACAAGGGAGACACTATTTCCTCAAAACGTACCCCAATTATACCCCTAGAAATAGTGGTGTATTGAAACAACACACTTTATTAATTGCCCTTTACTATGAGATGTAATCTATCTCTCCCATGAGGTACGAAGAGGCGACAGTAATTCAATCAATCAGGAGAAAATACACATTTGTCAGCAAATGGGAAGCTACCATGGGAAATAGAACGACGGGATTAGCACCACAAGCCAAAACAGGAACTAGAAGTATTCAGTAGACTTAGAATTAGAAAGATTAAGCAAAAAGGGGGTTTGATAACAGATGGGTCTTTTTTGGGAATGGAGCCCTGTGAGATACTGGCCAGTCTCAGTATGTGGAAAGGAGACACTTCATCTTCCAGTTCTGTTGCAGAGTATACACAAGGTTTTACAGCAGTTCATAAGCTTGTTTGTTGTGGCATTTGCTTAATGGAGTTCTAATTATCTCCCTACTCTCATCTTATTTTTAGATGGCTGTCTGCTGTGTTTACTGCTTCTGTGCATCCTTGACCACCCTTTTTTTAGGAGGGCTGTTAGCAAGATTCGATACTTACCAATTAGTCACATGAGGGAATGGAGTGAGGTAGAGTTTTAAAGGAAATGGAAATAAATAGACACTTTGAAGGTGTACTGATGTATGAGTTGGTTTGCATCATAAAGTAGCTATTTTTCTGCATTCCCTGTTGGCCACATGCTACAGGCAGCTATCCATATTTAACCAGATGTATCCAAATCCTACTGTCATATGATAGTGGTAAATTCCTATTCAAGATCATAAGGGCTGTATAAGGAAAATGTGTGTCATTTGCTGAATGGGGTAGGTATTTTGGTGACAGCAGACACAGATAAGGCATTCTTAGTCTTAGTCTTCACTGCTTCAGCCTCCAAGGCCTCTGTGTTTGAAGGATTGGTTCAAGGAGGAGAAGAAGAGGATAAGGACTGAGCCAGGTATTATGAGAAAGCACTTGACTTGAAAGTCATAGAATTATAGAATAATTTTGGATGAAAAAGTTCTTTAAGATTATCAAGTCCAGCCCTTTTCCTAATATCCGTTCTAAATCTCCTCTGGTGCAACTTGAGGCCATTTCCTGCCATCCTATTGCTTGTTACCTGGAAAAAGAGACCAACACCCATCTCACTACAAGCTCTTTCAGGTAGTTGTAGAGAGTTATAACGTCTTCCTGCAGCCTCCTTTTCTCCAGGCTAAGCAACCCTGGTTCCCTCAGCTGCTCGTCATGTGACTCATTCTTGAGACTCTTCACCACCTTAATTGCTCTTCTATGAACTCTCTCCAGCACCTCAATGTTTTTCTTGCAGTGAGGGGCCCAAACTGAACACAGGAATTGAGGTGCAGTCTCACCAGTGCAGAGTACATACAGAAGATCATTTCCCTGGTCTTTCTGGCCACATTATTTTTGACAAAAGCCAGGATGCTGTTGGCTTTCTTGGCCACCTGGGCACACTGCTGGCTCATATTCAGCTAGCTGTTGACCAAGAGCCTCAGGTCCTTTTCTGCCAGGTAACTTTCCAACCACTCTTCCCCGAACCTGTAGCGCTGCCTGGGGTTGTTGTGACCCAAGTGTGGGACTTGGCACTTGGCCTTGTTAAACTTCACACAACTGCCCTCAGCCCATTGATCCAGCCAGTCCAGATCCCTCTGCATGGCCTTCCTACCATCAAGCAGATCAACACTTCCAGCCAACTTAGTGCCATCTGCAAACTTACTGAGGGTGCACTCAATCCCCTCATCCAGATCACTGAAAAAGAGAGGTAACAGAACTGGCCCAAGTACTGAGCCCTGGGGAACAACACTCGTGACCAGATGCCAGCTGGAATTGACCCTGTTCACCACAGTTTTTTGGGCCCGGATATCCAACCAATTTTTTACCCAGCAGAGAGTGCACCTGCCCATGGCATGAGCTGCCAGTTTCTCCAAGAGAGTGCTGTGGAAAACCGTGTCAGAGGCTTTACTAAAGTCTAGGTAGGCAGCATCCACAGCCTTTCCCTCATATACCATGTCATAGAAGGAGACCAAGTTAGTCAAGCAAGACCTGCCTTTTATAAACCTATGCTGACTAGGCCTGATCATTTTTTTTGTCCTGTATGTGCCACGTGCTGTTACTCAGGATGATCTGCTCCATAATCTTTCCCATCACAGAATCCATGGAACCTGATGGGCTGTACCTGAGAGTGATGAGAGAACTAGCAATTCTCCTGCAAGGCTACTCTCTACCATCTTTTAAGTGTTGTGAAGACTCAGGAAGGACCCCAGTGACTGGAGAAACACCAATGTTGTAGCCATCTTCACAAGGATTTTCCAGAAAACTGCAGTCTTGAAACTCTCAGATGAGTCCCTCAGAGAATCAGAGAGAAAATCCTTGTGGGAGTAATTTTTGGCATATGATGGAGCTGACTGGCATATTGATTTGGCAAATGATGGAGTTTGGAATATGAAGTTGACTGAGAACAGGCAGCATGGATTTACCAAAGGTAAATCATGCTTGACCAAGCTGATTGCTGTGGGCACAGGGAGGGCAAAACAGATGAAAATAAAGCAAACCACTACATGAGAAAAGTATGCATCGTTTAAAGTTCTAGTTCTATAAAATTCCATTCTCTTGGTTCTATAGGTGTCATTGAGTCTCACTGACTTGTGTAGCTTTAGAACTAAGCTACCATTGAAACTGGTTAAAATTTTCTCCTGTGCAATTCCAGCAAAGAGATTAAACTCTGTGTTGCACTGTATTGGTTCTTCAGTGGGTACCGTGGCAATGCAAATTCACTTAAGTCGCTCTCCATAAACAGTATACTCCATAGGAACCATGAAATAACAATATGACATTTATTAGGAAAAAAAAAAAATAATCTAAAGCTTCTGAGCTGGCACAGATGTGGAACTCTCCATCTTGTATTGTAAAGTATTCACTTTCAATACTTTATTATTCCCAGGGCTCATAGATTATAAGTGAAATTTCACACAGTCATACTGATATTAGTCACAAACATGACTCTCATTAATATTTTTTTCTCCAGCTAATTATGTACCGAAACAGTATGAAATTGTAAAACTTGAGACAAGGTCAATCTAATTTCTTAGTGATGTAGAAAATATTCATTTCTCATAAAGAGTTCTGAGTTTGAGATCTCGGAGTTTGATCATTTAGCTAATTATGCCATTAATTTATATGCAACAGTTCCTTGCCAAGGCCTGTCTGAGGCTTGATTTTTTTCACTGATATTTCATGTATTACATTATAGTCTACTGAAGCTCTATTTAAAATTAATATCAAATTTTGGTAACACTTGGCAGGGCAAAAGATACAAAAGATACATTTTGTAGCACTTGTTGAACCAAGTTCTGTTCTGTGAGCTCACCTTAAATACTTACTTTTCCGTACATGTCCACAGAGAGGGCAGTAGGTTATTTACAGTGTTAAGTACTACTGAAAACACTTAGCTATGATCTTTTTTGGATACTTATCCAGAGGATTTGACAAACTCTTTTATTCCTGTTGTGTTCATAAAAGAGATTTTTCAGATAAGAATTTCCCTCTAAAAGGAAGCAAGATGATCTTAAATAAAATGCTAAGAACAGTATCAGAGACAGAAAATGGAAATGGTTTTCTCTCCTTTGAACCTTACTGATGGATATTACTGACACAGCATAAGGTCTTAGTAGCCAGTTTGAGGACTCAAAAACTTCTACCAGTGTCCACCTATTTAAGTAATTGCTTTTTGTTTGCTCATCTAGTCATAAATTCCCAGCAGTAATAGATGAAATAGAACAGATTTGGCAGTCTGAGCAGGGCTAATAGGCAGAAATCAGAAAGAAAAAGAGTAGGAAAGAAAAAGAATAAACCGGAAGGAAAACGGTGCATCAGGGAGAAGAAAACAGCAGAGCACTGAGCGTCATATCCTAAATGAATCTTAGGGTTTAGCCAAAGCTATTTTCCACCCTCTAAAAAGCACATTCTATAATAAGATATAGAAGAGTGAGAGGAGAGCTAACGCTTTTTTAAGAATTGTTCTGATTATTAAACATTCAGTTTAGTTGCTATTTGGAGAACAAACCTCAAATGCCAAAATTCACTAGAAAAAAGAGAGTTTATCCCTGATTACAGGGCAGTTCATACACCTGCTTCTTCAGTCCCATGGGCGGTGGCGGTGCTCCCTCCTGAAGCAGCCCAAATGTCAGGACTGGAAGCAGAAAGGTCTGGAAGATCCCACTTTAGAGGAGCTGTGAGGGAATCTGAGGACCCTGGTTCCCTCCCAGCCGAGGCAGACAGCCAAACAGAGATAAACTTAACAGCACCACTCTTCCATCAGTCTCTTGGACAGGCTGCTTGAAGAGAAAAGTGAATGAGATGAAGAAATCTGGGTAAGCTGTGATGCATATGTTTTATGTGAGCACTGCTGGAACATGATCAAAATTAAACTATCTCTGCTTTTGATTTTGAGTGTAACAAAAAAAAAAAAAAGGGCAGATATTTTATCGTTGGTTTCAATAGGGGTGATGAAGCTGCCTAATATTAGAATAGAACACTAAACCAGTAGTCTGAGATGCTACAGGACAAAAGCAGCAATGTCCCAGATCTCAAGTTCCTAACACATTGCCCTGTTCTTCAGGAGATTCACAAAAAATGGCATATCCAGCTTTTTTAACCAAACATATTTACGAATTATTGTTATTAATTAACCTTTTATTTAATCTTCCAGTAGATGTAGAAGCAAATCATGTTCCAAAGTCCTAGTTGTTCATTCTAACACAGAAGAATAACCACTGAAATAACACTGGGAAGTCAGACAGTCCTAAAAATATTCTCCATATGACTAGTAGTTTAGCAAGTATCACAAGCACCATCATGTGATGCTGCACATGGCAGTGCATAACTGTGACAATATATTTCTGAAGGAACAAAGCATACTTTCTGTGAGAAAGAATCAGAATGACCTGGGCATGAAAGCTGATTGACAGAATTGCTCCTGAAAATGCCAGTGAGGAAGGATGATGTTGATTGCTCAGAGGTCTGGAATTTTAATCCTACATATCTCATGTAGTGGGATCTGCTCAAGGTGATCAGATACACCTACCTATCTTTAAACTGTTTATCTTTAAAGAAAGAAAAATAAATACCACTCTCCATTGATATTTCCTACCATATCCTTGTGTAAGAGGTTACTCCATAGGTAACTAACCTACTTTGTAGGCCAGGAGGTAACATTCTCTAATATGTTTCTGTCATGGAGGCACCCCAAAGTCAGTTTTAAGTGGAGAACAAGTTCCAAAGTAGACTTTATTCTGGCCAGAAAAGAACTCATGCTTGCCTGGTTAGGCAAGGACTCATTCAAGGATACATCCAGTAAATTACCACTCACTCAAACGAGGAGGTGAGGCACTCTCAATCCCGGGAAGTCTCCTTAGACAGCATCCCGGTAGAGGGCTCCAGTTCACAGACCTGCTGCTATGAGAAGACCACTCCAAAGGGGACCTTCTGTGGGAACCCCTGGTCAGATCTGGCTGTGGGCATTACAACATGGTCCAGAAGCTTTGCAGCTACTCTGGGCACCTCCTCTGTTAACGACCCTGTCAATTGACTCAGGGCCCCATTAAGGACCCAGTCAATTGACCAAGGGTTCCACCCCTCCTGTTCCCCCAGCTGGTGGAGGTGAAGTCACCCTGCCCTGTGGTAGCGGTAGCTATCAAGACCTTGGTACCACCCTAGGTGTGTACTTGGGGACAGGCACAGTGGGGCACAAAAGGTGCCAAAAGAGTCATCAACTGTCCCATTGAAAGCTTCAGATCTCAGGGCGATGTGCAACTGCCACAGTTTCAATCATAATGAGTTGGGTTAGCCAAGGCAGCCTTCATTAACTGTTTATCAGGTCTTTTTGATCCAAACCTTGAAGCATGATGAGGAGATATCTGAGGAGGAGTCAATATCTGGAGTAGCAGTCAAGTTGTCAGTGCTGAGAAGGTCAATACCTCTGGCAGAGGAGCAGTGCAGCCAGCTCAACTGTATCTGAAATGGCTGCCGACTCGGTTCACCTTTAAAGATCTATAGAGACCCTTCCTTTTCTATTTGCAAGTGAGTGTGACTTTTCATTCTAATCACCTATGTTTCTGAAAACATATAGTGTTAAATTCTGATGCCATTCACTAGATTAGATAGATTTGAATAATGAGAGCTGAAGCAGCACTTAATTTCTGTCTAGACTTTTTTATGGAGCTAAGATCATGGAGCAATTAATGGAAAACAGTAAAGACAGCAACCGATTCCATGTTGATCAGATAGAAATCTGCATTTTTTAAGTAGTCTTCTGTACCAGGGAAGGAGATGAGGTGGCAGACGGAGGGGAGAGAAGTTCTCCTATTCTGGTCTTTGGAGCTGTTATACCATTTTCTTACAGGAAAATAACTCTATTCTTAAAGGACACTTACATGAGAACTTCTTGCCGCACTTTTACATAAAGGAAGCTCCCAAAGAGGTGGTGTAATTGCAGGTACTGAGTGGGAGATGCCCACAGCCTCCTTTGTGGCAATGAGCTAGCTGAGTTTATTCTGTGTCCAGAGGATTTGTGCAGCACAGCCCAGACTGAAGGCCCTGCTGCTCATGCAGCACTATGCAGCACACCACTGATCTGCTCCTACTCGTGTCAAGTGTTATGTGCATCACTCACACCTCAATGCACAGTGATCTCCAGGTCAGGATTATAACATTTCACCCTTTGATCCACATACAGTTCACCTTTCTCAAAGATATTTTAAATTACAGATTACATTAGTAAACTGTTTGGCTAAGACAAGTTTACCCACTGGTTGAACTGTTATCTCTCTCACAACACTTGCCAAGGTGCGGCACAGCCTGGCATGGAACGCTCCAGCAGGTTCCCATGCAGTGGTTACTCATACTAAGACAGGGGGCTTCCCAAGCCCTAAGTAGGCCCAGAACAACAGACCCGACCTGCTTAAAATCATTAACTCCTCAAACACACACACCTCCCAGTACAGCTTCTAACTTTATTTAGACAAAGCCATTGAGTCCTAAACAATTTTATGAAAAAGAATTTTAATGGCAAAGAAATGATGATCAGACAAATCCCATCTCACATAGCCTCTGCAATCATTGAAGGTCTGGAATGCAGCCGAACCAATCTGAGCAACAGTAAGATAGGGCATATGACATGATGTCAATGATCCATAACCACTATATATCACTGAAATGTAACATTTATTCTACTGTGTTAGTGATAGAGGGAAAGCTGCGTAACATGGATCTTCAACTATATGGATTAGTTGCCTGATCTCTTCCATCCTTCAGAAGGAGTGTACAAAATCTTGGGTAGCTATGGCAACCTTGAAACTGCCAAGGTCATGATTTGAGGAGTGGAAGTCTTAATGTCTTGAGAGCTTCCAGCAGAAGAAAATGTCAGCAGACTAAGTGCTTGAGTGAAATGTAAAATCTACATTAAAATTAATAGATTTTGTAGAAGATGTAAAAACATTGCCTTGGAAACTAAAATATGGAATTTGATGTTACAAATAACTCAAAGTCTAAAAACATTACGAGAATGGATGCTGTGAAAGGCCACTACTTGATTTCAGTCTGTACACTTAATTTACTTTCTACTTTGCAATCTCCTTCTCATTCTTGGAAATACTGTGCCATAAAGGAATACAACCAGCTTGCTGGAGCTTCCAGGAGTCTTTTTCCAGTCATGAAGGATTTTCTCTGACCTCCATAATCTTTGAGAGATGACGAAGGATAGTCTTAGAATTTGATTGATCTCATCACCCTTGGATGCATTCTGTCTGGTGCTATGGACTTGTTCTGATGCTCAATTTAAGTAACTAGTCCTTAACTTAATCCTCCTCCATTATAAGTACTGTCTTTGTCCCCTGAACATTGCTAATAGCCAAGAAGGTCTGGAAGGCCAGGGAAGACTCAGACAAAAAACTTCTCAGTGCTTTCTGTCTTTTGTCACCCTGTTGCCCAGCCCACTCAGAAGCTCACTTTCACTTTCCATATAATTCCTGTTTGTATTTGAGATCAGTCTACTTTCTACATTACTTTCTACAATCAAATCAGACCATTCTTGTACTTTTAGGAGACTGTCCGTGAAAAACAACTGGCTCTCCTGGGCTCCTTCAGGGCAGTCTTGCATGGGAGCCTGCCCGTCAAATCTCTGACAAAAAGAAAATCTGTTTTCCTGAAGTTCAAGTTCTACAACTTGCCGTCTTTCAGGATCTGGAACCTCTATCTAATAGTCACTGCAACCAAAGCTGCCATTGACTATCACACTTGAGCCAGTCCTTCATCTGCGTGTAACAACTATAGCAAAGCACATCCCCTGAAGTTTGAAGCAGATGCCCACTACAATATCTCCCTTACTGTCCTAAAAATCTTGAGCATCCCTTTTCCCATTTCACAGCAAATCTCCATGTATTTAAATTATTCATTTTTGTAGAGAGCATCTCCATCCCCTTGACTTCCCTGCCAGTCTTTTCCTAAGATGCTGCATTCATGGGAATGCTCTAGCCATACAGACTATCCCTGTACATCTGTATAATCCTACTGGTGTCAGGTCTGTGACTGCACATGGCTTTCCAGTTCTTGCCATGTGTCTCCCAGGCTGCATTCTTTTCTGTACAGGTAGTTCAGTATCCTCATCTGCTTTAGGAAACTGTGAAAGCCTCCTTCTTTGCCGTGTGCCATTTGTGCTTCTCTAAAACAGAACCTGGTCTCGTGCTCCTTTCAGAGTATCCCCCAGAGTCATTTTGGATTCATCCAAGGTATCCTTCAGCAGAATCATCGGTACATGCACAGATGAACAACAAAGTTAGTAATCTGAAGGTTGGAAGAGCCATAGCACTCCACGATTTCCCTGGTTGCAGACAAATATAAAGCTCCTGGAAACAGAAAGTCCAATTTGCAGAGAAGTGCCTCCATTGTGTGCAGAAGGGAGTACCACATCTGTTATGATTTGACCTGAGCTAGCAATACAAACATGATAGCTGCTCACTCACTTCGCTACTCCCCAAATATGGGAGAAAATCAAAAAGGAAGGAAGAAACTTGGATTGAAATAAACAGAGTTTAATAAAATAACAAAATACTAATACACTACTTGCAAATATATATATATATGAAATATAAATAGAATATAAAATAAAAGATAGCCAATGCAATTCCTCATGATCTCCATCCACACTGAGCAGCCAGTCCCAGGAAAACACACCTGGTCCCAACAGCTGATCCTGAAGAGAGAAAAGAGGAAAAAGGCAGAAAAATCCAGAGGGCTCTGCAAAATGGCAGGATGGCAAAAGGCCAAACTAACAAAAGTCTCAAGCAGAACTCCTCCAGCTCTGACAAAGAGAGTGAAGAAATGAGGAAGCAAGAGAGAGAATGGAAGATCCCAACTCTCCTTAAATATGAAGCATGACACTAATGGGACGGAATACCCTCATTGATCAGTCTGGATGTCAGTCAAGCTCTGTCCCATCCATGCTCCTTTCCTTGATGCTTCACACCTGTGGGCAGAGTGCTCAGAATGTCCTTGGCTCTCAGACCAGGGCAATTAACTCTGTCCTGAAGTATTATCTTCTTGTTCTCAAACTAAGTCCAAATAATGACCATGATAGATATGAAAAAGAAAGGTTTCTAACTACATGAAGAAAATTAACTCATCTTCAGTCCAATCAGCACAACATCTCCATTACATGGTGTGTTCTGTTGGTGGCACTAGTGTGATTAATCATGGTCAACTCAGATGTTTGTTCTTGCTTTCTGTATGAGGCTTTCTATGTATTCTCCTACTGAATGTCTGCAGGTGGAGAACAAATATTGTTGTCTTTGGAAGTCACAAGCTTCTGCCCCCAATGTCAAAGCAGATCCTATCTTCACCCTGCTCAAGTGTTGTCTCAGGGCATCCCTCCTTATGTGCAATGTAGGGCTTGCATTCTTGTCCCTGCAGTTTTCACAAAGATCCTGTTAAGTTACTGCGCCTTTTCTTCTTTGCTTTCTTGCCTGGTTTCCTAGTCCCTGCTTCGAGAAGTCCACAGTTCCTGCAGGATGGTCACTGCCATCTCCAATTCCTATCAAGGGAGAGAGCACTGGGCATAACCTGTAGACCACAAAATGGATGGAGTTGTCATGCCACCATAGGTCAGTCTGATCTGAAGGCTCTAGTGCACCAGAGGTGGTGACATCAGGTGGAGAACAGTTTTGCCATGTGTCACCACCACTGCTGTACTGAGTCTGGCAGTCTTACTCAGTCTCCAGCAGTGCCTCCACCTTCTACACCAGCTGCCACATTAACTGCCTGGTTTCTCTCTGCACATTCTCCTCACTGATGCTCCCTTAGATATCATTTAACCAAGGAGCCAAGCACAAGCTTGAGCTGCGCCTGGTGAGACCTCCTGCTCACCAGCAACTGTTCACGCTGTCTCACTTCTTGGCTGTTGTCCCTCACTTGTGAATGCAGCATTCGCCACATGGCCTTTCCTTCCATACTGTGTTCCCTACAGGAATCAGAAGCCTGACTTCAAATTGCTTCTTTTGAGCACCTGGCCCCAGAGCAGAGACGGTTATTTTGGTGATACAAGATAATAATTTGCCAAGTCATAGACTCCAATACTATTGCATTCACACTCACATGAGTACTTATTCTGTAAACAGTTCATGTTAGTATCACTTGCTTCACTCTCAAAATCTAACTTAAATCGCAGTCTGTGGAGAATGGATCATTTTCTTCGTAAAGAAATCTGTTTCAGAAGAAATGAACTGATGTTTCCTTAGCATTGAATCATTATTGTTTAATGTTTAAAGCTGTTTGAGGAAATACAACCACTTATCCATATGAAAGCTATTTCAGGTGTGATCCAACTTCCACTGAAGCTGACAAGACACTTTCTTTTTCTTACTAAGAAGAAAAGAGGGAATTTTGTGAACAACTTACAGCTTTTTTCTCAAAGGGAAAAAAGGTCCCAAACATTTTCCCTCTTATTTATTCTGTATGCAGATATAATGTCTCCATTGAGTCTACCCTGCACTTTAATTTGCACTAAATATTCACTTCCAATTTCATTAGCCAGTTGAAGTCATACAGAAAGCCTCACAATCAACATAAATATTTTAGTTTGAAACAAGAAAAATATTTTTTTCAGTAGAGAATAGTATGAATTGAATTATAGTAATTAAAACCACCAGAAACAGATGTATTTAAACTATAGTGTGAATTTATCTTTTCTAGCTTATATTATTTTAAAATTGTCAAATTAATGATTACCAAATGGTAACAAAACAATAGCAATAAAAATGCAAGCCAGTAGAAAAACACTGAAAACTATTGTTCCATAATTGGAACTGAAGACATTCATTTATGCAGAAAAAAATTGTATTACCAGGACCACTGCTGTTCAAATAATCACAGAATCACAGGATGGTTTGGGTTGGAAGGGACCTCTGGAGATCTAGTCCGACCTAGCTGCTAAAGCAGGTTCACCCAGAGCAGATCGCACAGGAAGGCATCCAGGCAGGTTTTGAATGTCTCCAGAGAAGGAGACTCCACAACCTCTCTGGGCAGCCTGTTCCAGGGCTCTGGCACGATCGAAGTAAAGAAGTTTCTCCTCATATTCAGATGGAACCTCCTGTGCTTCAGTCTGTGCCCATTATCCCTCATCCTATCATTGAGCACCACTGAAAAGAGTCTAGTCCCATCCTCTTGACACCCAATCTTCAGATATCTGTAAGCACTGATAAGATCCCCTCTCAGCCTTCTCTTCTCCAGGCTGAACAGACCCAGTTCTCTCAGTCTCTCCTTATAAGAAAGACATTCCAGACCCCTAACCATCTTCGTAGCCTGCTGCTGGACTCCCTCCAGTAATTCCTTGTCCTTCTTAAACTGGGGAGCCCAGAACTGGAAGCAGTACTCCAGATGGGGCCTCACCAGGCCTCAACCTGCTGGTCACACTCTTCCTAATGCACCCAAAATACCATTGGCCCTCTTGGCCACAAGGGCACATTGCTTTATTGACAGAATTAATATTTGTGAACATTTAACATGTAAACTGGTTATAACTATCTTTTTTTTTTCATGTCCACACAGCCTTTCCCTCTAGAAATCCCTTCACTGCACAACAAACCAAAACAAAGCAAAATAAAAATCAATCAACAAACCCCAACAGCATCTGGGGAAAAAGAAACTTTAATCTTCTTGGTTATTTTTGTTGAACTCTAAAATAGAACTTTATACATTTAAAGGAACTTCCCCCGGATCAGCATTTGATTTGGAAATTGTAGAAGCAAAATACTTGGTTTTTCTCCAGTGTTTTTTTCTAACTTGTCCTTATCAAAAGGATCCTTCAGTTTGTTATGAATTTCTGAAGTTATTTTATTAAATCATAAAATTGTGCTTCTGGAAAATAAATAATTTTATTGAAAGTTGTCTTAAATTTCCTTACAACAATGATGACATGTAAATTGTATCACCGATAGTCATTAAAAGATCCATCCTCCCAAGGAACCTAGGAAGCAGTTTCCTTATTTTATTTTCCATTGTAATTTTACTTCAGCATATTTATGAGTTTCTGTGCGGAAGAGAGGAGAGGGGATGCATACATCTGTGTGTGTGTCTATTTGGACTGGATCCTGTCATGTAGGTTTTAGGCATAATAAGTAATCTAAGATGGGCTACTGCCTCTGGCAGTGCTAATAAAATCTGTAATCCACTATTCCAGTTAAAAGTAGTTATGAAATAAATATAAACTAGAAAAGCTGGTTTTATTTCTGATTATGCTTCTTTAAAAGTACAAATTCATACAGATGTTTTTAGAGTCAGGTAAGTATGATATAACTAAAATACTTTTGTCTTCACGAATTCAATTATCTTACTGTTCTTACTATTCCCACATGTCTTATAAAGGAGCTTTTTTTTTTAGTTGGGTTTTTTTTGCTTGTCTGTGGGCTTTTTTGTTTTTCTTTTGTTTTTCTGTAACTTGCCAAATCAGTTCTTCAGAAAATATCTGAGGAAGGCATTCAGATTATTTTAATGGCCAGGTGATTTAAACACCTGTATTTTGCCACTTGTAAAGGTCTGTTTTAACACCTGAGTAGCACTAAGAGTTGTATTTTGGCTGTCTGCTCTAAATTTGATGCCGTAACTGTGGTGAGAGTTTCTGGCTGCCTTTTAGGCAGATCTCCCTGAGAACGGCTTCCTTTATACTCAGTGGTAAGAGAGATGTTTAAATTGGGCAGACTGTTGATGATGAGGCATATCTATGGTAGTAAATTAAGCAGTGGTTGGCCTGCTCTTGGCCCTTAGGTCAAGTGGCATGGTCTGTTCATTTCAATATTTTCTGTGTTGTTAATCTCCAGATCAGGATGGTCACAACCATGCTGAATACTAGAAACTTTGCCTGACCCATGCTAGACCCCAATAGGTGCCTGGAAATAGTCTGGAAAAAAAGTGCTAGTGCATATAGGCTGAAACCATGCCAAGTACACTTCTGGCTGTTTATAAGTGTAGATGATAGTGTTCGGGAGCTCATAAACATTCTCAGGCACAGTTCAATTTACTTAATATACATATAGCCACATTTGATAACTTAGGTGTCATGACTTCTCTTCAACCACTTTAAATGTCAGGCAACATTAAATACTAGGCAATCTAAATTGCCCATAACTCTTTGGCTTTAAACACTATAATAGTTAAAATGCCTAGGTAGACACTTAAAATAGATAGCATGCGTATTACCTTACATGACTTCCTGGCCTGTGAGTGCCTGGGAAGTCTGCATTTACATTCCGTACTCTGAGCACTCAGCAAATCCCCGAAAGAGATGGGATGAGCCAGATGCTCATCTGCCTGAGAAAACTCACGAAAGCAAGATTCATTCTCCCTGTCAAGCAAAGAGTAGGTGGAGGCAATCCACACGTGCGGATCTCAGGATATCTGTCCACTGCTCTCACGGTCTTCCGAGTAGCTGTTTCATCATATAATCCCTCAGAGAAGTGGTAATCTCATATTCTCCAACATTATGAATGCAGGAGAGGAGCTGGTCCTGGGCAGCTCAGGGTCACTCAGATTTTCATATGGAAATTTATCTGAACAGAAAATCCACTATGAAGTGTGGCTTATCCACAGTTAAAAAGGATCTGCTACAGCTAAGACCAAGAACAGCAAATTCCAAATATTGATGCCATTGTTCTATGCAGAGGGAGGGGTGTTGCAGTCTTGCTTTGCTCTCCTCTTTGAGCCCAAATCCTCCATAATTTTTAATCCTTCACACTGAAGATACCTTAAACAGTCTCTTAGTGCTCAGCTGACGGATTGCATGAGTGATCATTTAACAAACCGGCAGTGTGTTCTTCCTGCTCTCCCAGAGAAAAGAAAATTAAAAACCCCAAACACTACTACACTGGCTTTCTCAAAACAAAACAGCAGTGAAAAACATTGTCAGTAATTTAATTATCTTTCAGGCTGACAGCTTTAGCTGTATTTAAAAATTACCAACCGAGGGCTTTACATTAAGCCTGCCAAAAAAGGAACGGCAACTAACAGATGTGTTTTACTCTTCTTGGGCTCATCACCAGTGAGGTGCAGCTGCTGCTTTGACTTTGTCTTTTGTGGCTTGCTTTCAAATGTTGTCCTTTTTTATCACTATACAGTAGTTTTATTACCTTGCCTTTTTCTGAAACCTAACATCTTTTTCTGACAACATCATGCTGATGAGCCACAAGAAGGATGCTCTGTGGATCTTGTGGTACATTAAAATTGTGCTAGTGGCACAGAGAACAGTCTTAGGCAATATACATATGTCTACAGGATGCAGCAGAGTGATGCTCATTTTTAATTAATGGGACACTTCTCAATGAAAAGATGGCAGCTGTTTTATAACCAAGGCAGGAATATGAGCTGGAACACACTGGGTGTGTTTGTTCACCTTGGAACAGAAATTAGGGTATCACATTTGCTTTATTTAAACTGTGTTTAGGAGTATAAAGAGATGACAACACCAGGAAAGTGATTTGGCTGGCAAAATTATTAAAGCGAACATTCCTCAGTTGGACATTATTCATATTTGAATAAAATGGGTTAGACATAGAGAATTTTCACTGTTCTAGCTCTTAGCACATCCAGTAATTACAACAGCATAAAGTACAGAATTGAAGATGGAATAAAATCTCAACATTAAAACGTTTCTTATTTTTTTTTTCCAGGAACACAGAGGATTGTGGCAACATGCTGGAGGACAACTACTTAGGGAATAAATAAGCTAATGAAGAATTTTGCAAAGAACTCAACAGTTCATTTTTTTCATCCTCTGGATTTCTTTAATATAAAAATGTCAGAGATGCATGCACATAACAGCTTCAGACTAAGCTAGGTATTTTTATCTGGAAAGAAGAACATTTTGTGGGTAATGAAAGTAGTAATTACAATTAGCTGAGATGCTGACATCCAATGAGGTAGAATTATTTCATTTTACATCCTTAGCAAAAATGTACTTACTTGATCCTTAGTCACAAAATGTGAGTGTCATGCTGAGAACTTAGTGTGAGATTGAATATTGGCCACAGTTTTGGATTAGGGAGTGGGTGGTAGGAACAAATGAGGAAAGTCTGAGATATCTAGGAGCAGGGAAGAAGGGGAAAAGACTTGATACCAATACTGAGAGGATCACATTATTCTTCTCCTCTTCCATACACACTGTCTGCTCCTGTCTGTGGTGTAATACCAGGGCCAAGCCTCTGTTTTCCAGCCTTTCTTCCTACATAGGAAGCTGAGTAGCAGACAGAGGAAAGGCAGAATTGGAAGAACGGGTTGGCAGCAGACAATCCATCATTTTACCCCTTCTCCCACCCACAACATATCCATTTAGATACAGCTTAGAACTATATGATTTTGTTACTACAGCTTCTTCTATTTCAGCCTTAGTTACCATTCACTTGTATCCAGGCTGCCTGCAGTTCTGCACATACAGGTGATTTATAATCCCAGGGTCTGTAAAACCTCAGGCTTATCAGCCCCTGGTAAGCCAGATGTGAGCAGGAAGGGAACAGGGTACCTGACCTTCCATTTTCTGCCCCCACTCAGGAGACAAATGTAAAGCTCAGCTTGAGACGCTATACTACTTAATTAGTTTGTCAGTGGGGTGGGGTTCTGAATATTGTGATACAGATTGATATCTAGTATTGACCTAGGAAATAACCTGTGAAACATGACAAAGTCATATTAAAACATACAGTCTATCCTAAGTCTATCCCTCTGTAGTGTAGCTTTGAGGAGTTAGCCATGAAATTTAAATTTTATTTTGTTTTAACAAATAACTGGTCTTGATTACAGGTCATTACCTTTCATAAAGACTTTCAATATAATTATCATGGAAATAAGAGGTAACTGCAAATTTGAAAGCCACATGCTACAAATTCATGTTCATAAAAGTAGTTTTTTTATGGACTGTCCTTCAATGGCAATATTCACCTCATTAAGAGACACAGCATGAGTGTGGGAGCTGAATACTGCTGTGAACAATATTGAGTAGAATACTTAGTCCTAAATACAATGCAGAGATGCCTTGGTACAACACAAATGAATACTCTCTAGAAACACATCACTGAGCTTGAAGACACCTTGAGTGAATAACAGAAAATGCAGCTGACAGAGTCAATGGAAGGAGGGAGAAATGCCTAATTCTTGCCATTATTAAGGGAAATGATCTGCAGCCTCTTCTTTTGGCTGTAGCCTTTAAATGTGTGAACCTGCTGGTACAATTTTATATTCTGACCCACTTTCTCATGGATGTTTAGCCTAGAACTAGGTGCAACCAATTTTAGATTGTCTCACACAGCTTTCTTCAATAGCTCCTAATGGTTACCTAGCCATAATTTCTTGTGGTAGCTACTGTGAATTCTTGTTTCAGGTGTCTAACTCTCCATTCAACAGGCAGAAAATGTAGACACTTGGCAATGGCTAATTCCAGGACTACAGGGATATAGTAAATTTTCAGCATTGCAATATTGAGTGTTAGTACTCTGAGAATCCTCTTTAGATCACTGAGATTTGAATTTGTCTTATATAACTTTATGATATTAAAGTCTTATTCTACTGTGGATATAATTAATAGTGAAAATCCGTCTTTTTCAGTCCTGGAAATCACAATATGGGTCACATGACACCAACACTGCTTGGAACAGGAAGTGTACAATAGCATCTACTATATATAGCTATCAATTTATTGTATTAAATACTACATCATTAATTAGTTAGTCTAAATGAAGAACGATTACTTAATAATACAGTTGACCTATTTGGTCTTATTTTCTGCCTGTCAAAATACCACAAGCAGATTTCAGTTTCACCCTGAATAATTAATGAATGGAGATAGATACATAACAGAAGTATATAACTATAAAATGTATAGATTCATCATGATTTACTTCTTCTGGCTACTCAGAAATTGATCTTTGATTTTTGAATCTTGAGCTAGCATGATTTTGACTGTACCTTGACATTTCACATACTGACTATGTGAGGTTAAGATCTGCATCTTAATCCCTCAAAACAGTACATGCAAATTGCTATCTTCAGAAGAATACAGTGAAGGGAAGAATTAGGGAAATGGATGTCGAAACTGGCAAACACCGAAATCCCCTTCTGAAAATTAAAAATAAAATTAATCTGATTTTGTTCTTCTCTTTTGTTAATGAACAGTGCAACATTAGTGCAAAGAGCAAACATTTTCTCTTTGTTATCACTCTAAGAGAACTGCTTTTTATCTCTGGATGAACTGTAGTAAAATCCATAGCAATTGCATTTTTACTAAGGTGTATGCAGAAGAGCAGGAACAGGGGTTTAGCAGAACCTCATTTGGCTTGTTTTATTGCTTCTGTGTCAGGACCTTGGTTTCCAACCAACATGCCATTTAGTGCCTCCTTTTAAAAATAACACCTCTTTGAAGCTTACACACTTCAGCTTCAGGAAGTATGTGTGCCTCAAGAAAGTGAATAGCCAATAGAGAAAGGAAAGGACTTGAGCATATATCAATTATTTGCTTTAAAATCTAGCTGCCTGACTTTGCAATACATCTCACAAAAAGAGGTATAGTTATGAGCAGTAGGGGATTTAAATGCAGTGCAAATAGATGAATGACATTATGCTAGTTTCTCAAATATTTACCTTTTCCAGCAAAACCTTTTGTTTTGCACCTTTTGCTCTTTCCTCATGTGTTACTTCATACCATTCCTAGCCTTCCTCCCCACCTGAGGCTCCGTTGAGACCCACGACCTCTTCATAAGCTCTCTCCAGTCCATGGCCCAGCTGGTCCCCCATGCCGCTGGGAGGATGAAATTCCTGGGGTGCATGTCCTCTCTCTGCTGCCTCGGACTACTTGTGTCTCTGGGAAGAGCAACACCACTGGGCACTGTCTGCCCACCAGCCTGGCCCTATGGAAAGACATACAGCAGTCAAGGCCATTTTCCCCTACCACAGACGTGATCTTGGACCTCTCCTTATTCCCCTCCTAGCAATGCTACCACTAGCCTAGTCTGGTCTCAATTGCCTTCACCCATTTAACACTTAACTATTTTTGTCACAAATCCAAAACATAGCACCATACAGGCTACTGTGAAGAAAATTAACTCTGTCGCAGCCAGAAGCAGTAGTTCTCTTTGGGTCTAACTAACATTACTGGGACCACGCATTACTGGGACCACCATGCACCTTCCAAAGCTCCATCCTGATTTTTAAATTCTCACAGTTGTTTCTATTAATACCTCTCCTTAAGCCCTATATAAAAAGAAAACCCCATCAACCTTAATGAAGAAGAAAAAAAGAAAAAAGGGGCACCTAACAGGAATACTTCATAAACTGTGAAGTGGGATTTTTCTAATGGACTTATTCTACCTCATTTTAGGTAGCACAACAACATTGTGGCATATACTGCAGATGGGTAACATCACAACAGCAGTACACTTTTATAACTGACAAACAGGTGTCTGGGTTTATTTAACAATCTAGATAATGTAAACCAGATTTCTCTTTGTTATTGGAATAGTTGGTGCATATGATGTTTTTTCAAGGAAAGAGGGAAACCAAACCTCTGTAAAGCATTTGCAGATTTAAAGTTTTCCTGCAGATATTGTTTCATCTTCCACATTTTTTTTAAAGTGCTGTTTTCATTTCTTTTCAGTACACAGGATCCATTCACTCCCTGTAGTAATACCCTAAGCCCATGAAGGCTGCATTCCTGAGATTTGCACAGGATTTGCCCCTTTGCATGTGTACAATGTGTACCATGCACATGTTAGTGAAAAACAAACTAATTTTTTTTTGGTAAATATAATATGGAGCTATATTCAGTATTCATGTGAATAATTCTGCTGTTCAGGTAAGCCTTTCATTATTATATGCTACACTGCTGTTAGACATGTAAACAGCTGTTTGTTGTGCAGGATGACTAGCTGCTGAGGCTTTACGTGTATCTCAGACAACCCTATTAGTCTTTCAGTCCTGTCGGGACTTGAACGTGATGGAGATAATAAGGCTCAGGACACCCATCACTGATAATGTAAGCACTTAGGAATGTTATTCATAGAAATGCGGGCTACAACTGTAGTAACAAGCGGAACAGGAGCAGCTATGGGTTTGCCCACTGGCCAGCAGCAGCCTGTAATGAATAATTGTTAGCATGTTCCTTGTTATGGCTTTGGCTCAGACCAAGAAGCATGCTCCCAAGCAGTGCCTAATTTAGGTTAGGATTGGCCAGGCATGGCTCCAGTAGGCAATACGGTTGAAGCTGCTCTATTTTGGGCAGGAGAAAAAAGAGTTCAATAGTTTGTGTGCAGCTCAGGGCCAGAAAACCGGCCAAGGGTATAGAAGCAGCCAAAGGTGCCAGGCATCTCAGCAAATCTGAGTGTTTGATTTGGTACCTGAATGGAGAAGGAGTGCCTCAGCTCTCCTGGAGGTCTAATCAGAAGTGCCAAGGTATGGAGAAAATTAGTGCTAACCCCATTGACATGCAGTCCTGTGGGAAAAGACAGAACATACTCTGATGGCTAATTGTTAAAAACAGATACACTTGGATAAAATGTGACTATGTTTATAGCCACTGGAGCAAATCACTAGGAGAAATAGTAATTTTTTTTGCTTCCTAATGTCTCCAGATTAAGACACACTTTTATGGAAAAACTGTGTTAGTCAAAAACAAAGTATGAGGCTGTGAACAAAAAACAACTTGTTGAAAATGAAGGATCTGTGGTGCATAGAGACTAAGATCGCAGATCTGAATAGTGCTTGACTAAATCCTGTGACTACACTACTGAGAAAAAGACATTTTTATTCTTAATTTACCCATTGGGAAAATGAGCTGTGTTGAAATTGCGTATCCAGCACAACACAGCGCAGTGGCAGAGTTTAAAGCAGTGTAAAGGGGTCTCTGAAATTTACTAGCAGGTGCCCTCTTCTGAAATTCATTGCTCAACCTACTGGAAAAGAGCTGCAGAGCATAAGCAATGTAGGAGTTAAACGCATTTTGATTTATTCCAATAAAAAAAGGAATTTTCCCGCACACACTTGCTGAAGATTATAGACTGTGTTATTCCCTTTAGCAGTGCACAGGTTCATGAATGATTAATGAAGTTTTAGGTCCAAAGTCACTGAGTAGTGGTATATTGCAAGTTTTACAGTGTGATCTGGTACCAGCAAATGTATCTTTTGCTGTTTCATTTGTTGGATATACTGTGCTGTGAACTGGATAATCCTTCCAGTTTTCCTCCATTTTAGAAATTACCAGTAAGGTGGGAGTGAGAACAAAATTTTGTTGCATAAAATGGATATTGCTGTTAAGCACTTTGTTTCCTGTTTATATGCTTGGTAGGTGAAGAGTGGGGGGAGAGGATTTAGCTCTCGTTTTCTGGCATTATTCTTCTAGTATTAAGGTATAATTTGCATAGCTTATCACTGCCGTCTTTTCTGCTGCTTTATTAATGGTCTTTTAAGGAAGCTATCAATATTCATCTGAGTAGCTTTGTTTGGAAACCCTTGTCATGATTGAGCTTTAGAAGCTGAAAGAAAAGGATGAGTCACAGCAAGCTTCAGGACGTGAGTTATTCTGCAGCTAAGATGAATGTAAGAGTACAGGGGTTAATAATTTTTTTCTTTTCTTGAGACACCTGCCTGTGAGTGTGGGAAGTGGAAATGAAATGGCAGTCTTTTATTTAAGTTATTAGTGAAGCGACATACCCTTCTTGAGTGGTTTTATTCAACTGCTATAAACACCATTGCAGAAGTCCATTAAAATGACTCACTGATTTTAAAATTAGAAAATGTCAATATGGTTTCCCTCCCAAGAATGTCAACAGTGTGGAGCAAATATTGGAAACACTCAAAAGAAGGCAGCAAAAATACCCTCTAGGGTAGGGGTGTCAAACTCATTTTCACCGGCGGCCGCATCAGCCTTGTGGTTGTCTTCAAAGGGCCGAATGTAATTTTAGGACTGTAGTTACTGTGAAAACGAGTTTGACACCCCTCAAGAGGAAGCGTCAGGCAACCTGAATATAAAGGTGAATGTGACATACAGGTAATGAGAATATGCAAAATAAGGGTGAAAAATCAATTTTGAAACTGTAAAGTTATAAAGATATCTGATTGAGACTGGCCTGAGTTGCAAGCTGAAGCAGAAATGAGCAGACTTGACTTCCCTCAGGTCCATAATTGTGTTTCTTGGACAACTACTGTGCCCTATAATGACTGTAATAGTCTGCAGAAGTTTGATCTTTAGCAAAGTGGTCAGACTAAAAGTCTGTACCATCGACACATAACTCTTGGTACGGACATTTTGTCTGTAACCAATTAGATAAATACTATATCTCAACTTTCAGCATGACAGGCAGATTTCTCTGTGATTTTTCAATGTATTAGCTGTACATTACCTCAACCATTACTAATTTTGGGTAATGGTGACTGGAATAAGGATAAAAGAGCAATTCAGATGTGATGAGATGGAAGTGTCTTCAAAATAATGATTTTCTTTGATTAGATTAAACAAGATATATTACATTTAGTTTTGAACTATGCTGCTCATGGGTGAAGACTACATACTTCTGCTTCAACTTGTGTAACTACTTGTGCCTTTGTTTTGCTTTTTGCAGATAGAAGAGACAAGAGGGCAGAGTGGGAACTCATAAACGGCAACACAGCAAAGTCTGGTGTGAGAAAGATTTGAAAAATGTATTCACTGCAAATTAAAATGATAAAATCATCCAAGTTCATGGGGTCATTAATGACTAAAATACAGAAGAAGTTAATTATAATCTTTAACAGAATTTATACAAAATAAGTGATTTTTTAACTAGGAGAATATATTAAATGATGTTTATACAAAGCATGTATGGCATCTCTTGCAAAAAATGAATGTATTTTTTAGATTTGTTACTTCTAAGGTGTTCTTCATCTTCTTAGCACTATTACAACCCAACTGAAAACTAATTGAGCGTCTTTTGGAAAAAAAATCTGCAAAACAAAAGCCCAACCAAAAAATTCTTAATGAATATGAGAAATTTTCTTGTGTTTAATTACCAAAATGGTACTACATTAAAAACATGGAAAAAGGTGAAATTCAAGCACTAAGCTGACTGGTGTTTTAGATGGCTTCAATGGGAAAAATAGGATGGAGGGAAAAGACCTGATAATATTGTAAGTCAGTGTCATATGTTAAATATAAAGCCAAAAGCAGTACTGAATTTTTATATGCAACCTGAGACATATATAATGTTGCAGACTGTAACAAGTCCATTGGCACCAAATTCCTTTTTTTTTTTTTTTTTTTTTAATTTCTGGGTTAAGAATCTTCCCTAAAGACTATATGACAAGTGAAAAATCTCTTGAAGTGTGGATGTACTTTCTAGATAATCTTTTCTTAGAAAGCCAAAAGCAGTAGAAAATTTTGGACTGGCTAAAGATTAAAGTATTTCAGATCTGCAAAAATAAACTAAATTAATCTTTGTTTTAAACGTGACAGTCTAGCTAAAAAAATATGAGATGTTCTTCCTACTTCACATTCAGGATTTAGAGATACCAAAACAGAATCAGTCTTCAGCCCAGGTATAGGTGAATCCTTTTCCTGAAATCTTTCAGTGTAAGGTTGACACAGAAGTTATGGCAAGCTGACTGACTGAAAGGATATAGAACTATTCTATAGGTACTCAGCACTCAAGTGGTTTAGATCAGGGTCTTATGTAGTTCAATGAAAAATACGTAGCACATTTCATTATCAGATTTGCAAAGTTTATTCCTCATTTAAAAGCAAAACAAAACAAATCTAAACCAGTGTCTGTCAGGAAAAGGTCATTCACATATAATTGTTGAGAGTTATTCTATACAGAATACCACCCTTCAAACTGAGTGATTCTTGACTCTACAGCTGTTCAAAAAAGGTCATTGTTATTTTCTTCTGTTGTCACAGTAATAGATAATGTATCTGTATCTGTCACTAATGTAAAGCCTAACTCCCACCCAAAATCCCCAAAACAAACTCCTGGAATAAGTGATTGCAGGGTTTTCCTTTTTTTTTTTTTTTTTTTTTTTTTAATACTATGTTGTATTTTAACTAAGGCACAGTTATGTTAAGAAATTGCTGAAGTACATTATCTTAAATCATGCCTAAAATGGCAATGAGGAACTCAAGTTCTGCTCATGTCCAACACTGTGCAGTATATAAACTTCCATGGCTGAACTGATCACCTTAAATGCACTCTATGATCAGTGGAGAGAAATAATAATTTCTAGGACTTATTTCATCAGGCCCGCTTTGGATATGCACTTCAGAAAATACTGAATTGTATCTAAAGTTAACTATTTTTTTCCATTGACTAGGGATTCTAGGGTGACTTGGACAGATATTTCGTAGACATCTGTCATCATCCGTACTGCATGCACACATAAATATTTGGATAGGTTAATCCTTTCCAACTTACCTTTGAAGTTATGAATGCTTACTTGGGCAAGCAGCTAAATGATTACCTTCCTAAACAATACATATTTTTCATTCTCTTTGCACCAGAATTTTAATGCATTTTCCTGTTAACTAAATTGGATGTTTACAGTTCAGCAAAAGGAATGCTTTGCCTACCTAACTATTTAAAGAAGGTCAGATTTCTCTGTTTTATAACAGGATAGTCAGGGATGTGGCCTAATAATTCAGTTTGAAATGGATATCAGGAGGTCATCCAATTCAACTTTCTGCTCAAACCACTTCAACACTGATTGCAGACCAGGATACTCAGGGGTTTATCCAGACAGGTCTTCAAGACCTCTGAGGACAGAGAATCTGCAGACCTTTTGGGTAACCTGTTCCATTGTTTGTCCTCATGGGGAAAATTTTTCTTCTTATCTCCAGATGGAATCTGTCCTGATTCAGCTGATGATGCTATCACTTACCCTTCCATCACCCACAGCTAGGAAGGCTGTGGCTCCATCTTCTTAATGACCTCCTCATAGCTATTGGCACGTTGCAGATAGGTCCCCTGAAAGCCATCTCTTCTCCAAACTGAACAAGCCCTATTTCCTCAGCCCCTGTCACAGGGCAATGCTCCATCCTCCCAGTCATTCAATGATCACTGACCTGTTAATACAGCCCAACATGCCAGGATTCACTGCTGACTCAAGTTTAGTCTGCTGTCCATCTTTGCAAGAGAGCTGCACCCAGCCATTCCCAGCCTAAATCATTACAATGATTTCTTCCTTCCCAGGTGCAGGACTTTGCCTTTGTCCTTGCTGAATCACATGAACACATTCCTTCAGCCTGTCTAGGTCTCTCTGAATGACAGTTCTGCCCTCAAGAATATTATTTGCCTAATCCTCAAACTACTATACATCTGTATTTGTTATATTATCATAATCTACATTCACATATTTTAATGCTTTATGAAAGGAAAGAAGTTAGGAAGGAAACAAGTAAGATAGTCTAAACCTCAAGACTGAGAAAAGTTTTATTTCAAAGTATTGAGGTTTTGATCCAATTTTTTCTTTGCAATGGAATGACTATAGTGTTTTAGTGTTTAGCAACACAGTGAGTCTGACCAAAAGATGTAGGGTGCTGCTTATCTTTCTGTTCTTGATTACCATATTTAATAACACTTAAAAAATCCTACTAGCATCTAGCAAGGATTTCTAGCATCAACTGTAGAAAAACAAAATCGCCTGGTCATTAAAAATCTCATGTGAAACTTTAAAATTCAGGTTTAAATTCCAAGACTGAGGGTAGAGACTGTAACAAGGTGTTTGAGTATTTCTGTGTGCTTAGACAAAAAAAAATAATCAAGGTGTAAGTGCACAAAGCTCGAAATAGTCTAGATGTTTTAGGCTATGCAGATTTCCATGCTCATTGCAGAAGACTGCTGATGCCAAAATTTCCTTTGATGCCTCTACTGTGTCGCTACATCATCAACTAGGAAAACTAGGGATTCAGAAAGATCCCTACTAATCCCTGTGTGAAATCTCTAAATTCTATCTATTCTGAAATCTATCCTTTTCTTTCTTAATATTTTTCATTAAGAAAAAAAAACCCTCTCAGCATATGCAGAACAAAAGCATTTCACAACTGTGATTTTTCTAATGAAGCAGATTTTCTGCTTTGTATCCAGATCTACCTATAAATATTAGTACATAGCTTCCTGTAGTTTAGCTCCTCAAATCTATCTGTTTCCCAGATTGCCTGCCAAAATGATATGGTGTATATAACACAGAACCAAAAATAATGGATATAATTTAACTGATGTTATTTTAGCTGATTTTGCAAATCAGCACAAATTAATTTGCTGTGATTATTTCTAGTAAAATAGATGAAATAGATTAATCTCTTATTCCCTAACATTTAATTTCCCTGAAGAGACCAGCTGGGACTGAGGAAATAATTTAACATCTATAAAGAAATGTTCAAGATGACTATATTATTCGTTTCTCCTCCAACTGGCTAATGAGCTGTTTCTGATGTAAACCTGAAATGCTGGAGCTACATTTGAAAGCCTCAAAATCTTTAGTTTTCCTTTAGATGAAGGAAATGAGGGACTTAGCTACTTCTTCAGAGACTTGGTTCATGGATTTTTTGCCATGCAAGACAGGCAATGATCTGAACTCTGGTGAAAATGCACACAGACTTCCTGCCAAAACTTAATAAAGCATTGCTGTCTGGTGGTTCTACCATTTGTAAGCTACTAGACTTGGAGGAGAAAGAGAAAATCTGAGGGAAGCTTGCATGAGAGCTGAAATTATTTATTAAACACAAGTCCTGCTATGCTCTAGAAATATAGCAGCATCTGCTTTTTATCCAGCAAAATGTAGAGCTCCTTATATTGGCAAATCCATAGGTCTGAGGTAAGCTACCAGGAAAGATTTAATAAATGTCCTCAGACAGGTGTTTGGACATTGTCATTGTGATTTGAATTTGCAAGGTGGTCAAAAGCTGCAACACTGTACTGGAAAGCTACATGACCTAAATTAGAAGCCTAACTTAAATGACTGGAGGTACCTAAACGAAGCACAGTCATAAATCTGTTCTACCCATACAAATGTCTGCTGAGCCAGGGACACCATGTGTTTTGGCTATCTTAAACACTTTTGTTCACTTATGAATATTCTCATTGACCATCTAGCTACTGCCAAAGAAAACGTGAGGTGTCTGAGTTCAGTCTGAGCTGCCCTCAGAAGGCAAAGCCCACACCAGGAAAATCCATGAAATTAGAGCAGAGCACAACAGGTAACAGAGAGATGGGTTGGTTGAATAGTGCGGTTTCCTGAGAATGGCCATACTTCTCAAGTAACTCTCAGAAAAGCTGCCTGAACTTTTCAAAGCAGTGTAGGCAAAACTGATTTTTGCTACCTCAAGGAGGAAGAGCTGCTATAGGTAAAAGGAATGGTCTTAAGAAGGATAAAATGTGCTGCTGGTGGACAGAGAGCTGCAAGGAAGGAAAACCCTAAAGACTGAGTTTATTTTGTTGGTAGCTGTTGATGGTATGTGGAAATACTCTCTTTGGCTACCTGTGCACCTTCTGATTTACCACAGCTTCTGATTTCACCCTCAGCTGTGGGGAATCAGTGTTGTAAGGCACAGTTGGTCACAGGTCACAGCTGGTTTGTCTCTAGGTATTTGGTTGCTTACGTTGCTACTGCTTGTTACATGAGGTTTGACTCGCACTATGACTGTTGCCTTACAGAAGCGAAAGCTTTGTTCACTAAAATTTAGTTTTGCATGTGTGGAAAACAAAACAGTTTAGAGAAGTCACTGTGTGGTTTGTGTAGTGTTGCCCTTTGCTGCAAAATTTCACACTGCCACTGGGTTGAAATTAGCTATATATTCTAGGGGAAAGTATTTGTTTAATTGCAGCTTTCTAAACTCTCCTTGGACCTTATTTTTTATGTGCAACCAGATGAATGGCATTGCGACAGTGACCCTGACTTCACACCATGCTCATCATGATACCCTGTGTCACTTTGAGTGGTATAATTAATATGACATGACCTTATGCCATACTGAATGTCATAGCAACATTTTGTTTTTTCCCCTTCATTCCAGGAATAACTGTCAGAAATCATTTTTTATTGTGTCAACTACTCTAACACTTATATCCACAATTTTATGTTATAAACCACCTTATCTTCAAACAGTCTGGCAGTTAACCCCTGAAATATTTTCCCTAACCTTGAGATACTCACAGTGTTTTCCCAAAGGACTGTATTTTATTTACCTAATTTGCACAGTTCAGTGCCAGTCACAATCTCTCCCAGTTACTTAACCAATCTGTACCATAAAGCAGACTTCTATGTTTTGCTTTCATTTTTCTATGGTCAGTCCAAAAGATTTGGAATTTTCTTTCTTGGCAGATCATGATTTTAAGATATATGTCCTTCACATCACACTGATGTTTATAAGCAAGTTTCTTTTCCAGTATCCATATGACTGCATTTGATTTGTGTGTGGGAAATGGTTGTTAACAACCCTGTGAGGTCCTGAGTGGTTGAGCAGAGCAGTGCATAGAATCAAGAGCCAGCCCACAGGTCTCCAAGAAGAATTTGAATGAAACACCGATCAAAGCTGTGGAGGAAAAAAGCCTGCCATTTTAGTTCAAACCTTTCATTAGAAAAGGGTAAGGGTTTTTTTGGTCAGATATTAGTATAAATTATTATAGTTAATGAACCTTTGGTGGTTTGCATCCCCTGAACATCTGTTTTGGATGGGCTCAGGCATACTACTCACATTAATATTAGCCAGCTGATGATTACCTTATTTCTGTGCTATAAAGATTTTTTTTTGGCCAACTGATGATACTTCAAGTACTTGCTGCAAATGTTTGGCTTTCATCACTCCACTGAAATAATGCCCCCTCTGTAATAATATTCCTATTTTGGGACCCAGTGCAACTCCCATTAGAGCCATTTATTGAATTAGAGGAGAACCGAAATAATATTCTCATGGTGACCTCTTGCTCTGGAGTACAGTGTGCTGATGATATCTGTCACCCTTCAATTCATTTATTACTAAGATGCTCCTACTGAGTTTGCTTTAGTGTTGTTAGTATAAAGTAACTCCCATCTTATTCTGGAGTTGGTCTTGACCATCTATAAGGAATTTATCCTTTCACTGCATAAGTGAACTTGTCTGAAAAACTTAAGATCATATATTTTGTTCATTTTTGAACTAGGAAATAAATTCAGTTTTCCTTAATTAAAATGATAAAAATGTCTGTTAAGTTCCTCTGATACAAAGCGAGGTGAAAGGATTTCATCATGCTGCCCAACTTTGGAAACCTTGACTTACTTGCCTTAGTTAGAACAAGAGTCCTCCCAGGCTGTCTGCACAGTCACAGGAGAAAGATGGATTTCTTCTTAAGCATTATTCCTTGTAAAATGCTGCCTTCTGTGTTTTTGATCAGCCTTTGGATGAACACCTCAGTCTTTCTCCCTTAACTCCGCTAATGACCCCACAGAAAAAAAATGAGGGGGAAAAAAAAAAAAAGTAAGAAATACTGAAGGCAGCTGATTCGTCCCCAGATTCGTCCCCAGGAAGGATACTCTCCAGCTCTTAGAAGCAGTGTTTTAGGTAGGTGCTGAGCTGGAGTTTTAATCTGGACCACTAATAGGGTCTGAAATCATTCCATACATTGTTGGTTTTGTTTTTGTTTTTTGGGTTTTGGGTTTTTTTTTTTTGGTAGTGTTTTAGTGCTGGTCTGTCCTTCAAGAAATATTTCATATGGGGTTCAGAATGCAGCTGCACGTAGTAGAAATACCAAATTTTCTGTTTCACTCTCAATTTCATTACTAATAATTTAACTTTATATTTCCTTTTTGGCTTCCGTTAAGCAGGCATTTCCTTAGAAATATCTACAATGACTCAAATAATCTGTCATCTAAGTGATAATAGCTCATTTACAACCTATCATTTTATACACATTTTTCCCCATGCTTATTACTATGCATTTCTCAACACTGAATCTTTTATATATTTTATTATCCATTCACTTCTGTAACTCTGTAATCAGCACTAGCATTGGCTTTCTTGGATAACTGTGTATCTTCAGCAAACTTTGTCACTTGACTGTTCATGTCCTTAACTGAATTATTTTTATTTATACAATGAACCAATGTCCTAATTCCAGTAACTAGTAACCAGTAAGTAAAACTTATTTCTTAGCAATGATAACTCATTTTTATAAAATTCTTCTGACAATATTATCAAAATCTCATAAGAGCTTCAGGAAGAGACTAGTCAATGCTCTTAGCCATATGACGTGAACTGTGGGGTTGTCATATGCAGAGACAGCAGTTGAATGTTTATGGGTTCCTTCCAGCTCAGGACATTCTGTGATTCTATGAGCTTTATGTATGCAACTCTAAAGGGACCACCCATATTCATGTGCTATTCCAGAAATCTAATAGCTCTGTGAGGCACTCCTTTCCTCTGTAAGAAAGGTGTCTAATTATTGATATCGAACTCTGTAGGTCATATTTATCCATGCATCTCTTCATATTTGTTCAGCTGCATTATCCTTGCATTATCCTCCAAACCTTTTCTTAAAGGTGATTTTCTTATTCTATCACCAAATCCAGCTACCAACAAGTAATAGTTCCCTATCATTCTTAGTGCTTCACATATATAAATGTGAAGTAATTAATAATAATTAAGTTAATTTAAAATTCTTTAGTGATTCCATGTGGTTCTTGAAATTTGTTTCTCTTCATTTTATTACTCAATTCTGGATTCATCTCTACTACAGAGATTTCACTTGCAGGCAGTTACTCATTGCTGCCCCCATATAAACAAACTCCAGACTGTCAGATTTCCTTAGTTATTTGTAGTGTATATTGATCTAAATCTGACCAAAAGTTCTAGCAAATGCTTCTTCTATACTCGATCCCCTGTTTGTTGCATAGGCTCTGTATCAGGCTTCATATTTTCAGGAAATCTTTTGTTATTAAATTCTAAGTAATTGGCGGGTTGTATTTCGAAATGATCACATAGATTTGATCTATGAAATGTAGTATTGACAGTGTCAAGTCAAATTTTTCAGATTTAGAATTTGTTTATATCTTTGTTTGATAAGGTAAGAGAAAGTAATTTGAAGAAAAATAGCTAAGAGAACAACAAACCTATACTAACTGAGCAATTATAAGTAAAAAATGAAAAGGATGTACTCAAAACCATTGTATGTCTGAATTATAATACATTTATAACCAAATTTATGTACCTTCATGTACACAAAGCAGAGCAAACTGGATTCCAAAGGATTCTTGCAGTTCTGAGTTTCTTCTTGTTTAGGTGTTTAGGTTAGGAAATTTCAATGCTATCCAGTTGCAGAACTTATTTTTTTTTTTTTTCCATTTAACTGCCAAACAAAAAACTTTTATTATTCCCTCTACCAACAATATCTCACTCTTTAAAAGGCTTTAAATAATCCTAATTTAAGTTTATAAAAGAATTTAGAAGTAAGAACCTAACTTTGAGTATAGGTGACTAACATGTCTCAGGAGATAAGGATGGAGCTGTTATCATTGTGCTGTAATCAACATTTCTGATGTTTAGTCAGGCAGTCTAATTGTGATTTATTGTCTTATTATTTCTGCCATGTCATTTCTTAAAAATGAAAATAAAGTAAGGATTTTGTGCCAGAATTTGGTAGTGAATGTCAATAAACAGAGAACTACAATGCTCCCCAGAATCATAATTTTAACACAAAATCAAGCCTGTTACTATACAAAATACAAACATGGCATTTTTTCCAGATACCTACAAAATAGAAACTTAGGAATGGCAGGTGTTAGACAAGCAAGTAGCAATTGTGTGCAGTGCCATTTATCACTAATTGGAAGGGATTCACAGAGCAATGAATTTAAATTATTAGCAACCGTCTAGGTTGAACGTTAAAAAAAAAAAAAAGAAGAAGAGAGAGATGGAGGGAGGGAGCAGAGAGGAGAGAAAAAAGGGAAAGAATGAGAGACAATGAGAGAATAAGAGAATGATGTACTTCTTTCCAGGAGCAGTATATAACCAGACGCAGCCAGCATGGGTTTAGGAGAGGTAGGTCCTGTCTGACCAACCTGATCTCCTTTTATGATCAGGTAACTCACCTGGTGGATGAGGGGAAAGCTGTGGATGTGGTCTATCTGGACTTCAGCAAGGCCTTTGACACTGTCTCCCATAATATACTCCTGCAAAAGCTGGTAGCCCATGGCTTGGACAAGTGTACTCTACGCTGGGTTAAGAACTGGCTGGAGGGCCGGGCCCAGAGAGTGCTGGTGAATGGGGCTGCATCTAGCTGGCGGCCAGTCACTAGTGGTGTTCCCCAGGGTTCAGTGTTGGGTCCAGTCCTATTTAACATCTTTATTGACAATTTAGATGAAGGGATTGAGACCATCATCAGCAAATTTGCTGATGACACCAAGTTGGGAGGGAGTGTCGACCTGCTGGAAGGCAGGAGGGCTCTGCAGAGGGATCTGGACAGACTGGAAAAATGGGCTGATTCCAGTGGGATGAAGTTCAATAAGGCCAAGTGCTGGGTGCTGCACTTTGGTCACAACAACCCCCTGCAGCACTACAGGCTGGGCGCAGAGTGGCTGGAGAGCAGTCAGACAGAAAGGGACCTGGGGGTACTAATTGACAGGAAGCTCAACATGAGCCATCAGTGTGCCCAGGTGGCCAAGAAGGCCAATGGTATCCTGTCCTGTATCAAAAATAGCGTGGTCAGCAGGACAAGGGAAGTGATCCTTCCCCTGTACTCTGCATTGGTGAGGCCACACCTGGAGTATTGTGTTCAGTTCTGGGCCCCTCAGTTCAGGAAAGACATTGAAGTGCTGGAGCGAGTCCAGAGAAGAGCAACAAGACTGGTGAAGGGACTTGAGCATAAGACCTATGGGGAGAGGCTGAGGGAGCTGGGGTTGTTTAGTCTAGAGAAGAGGAGGCTTAGAGGTGACCTCATCACTCTCTAGAACTACCTGAAGGGAAGTTCTAGCCAGGTGGGGATTGGTCTCTTCTCCCAGGCAGTTAGCAATAGGACAAGGGGGCATGGGCTTAAACTCTGCCAGGGGAAATTTAGGCTGGATATTAGAAAGAAATTCTTTACAGAGAGAGTGGTCAGGCATTGGAATGGCCTGCCCAGGGAGGTGGTGGACTCGCCGTCCCTGGAGGTTTTTAAACTGAGATTGGACATGGCACTTAGTGCCATGATCTAATAAACGGACTAGAGTTGGACCAAGGGTTGGACTCGATGATCTCTGAGGTCTTTTCCAACCCAGTCGATTCTGTGATTCTGTGATTCTGTAAAGGATAGACATGGTGACATTGTCTTAATTCTTTTTCACTTCTTTTCTTATTGCCACTCTTATTTTCCCCACTTGCAGCTGCCCTTTTGTCTTTTTCTGTATGTTGTCTTGCAGCCTTCTTAGTATTATGACTTGGAATCCTCTTTTCAAGGACCGTCACAAACTGATGTTGATCAGCTACAAAGCAACCTGTTGCTTCTTGTCTGAAATGAGAAAGTAGGTTCCTCAGGATGCTTCTTTGTGTTTTGTATTTTGTGTTAGTGCAGAATGGCCCTGTGCCATTCCTGAAAACTAGTGTAATGGAAGCAAGGAATGATAACCAAGGGTTTGGGTAGTTAGAAAGAGAATATTAGGGGAGGAAGAAATCATACTTTTATTGCAGACTTCTCTCCATAGCTTGATGATTAAGACAGATGAAATCAATGATTTCACACTTGCTGGAGCAGGCTCCTGGCTCAGCTGACAGCTGAGGCATTGCGGTCAAGAGCATGATGACTCAGGCTTACAGGATCTGCTGTTCCTCAGGGTGGTGTCTACATGAAACATGTATTTTATTTCCACTTTCCTACAGTAGCTCATGCTTTTATTCTCTGTCAAGAGAAACTACTTACTTTCCTGTTATTGCTTTCTGTTAATAAAAAGCTTCCAAGATTATTCTAAAGAAAGACCTGTTGGGAAGATTCTTCATGTGAATAGCCCTGAATTGCAGCTTTCAGAGAAAAAAAATCTTCCAGAAGATTCTTGTTGTCTTTGTATATTCTTTAAGATATGATTTTCTATTTTCCTTCATCTCCAAGAAAAAAGAAACATTAAAAATATAACATACAATTCATTCAGGCAGATGCCAAGTGCCTTACAAAACAAGAGATCCTTTACTGTGCCGTTTTGTTAGGAAGATATTGACACTTCAATCACTCTCTGATTCATTGGCAGAGGCAAAAATTAAATGCAAGGCAAAAAATCATGTCTTGAGTAACATCTTGCTTTATGACTAATTTGACAGAAGTCCGTGTGCCTACTGGTAGATGTGGTTTAGCTTTCCATCAGTGATGGTACAAATACCATCCCAAGAAAGAGGACTGTATTTTATTGTCTGTGAGATATGAGTTCTTCAAGACTCCTACTTGGGTTCTTTTTCTTTCAAAAAACAGGGCTCTTAGAGCCTCATATAGTCCTTTTTAGCACAGGAGTTTTATCTTCCTGTATTATTAATGAACTCAGTTTTACTTTCCCTGCTTTGTGTTTGCAAGTTTTTATGTGACAGCTGAAATCTTGGTTAATACAATAGGGACTAAGCCAGGAACCTCAAGAGCTAAGAACATTAAATGCAACAGCTTGAGCTTGAGCTAAAAAAAACAATCCTCTGTATCTGGGAGCTGGAACACTCATATAATCTGTGGATAACCCACTAGCACATTGCAGTTGCTCTGACTGCTCAGCTCTGATTTACTTCACATAATTTCAAAATAAACTTTTCTTGTATTTAAACTCTCTCTCTTTTTTTTTTTTTTTTTTTTTCCTGAGAGTTTACCTCTTTGTAAATGGCAGACGATATTTTCAGATAAAAATAGCAGACACACCTAAATGATTTTATCTCATTTCCAGTAGGGCTTACCCCAAGGACATGAGGCACCATTTAACTTCAGCCATGTAAAATAAAATGTCTCACTGAAAACAGTTACCTCCACAGCCTCCACAGCCCATGAAGAGAAACAAGGAAAACTGCTCATCTCACTATTTTATTTGCCTTTTCTAGTGGAATGGATAAATTCTAGAGACACCAGTCCCTCCTTTGGGTGATAGTCCTTCCCATCTGTAATAGGTATCAGGCTCTGAAATATGGAAGTTCAGTGTTGTTTGAGATATCGTTTCCACTTGGCTTTCAGCCACCACTCCAGAATGGAGTGGATTTTTTGCATAGCTTTTGTGTTATGCATGGCAGCTCTGGGCTGATGCCTCAGATCCTGCAACATCTGAAAGAGCAGTGCACAACTATACTTAGGTACTTGAATTATTCCCCTGACTATAGGCAAGGAAGAGTGCTAAGGGAATTAGCTATACTTTAAATCCCAATTTCACTGACATCACTGGCAAAACTGATTTAATTTTAGTTGTGCAGGTGCAGGTCATTACATCCCATGAGGCTCAGATTAACAAAATATACACCTGAGCAGACAGTCTAGGTATATAGCAAAGTATTTGCAAATAATTTTCATCTCCTTTGCTAGAAAATGATAAGTATCAAAGATAGTTACACATGTTTATTTTTCAGCAGAAAAAAAGGACTCCCAAGTAAGTTTAGCAGCTGGACTTGAGCATTTTGTGTGTCAAATAACCACAAAAAGAAAAAGGAAAAAAAAAAAGACAAAACAGTTGGCCAAGAACATGCATGAGTAGTGAGTTGTGTAATTTTTGGGTTTCACTGTTAGGAATATCTTTATTTCTAATCAAGAGAACAAAATCGCATAGTTTTAAAATAAATGTGCATGATTGCATTATACAGCCATACAAGCTATGCCTGTGTAGTATTATTATGGAAAGTTGTTTGCTTTGTTTATTAAGAAACTGTATAGTGAAATGGAGTCTGACAAACAATGGAGGAACTGAAATCTCAGAGCTGTCCTCTACTTTGAAGTTTAAGTTACTTTAAGAAGACATCATCTTTACATCTTTACCAAAAAACTTAATGTGTTTGTAAAAAGTTATATGAAAATGTTTTAGCTGTTTACAATGCTCATGTTTTTCTGACAACTTTTAGGACTTGATCATAAGCCCTTCTGAGGCTAAAGACTGACTTAAGCATCATCTTATTTGAGTGGTAACAACGGCGCAAGACATAGTCATATATATGCTTCTAGTGACAGATGAAAATCATAAAAAAATGGAATTACTTTGAAAAATTATTCTGTTAATACTATTAATGTATAATTATAAACACCAGTTCTCCTAAGTATTCCTCCTCCTAACAGAAATAAAAGACAGAGAGTAGCTTACATCTAAGGTCAACTTGTTTCAGAAAAAAAAAAAAGGATCAAGACCAGTCTTCTCTGTAGAATAATATGCCATTTCATTAAAAAACAGAATTGGTGTATTCCAAAATTAAAAAGGCTAAAGACATCCACCATGTTCATACAAAGAAATAGCATGCTTGGAGAAGAGCGTTAGAGATTTCAAGCATTTCATTTAAACAGGAAATGGGTGTGTTGATTTGCATGTCACTAGAAGCTGTTGTTTTTTATGATGATACTTTCCATATTTAAACACTTTAAAAATATTGGATATTTATCTTTTCCCTTCCACTGCATTTTTATTGTTTTGTTACTCAGAGAAGATTCTTTCTGAACATGCAGTAATGATACTAAATCTTCATAAATGCACAAAAAAAGAAACAGGACATCAATAAAAAGTACCTGAAGTGGAAAGAGTTTTGACAATAAACAAATTTAAAAAATTAAAACTAAAACAGTAGTTTTCGGTCAGACACAAACATGAATTGTTGATCAGACATATAACCCTCCATGTAATTGTTTCTCCCTTAAATTATGCAGACACTAATGCAAGTCTGGAAGGAAAAACACTGGGTCGTCATTCCCTGCCTTGGCTATTTCGGAGTCTAAGAGGGTTTAAACTGAGTTATATCTGTTGATCTATTGTCATGTGAGAAGCAGAAACCTTCTTGGGAACTGGGAGCTGAGATGAAGACTCAGGTGTCTGAAAGCTGTGGATCTCAGGAGTTCTCCACACTCAAAGCCACTGTGGGGAGGCCAATGTAATCTACTTTCTGCAGGTCTAAGTGTTTGTGGCTCTCACCCATTGGTCTGCCTTCTCCCAACAGGCTGAGAGGGATAATGAGGAAAAGAGTTAAAATGATCATTGTTATGTTACTGATCCTATATGGACTCGCAGAAGATCTGGATTTTCCAGTTTCTCTATAGTCCTTCATAGGCCAAATACTAACATTTTGCACCAAATATTATTTCTGCCCAATTCTTACTCAATGAATTAGAAAACTCCAGAAACTTCCCCCTTCATGAGCTGCTTAGCCTTCCAAACACTTTGGCAACAGATCAAATTTGACACCTGCCTAGAAAAGTGAGAACCATGTAACTCCCAAAATGGGCAGCTCTCTCAGCATAGACAGATGAACTAAGAATAAAGTGAGTCAGTGTTGAACATTACAAACTTCCATCAGCTGGGTTACCCTTTAACTTCAATGAAAAAAAACCCTAATTCCTTTGCTGAAAGGGAAATATTATACATCCACCAGTTCAATGACTGAAGACATGATTGCCACACTTTACTGATGTTCAGCCTGTGTAAAGCAGGTCAGATGCTCTTTCAGTGGCTTTTTAGCCACTATGACAGCATCACTGCTACTAGAGCACAAAAGTCAGTTGTCAGCTTTTGTACATGGTAGCCTGAGCTCTTTCAGTTCTCTGGCCATTAGTACTTTTTGCAAAACTTGCTACATAATTGTGGATACTGCTGATTAAAAGAAATCTGTAGAAAATGCAACCTCATATCTATTTACTTCCCTAATGACTGAAGTTCATATCATTCTTCTATTGTCAATTTGCTCCTTAGAAAACTAGGACTTTATTTATTAATCTGTTTTGTATGTGCTTAATACAACCTCCATCAATTGCCACTCAGTTTAGGGATAATTACACATTGAGATGCTATAAATAGATACAAAGAATATATTTCCCTAAGAATCTAGAAGAAGAGGAAAAAATAACAAAGAGCAGGGTTTAGAAACACTTGTAAACCACTTGTCTGTCCATACCAGCTGTTTGACACTAGCACTCTCCTTGAAATAATTTTTAGACTGAAATCACACAGTGATACTGCTTCTGAAATGTTAATGTTTTCATGTCTAAAGCAAGACTAGATTATTCTCCCCTGAAGATTTTAGCAGGCATTTAGGTCCTTGCCAGCACCAACAACATTTTGGACCCCTACTGATGATAGTGTAAAAGAACTGCCTTCTGACTTGCTTTCAGGGAATAAATGCTCCTTGTGACTCACACTGCTTTACTCCTCTTGAATGCAGCTGTTTTTTTCTCATCAGAGTTCAAGTAAATTTACAAGGGTGCTTTAGTGAGAGAAAACTGAAAAGGCTGCTTATTCTCCAAGCTCACTATGTTGGCTTTTTTCTGAGAAATACTCATTGTTCAGTAATGATATTCCCTGCCGAACTCACAAATTGAATCTGGAGGAGAGGCAGGGAAGATATTTTGAAGGTTAAATTAAATGGCAACTTTTATCAGTGTGGTCCATAAAGATCATAATGTGTTAATTGTTTAGAGCCTTTGCTGGAGCTGGGATTGTACAATGTGGAATGTTCTCTCTGGAATATTTGCAAGCTTTTTCCCATGTGTTTGGAGCCTAACAACTCCAGAAATTTGCTGTGTAGAGCCTATGGCTTTCTGGTGGCTATGTACTTCTAATCTGGTCAGGATGTGTCATAGCCTCTTCTCACCACCCAGGCTGAACCAAGCAAGCAGGAGCTCCCTTCTCTCTTTATTTGATGTCACACCTCTAGCAGTGTCTGACAAAGAAAGCTGAATTTAATTACCGCTGTGTGTCCATTTTTGGTGGTGGAATTGCTGAAGGTACCTATGTGGATGTCTAGAGAAGTGACCATATGGAACCTCACGAGAAGAGCAACGCCAAGATAACTCTATGTTATTCCCTCAACAGCATGCAGGGGTTTTGTTTGGTTAGCTGGGGTTGTTTGTTTGTTTGGTGGGTTTTGTTTGTTTTGGTAAGCTCACACAAGCAGCACTTTTTATGCTTTGGCAACATCCTGAATGTCCCATCATGCCAGTCAGTATCACTTGTCACTGTTAGAGGAGCGGTGAAGTAGCACCTTTGCTCCATCTTTCTTAGCAAATCTACTTAACAACAGCTCAAAACATATGCTACATTTTTCTCATAGCCAGCCTGTTCCCTCAGAGCACAAAAGGACAACACACTTTTATCTCTTAGGCACTGGGTGAGTCCTTTGAAAAAAAGAAAACAAATGTCATGGACTTAGGTGAATTTGTTGAAGCCCAAGCTATATCAAAAGGAGCAACAGGCCAAACCTTTGGGTGCACTCTTGGGAGGAATGGAAACATGGGAGGAAATGACAGCAGACGTTAAAATACTGTATGTGCTGTTTTGCAAATGAGAAACTGACATTTCAGATGGTTTTGCAGTAGACCTGGTTAAGTATTACGTAAGTGACCACAGAAAATATTTCAAGTTAATGTGGCAAGTTTGCTACACTCTTATTTATGAGTTGTAACTGCTTTAATTTCTTTGTAATGTTGAATTATTGCAGCCATATTGTATTGAGGCCTGACACTTCTTTAGACCTTTAGTAATTCAAAACCCGCAGTTCATTCATTGCTTTCCTGTGAAAATGGAACTTCAAAATATTTTAAGCTGCTGTGGAAGAAAAAAAAAATCAAACTTATCTGTAACTAACTTGAAATTTTGTCTGTGTTTTGCCAAGTTCTTGAGAACAACATTTTATAACATGATCTGACAGTTGGATTCTGAGGCTAAAGAAACAATTTGCGTAAAGCAACTGTGTAAGCCACCTCTCCAAACCACTTCATCTATCTTTTTCCTACTGGCCCTAAATTTGTGTCAGATAATGTGAAGGAACTGCCAGTATTCTTTATAATCTGTATGAGAAAAATAAAACCAGACAATAATTTTAACTATTACCTTAAGAATTTAAGAATTGCTAAAAAAATTGCTTTAAGCAAGCAAATTTGCTTTTATAGCAAGGAAGATGTATAAAAAGGTTTAGTGTACACAGGGAGATACACAATGTCTTTATATAAAATCAAGATGAAAATTATTTAGGAATATTTGGAGCTTTGTCTCAGGTGTCTAGCAGTCTCAAAAAAAGCATTACTAAAGTGAAAAGACTCAGAGGACAGTCACATAGATGAGACCTAGCAAACCTCATAATAAAACCACAATTTCTTAGCATAGTGCAGAGACTAAGGACAGAAAATTGTTGGTAATATATTAGAAGTAGATTGGGAACTTCTTATTGCATTATACAACAATATTTTTTTTTACATGGGAAACAGAGGTAGAATATCAAACACAGAAAATGCTGAGACAAGAACTTAATTGAAAACAAAGAGGGAGTGGATTTTTGTAAGTTCTCCAGACTGTTCAGAATTATACTCAATTGTAATGAATGTTGTGGAAAGGTTACTGTGCTTTTTCTTCTTTTTTTAAAATCAGGGAAGAAGAAGATAAATGTCTGCTTATTCTCTTACAGCCTCTGGTGTTGTTCACTGTAAAAAGTTACAGGTTAGTGAGTTAAAAAAACACATGGATTGATCTAATACAACAAAAATGCTTTCAAAACCAAATGTAAATAATATAAAATTTGTCTATTAAGGTTTGAAATGATAAACCCAATTAGAGACTCAACAGTTTATTGATCAAAGGGAGAGGAAGCCCAGCTCAGGGGACAAAATAGGACAAAGTGAAAAAAACCCTTATAACCTAGGGAATTGACTAGTGCTTTTTTTTGTTGATTTTCTTTGTGTGCCTCCAGAGGGAAACTGAAAAGATAAATTCTTGAATATTTTATTTCTCTGCACCTACCTTTTAGTTACATGGACACACTAAATTTAGATTAAGCCATTGGTGTCACCAAATCATGGTTATTCTCTATAGTCAAACAAAGACTCAAACTCTCAGTAATCTAAAGTGGCTGATATTGTCATGCTCAAATTTTCAGCTGACATTAATGATAAAATAGCCATGAGTAAGTGCACTGTTTTATTTCTGCAGCAAAGGATAGATTTTATGCCTCTTCTTATTTTATCCTAATGACCATTTCACCCTCTGCTGCCTGATTCCCATCTGCTGTCAATGTCTAAGACAGCCCATGAGCGCTGAGCTCAGGCAAGTCCTCCTGAGTAGATTTTTTTTTTTTTCTCAAAATTCTTCTGTTTAGGCACTAGATTATTCTCTGATCTACTCAGCAGAATAATCAGTAGACCCTCGAACAGAAAAATGGATGTCAGGTTTTTTTGTTTTGTTTTGTTTTCATTTGTTGTTGATATTAGAAGCTCAGTATCCTAAGACAACATGGGACAATCTACCAGAGGTCAAGACAAAATTCAAGTTTATGTATTTTTATAGCCAAACTCCTTGTTTGTTTGTTTGTTTTACTTCAAGAGCCTCTCAAGAAGTAAAGATAAGGAATCATATACACACACAAAAGGAGAAAATAAGCAACCTTGATAAATCTAACAGGCAAATGTGAGAGTCCAGTGTTGATATTACCACGTGAGAAAAAGTTGATGATAGGAAATGGTGTCTGATGATCATTCCACTGATGTTATTTGGTCCTGAAAGCTCCAGATAGTTTCAATTCATTTCTTTAGTACTTTCGGTCACTTAATGACTATTGGTATTGTTATTCCTCTGCTTCTACCACAAAATCTTCAGAAAGCTGGTGGAGCATAAAAGTTAGTTACTCTACTTCCCACTTCTCTTCCTCCTGCCTTTGTCTTCCCCCTAGTAGAGAGGTAGTATGGTTCCTAATAAAAAGGACTTGAATGCAGGTGTATGGAAGCAAAAAATTCAGCTCTAGCTTGGCATTCAAAAGCTGAGCAATGTCTTGTAGAAGGTAATTCCAAATCATGAATTGTAAGGCTGAATGCAGAGCTGACATATGCAAGATTTCAGAGCTTAAGAAGCCTAATACACTAACTAGGTAGATTACATAGCTCCCTAAAGAGAACTAGTGGATGAAGACTTACAAAGAATCCCACAACGCTATCTGCCTCAATGGTTTCTGCTGAATCAAAGAGCAGATACTATGGTTTCATGATTTTAAACAGACTGCTATGCTGTGAGTAGGACACTATTCACTGTTGTCTAATAAACTGGATGGCAATAGGCAACTCAACAAACAAAGTTTTTGTGGGAGTGTTTCTAATTGTCTATGAAAAGTCCAGGAACTAGCACTTCTACAGCAGATGCTTATTCTTTTTTGGATATTTACAGTCCTTCCCAATGTAAATCACTGTTATGTGATATAAAGAAAATCCAACATGCCCTAAAAACCAAATGCACTTAGCTGTGTCATTGGTTGCTGCTTATGTCTGATGGAGTAAATGGAACAAATTTGACAATCATGTGAAATGAATAGCTTAGATTTTGGTAGCATGACCAGAATCACCAGTGAAATAAAACCATTTTTTGTCCAGCTCTAGAATTGATCATATTTTCAGAAGAAATTATGAAAGAGAAGTATTTGATCAGCAGGATTTTAGCGTGATATCTGATAGTAGGATAAAAAAAGGTTTATTTTGGTTCTCTATCAAAACATTCCAATCTTCAAATGCAAGCAGGGAATAATACTAGTTAAATCTATTCTTTACAACTAAAAAAGTGTTTTCCTCAAAGTGATGAAGATATGAGAAGCATTTGAATTCTCATATGCATTTTCAAAACTTATTCTAAAATGCACTCCTAATAAGTGAACAAATGAATAACTTGTTCAATTTAATAAAACAAATATTAACTATAACACATTTCCAAGGAGAGATATTATCACATTTTATTTCAAGATGGGAATATTTAAATGTATTTGTAAATTTTTACAGTAATGAAAAATAATGAGTAATAGTCAAGCCTTAGAATAAAGATCTGGTGCCAATTATATTACTGTAAATGAGATCACAATTTCATTCTCTCATTTATGTCTAATTGTCTTTTTATGTTTCATGAGGAACAACTTAAGCAGGACCACAGAGCTGGAATTTCTCAGGCAGCCATTTTCACTAGATAATTTTTAATCAAGTGTGAAATTTGCCAAGGGAGCATTAAAAATTTCTGCATCTCATTTTTTTTTAATCTTGGTACCCTTTATTCATCTATCTTGCTAGATAAGAAATGTCATTATTTGATGGCATTTGACAGAGTGATAAATAGAGTCTGATCAGAGTTTATACCATCACAGAAAACTTGAAAAAGTACAGATGGACAGTGAAATAAGAATATGCAAGTTCTTCCTATCATTGTCTTGCATTATAAAATCTGACAGCTAGGACCTAAAATTCAGTACTAGGAAACTGAAAGGTCAAGAAGAGAACCTGCAGAAAGGCTAGAATTTTTATTATATAAATTCACCTTTAATACCAGAGAACTGTGCAAGATTAGCACTTCAATGCCTTCCTCATTTTAAGTAATTTCTTTTATATTCTGTGCCATGGCAGCTACAGACAATCACTATGGACAAACTGTGCCTAGAGAGAGCTTCAGAAGCAAGTCTGGCCCTTGTTCAAAACCCTTTCAAATGGATGAAAGGGTGTCTATTGGCTTTGATGGACTTTGGCTTGAACTCTTCCAGGTTCTACAGACAGTCTTGGATTCTGATCATGGTTCCAGATGATGTTCGTATATTTTATTCAATTGCTGCTTATTTATATGTACTGAACAGGACTTGGATAGGTCCAGGAATACAGGATTTTTGCCTTCCAGGATGCTTTAACACTGAATGCAAGAAATTTTTTTTTTTTTTTTTTTCCCAGTGTTTCTGAATTTTCTGTGGTTTCCTGCACAGTGGCAAAAATTTTGCACTAGAGATGTCTTCCATCACTCCAAAATTAGACTGAGGTGGCTGGACAGGTGAGCTAAGATGGAATATTCCTGGACAAAAGAGGAAAGGAACTACTGTTCACATGAAAATTGCTTCTGTAACCATTCAGCCCTGGGTCAAAATTGAACATATCAGACTGTAGCTGAAAAAACCTCTCATTGCATTTCACTGGATTCCAAAGCTGCCTGACTGTGGAAATATGCAGGACTGCAAGCTTTATAAGGAGCTGTCAGACCAAGGGCAAGGTACCTGGGAAATAACAGCTTTTCTGCTTTCAAAAAGCTGAAGAGATGTGACTGTTTCTGTGATTTTAAAAAGTGAGACTAAGCTTTTGAAAGTTTGTGAGTGGAATGTGCTGATCTAAGAACATGACAAAGGGGACAAATGGTCTACCACCTGCTGTCTGAATCGAGCACTTACCCGCAGGTCACCAGCCTTGTCAAAGAGATTTGCATTGACGCAATATGAATTGGCGTTACCATCAAAATATATAAGATTATCTTTCCTTTGAGGAAAAGCAACAGCTACACTAACTTTGAAGTTTGAAGGCAGGAAGGCAATTAGTTCAAAAGTACTAGATACAAATAGTGAATGAATTCAAGGTTGCCTCTAACAGAAACTGGCAGTTTCAGACCCTGAAAGATGGGCTTCTTGTAACACTTTCCAATGACAAGGCCCTGCTAGTGAACTGATTTTGCACCATAAGAATGGAATCACTTGAATAACCATGTCCAATCCTCAAAAAAAGCAAGTCTTTCTGCTATACATAAGTAGATTTCATAGAACATCTACTTTGTTTGCCACCATACCCTCATGAGCCACAGACTATGTCCCAATAATTCACATGTCACAGGAATAAAGCAGAGGAGATTGTGAGAATTGCAGGAATCCTGTTAAATAAAACTTCACAGATGATGTTGGAAAGTAGACTACACTATGTGTTACAGAAGAGCAAACTCCCTCCTCTGCTTGCACAGGTTAAACAAGAATGTGGTTAATGGACAAGTCACTGAGCATATGAAAAAAATACAGCAATTAAGCACTTCAGAAATAACAGTGCTGTTAAGAGAATCAAACTTGGGTCTTCTGCATGCCTTTAGTTCTGTCTTAACTTCAGCTTTCTTCAGCCTACATTAGTTTAACGTCATGGCCTCAACTTTAGAATTTATTTTGAGATTTTTCAGAGCTCTGTTACAATATCTTGCATCACTTTCAACTATTTTTTTTTTTAATAAAAGCAAAACTGAGCTGTTAATTTTAAAATATGTTAACTCGAAGACAAATGATTGCATTCACTTCTTAAACTTCATTCTGCTGAAATGCAGTCTCCTGTCTTGCTGCTGTACTGACCAGCACTAGCACTAACTAACTGAGTTTTGATGAAGACAAGTCAATATATTTCTGGCTGACACAGCATCCTGTCACTGACAGAAATGCAGAGCATGGTAAGTGTTGAAGTCTTTACTAGTATGGTTAACCAGCTGATATCCTAGAGGATCCATTACTGTATAAGGATTCATAATTTAATAAGGCTTATTTTTCTCACTAACACAAAATATCCTTTTAAATACAATCTATAGCAGTTATCTGTGTCTTTTCTGCCTGTCTGCAGGTATGGTACCTAAGACTATGGTAAGACTAATGTCAACAATCACCCGAAAATTTTCAGCAAATACAGATTTTTTTTTTAATAGAATGTGCTATAACTACCATAAAACACGAAATCATAAATACGTGTTGATAATTTATTTTTGTTCAGACAAACTTGAAGATGTCATTAACAACTGAGTGGAAAAGAAAACAGCTTTACGTTAGAATACCTCTCATGGTATTTCCCCTCATAAAAGTTTATCAGTTGCAGATGTCCTAAAATGAGCCATCAGATTAACATTTTCTAAGATATCAGCGGTGGCTTCTCATACTGGAAATCTATTTCTCTGGCAGATCACCAGAATTTAAATTTGGCAGGCTGTAGTATAGTGTAAGGTTTACTTGTTCAATCAAGCATTCAATTAACTAACATGTCAGTATGTTGGTCCTTTGTGAGACAAATAAAAGGCAGCTAAAGTGCATTGAGCCATCTGAATGGTTAGCTGTGTAATTAATATTTGTTTTTAATTTATTGTAAGATGTCCAGATGCTCTGGCAATCAGTTCCTGGGAAATCCTTTGACTGAGTTGTGCAAACTTACTAGAGGTCAGCAGATTTTCCTGTGTGTGTGATTAGAATTGGGCAAATGATTCAGGAGACCTTTTCAAATTTTTTTTTTTTTTTCTTAATTAATACATTGCTTAGAGTTATAATTTCTGTGTAGTTGCCTATTTGTTAAATATTAGAGTTTATCAATCATCTACAGTTTATCTAAGACTGTCATTGTTCTGGGATCACACAGCTTTCTCCAACTCTGTAAACCAAGATTGATTCATCTGAGGCCTAACAAAGCAGTGGAGCTCTTCTTGGGAGAGAAGAAAGCATGTAATTTCACAACATTGTTTTTCTCATTTAATCTCATATTTGTAGCTACTCCTGCAGTAGGTTAATCCTAGTTGTGTAAGAACTGAACAGAGAGAAAACCACTTGAAATGTGTGCTTTTATTACATACGCATTGAGATAGCATGAGTTGTCCTCTGAAACCATGGCTCTCTTTCTACTGTTCAGACGAGTAACTTAGACTATAGGTATTACACTACTTTTAGGTGAAAAAATTGGGGGCGGAGAGGGGTGAAATCAGAGACTTTCAGTCTGGTTTTATCCCACTTAATTACATATATAACTTAAGAGTATTGTGACTCTAAACAACTCCTGTAGCCAGAGGAGATACAGTTATCTTCAGAGAATGCTGTAGCTTGGACACCCCATTCCTATTAAGTACTGAAAAAGCCTAAGTCTCTATTGATAACTGAAATCAGATTAATCTTATATTTATGTAACAAAAGCTTGCATTTTGACGAAGTCTCAAAGTAAATGTGATGCTTCTTAGCTAACCAAAAGACATACGAAGCAAGGCTGACTGGCTTTCTTGCACCTTTTATACTTATATTCCCTGATGACAGTAATATCATGGGAATTACAAGGACATTTCTAAACATAATTTCATTGATGACTATTTGTCAGGCTCATATGATACTGCAGACCCTAGTGGGAAGACCATTATGTGCTCCATTGTGCCATCTCCAATACACTATTTTCTAAGTCTGGTAAGTCCTAGAATTGATATTTTAAATCTCCATTCCCGGTTGCATTTGCATCATTCAGTTATGCATTTCCACCACTCATCCATTGGATGAAATGTCATTTGCAGAAGGATCACTCCTGCTACTAGCGCCCCAGTTTATTTTTCCTCTGATCAAAGTTGCATTGATTTTTCTACTGCCTTCTTCCTGGCTAACAGTTAATGATCACACTCAATGTACAGCTAATAGAGATACAAGTATCCTTGTTGCAGTTAGCTGTGATCACACAGAGCCATTGTCACACACAAATATAAACAAAAGTAATAACAGTGATGCCACAAGCATTTGTGTACATAGACACATTTATTTCAATGATAATGGAAACCTCACCAACAAGGGATAGATTAGCTCATAAATCAGATTCAAAGAATACCTTTTCAACCTCTACATCTTATATTTGAAATATAATGGGTTCATTTTTAAGATAAACTGCATGGCGGCTACTTTTTTTTTACATATAATACACTAGTGCTAACCTGTATGTTTAAAAATACTAACATATTTACTGTTTAGTAGGATACAATTTTGAAATCTATGTTTTGTAAGATTTGCATTACAGCTTTGAAAGCTTTTTAACATATATGAGTAATATTTTCCAAGCTCCACTTAAGCTTTTTTCATTGTTCAGTTTCTGACTAGAGTCTGCTTAGGGGCTTCATTTTCAGATGGCAGAAGTTTGACATTGTTTGAAAAAAATAATCAGTTTGGGTGCTCTTCAGTGAAGTACTGAGAAGATGAGGCACCACAAATTACTAGTCATATTTGTAAAAAAACCCCATCATTATGAACAAAACTAATAGAAAACTAAATTTTTCATGGTTTTGAGCTGTTCTTCTGAAACTTGTTCATGTAAGATTTGGAAAGGTTAAAGAATATGACCTGAGTTTTCCTGCCAATATGACAACTCTATTAAACTTGAAATGGTGTTTTTTCCTTTTCTTTAGCATTGTTTATTTCAGTAAAGTACACCTGAATTTTGAAAAAAAGGTCTATAGATCTAACAAACTGAACTGCTTTCTAAATATCAATACAAATCTTATTCCTGTTCCAAGGAAATAAGAAATGTGACACTCTGTAGCTGAACATAAAACAAATTCTTCATCTGTCTTTTTATGTTCCTGCTTTATTTCCATTCACATTATCTTGGACATAATTCTTTGGAAAGTCATTAAAAGCTCAAAGGTATGTATGAGATTAAGGATTTCAGGAGAATGAAATTGAAGATAGGTTTTCAGAACTGATATCACTCGCAGTATGCAAACATTTGACATTTCTATTGCTCTTGGGGTACATTATCAGCAGACAGTGAACTCAACTTTAGATTCCTATGGATTAAGAAAGTTGCTAGCTTGCTGTGAAATGAAAAAGCAAAAGATTATCCTCTTTACTCAGCATATGTATGCAAGTTTCTAGCATGCCAAAATTTAAAGGGTATCATTTCTATAATTGGTGCTCCTAATACAGTGAAAGTTTTATCTGCATGTTTCTGAGTTTATCTGTATACAAAGCATAAATATAAAAGCTAAAGATTTCTGATAAGCATGACGTTTTTTAGAATATCTTTCTTCTGCTTATCTTTTTCCCCTTATTCCTTCAACTTGAAAGACAGATAAAGAAGTAGGAAATTCTTTACATTCCTTAGCTAGAGCTAATGGGTCCCAGGCAATATTACTGCCAGGATGAATCTGCATATTAACTGACCCTTTGTGTAAGGGTCTAACACTTGACACGCTTTTATATTGCCATAATTAAAATGAGTTGATGGCTCAATTAAAGTGAACTTTTCAATATTAATGACCTTTGATTACACCTAACAGAAGAATCAATGGCATAAAGTCAGCACAGGCTGGAAATACTAATTCAGAAATCCTGTCGGGTAGGCAGACATACCATGTAACAAGGTTTGAATTTAAAGCTAAAGTACGGCTGTGTCATGTTATCATGTATCCTATAGCTCTATGATAAATGTTAACAGGTCCTTGCATTCACCTAAGGTACCTCTGTTCAACAAAGATGTAACTTCACATGAAATCTAAGTTTCTTAAAAGTCACTGTTGCTGATGCTCAGTCAGATGTGTTAATTACTAGCAATGTTAAGGTGGTCCATTATTTGTTATACTGGAACTAGTTTCAGTAACAAGGCATTTATTTACTTATTTCAATAAAACTGTTTTATTAAAGGACTTAACAGGATAGGTGAGTGAATTATTTTTCTTCCACAACATCTGGAAATGACAATATTCTCTAGGCAAGGATTCGGTTCTGACTTCTAGTAATGAGCTTGGTCGTGGAAAAGGGCTTTATATCACCCACAGATTTTTTGATGAGAAGAAAGATTTTTGGATAGGTAAAAAGATCTGTATTCTTCTACCAGGTGAGTTAAATACTTTATGGGTGGGGACATGGAATAACTGGGCTATTCTAGTTCTTGAAATGAAATTTAATCTGTCAAGGACTCAGAAGTGTAGCTCTCAGCACTCTGGTCCACATGAAACACACACAGGCCTTGAAAGAGCTGATTTTCACCTTTTATCCATTCGTAAAGATTTCTAAAAGCAATCGGTGTTAGCCTAACTGTGGCCCAAAGATCTTTGGTGAAAGTTCACCCATGAGTTCAATGGGGAAATAGTCAAATCAACAGTAGGTACTTCTGAAAGTCTCACCATTTAGCTTTTGAAAGAAATGTATTAGTTCAAAGAAAGATAAAATGAGGAAAATCAAGAAATATCAATGCCAGCCACCTCTTTACTTAGGAACAACTATACAACAACAGTTGAGCATTTGAACAATAGAACACAGCTAATTTTGGTGTTTTGCTTTCAAATTATTACAGTGAGGGGAAAAACATTCAAAATATGAAAAAAACTTTGTGATGCCATCCATTAAAATATGTCAAAGAGAAAGATGGATGGATACTTCACTGAAGCATACTTTTATTCATAAATACACAAGTCAGTAGCAGCATAGTTCATTCTAAAAGGGTACTTCATTATTGCAAAGTGTAGTGCTCCTTGATAATTTTCCTCCAGTAAGTAGCAATATGTCAGACCCCACATATTTAACTCACTTCTCTTGATGTCAGAAGACCATGGCATACCCTAAAGAACAAATATTTGAATAGTGTTAAAATCCTGCCAGTTAATTCTTAGGTATGCATCTGCTGCACAGATAATATACATACTGAAATGACTGCCTTTTATAACCAATGCTAACAAAATAGTCAATACTTCTTGTGTGTGCGTGTATAATATATATGCACACCGTATGCATATACGCATTATATACAAGTATATCTATTAGTTATATATCAATATGCATATACATTTCTGTTTAAATAATTACAAACAATTAGTATATTTTTCAGACTCAGTTTTATATTGCTTTCAGCTGACTGAATGGGCATAGGGAAACAATAGGAACATATGGGGAAAAAAAAATATATCTGTTTTAAGACCAGATTGTGATATGTTTACTCATGTTGAATAACATACAAGGAATATTCCTTCTGTGGCATAAAGTACTCTGCTGTGAAGAAGTGTCACAATGTAGCACTTGGTATTCACTCACACTGTTAGATATTTGCCATTTATTTACCTGCAGCAGTGATAGTGTCATGTCAGAACTAAACCTGGGGTTTGATTGTTTCATTTGTTTGCAAATTCTATCCCATGATAATTTTATTGAAAGAGGGTTACTCTTTTATTTACACAAACTGGTAACAAGCTCTTACCTCTACAGTACAGGAATTACCAAAAAGATTATTGAGGTCTCCCATTTATAAGCATTATGCTGCTTACTTTATGAGCTTAAAAGCATGACTTTTTGCAATAGATTGCCAGTGCCACTCTGTAACCAAATAGTGTTTCAACTGTAAAAAGTTATTTGCTACTTAAGAATGATGAGACACTGGATATTTTACTCGCCCTATATTGCCAAGGCAGTAGTATGGATCTCCAAAGTGTGAATGATTTTATGCATGAGGGGCGCATGGTTACTAACCCACAAGCACCTTGGAGAAGTGAAAGAACAGAATTTCAGGCTTAGCTCTGAACATCTTCCTTGAGTAGCCTGAAGTTTAACTGCAAACTCTCCCACCCTTTCCTGTTGTACCCATATTGGTTCCAAATTCCACCTGAGTTCTTGTCAAAATAGCTGGAGATATTATATTAGCTCTACAGCACTTCAGGGGCTTAAGCCCATAAACTACTATTTCCTATTTGTGCCCAACACATTTACCCACACAAGCGAAAGTCAAAGGGATGTTTGAAAAGCATTAACCCACTCTACCTAGGAAAATTCCAATTTGCATAGATGATTACTGTATGTACAAGCAGAAATATGAAATTAAGGCCCTTCTGGTAGACATCACACACATGAGCCTTCTATTGCATTCTATAGGAGGCTGATGCTGAGGTCTTGATCCTGGCTAGTCCTATTCCTTGATTTTAGACCAAAGTAAGTGCCATGTGAAGAGGATAGATCTTGCTTTAGTTTAAAGATCCTGATCCTGCAAACACTTGAAGAGGTAAGTGGTTTTACACATGTGGATCATCTGCAGAATCAGAAATGCCCCAAAACCCAAAATAAAAATATTTTTAAAATAAGGGAAAAAGTGTCACCATATGAAAGCATAATCTCAGTCTGAATGGCCTCTACTAAGGGAAGAACTATGATTCTTCTGGACACATCCACCTGAACATATTGCTTGATGCAAAATACTTAAAATTAAGACATGAAAGTGCATACTACTAGCTGTTCAATCTTAAATCCTGTAAGATAAATTCTAGTTTATTTCTCAATGGCATATATGGTTAAAGTACCTGTTAATTTCAATGGCATTTCAATATACAAAAAAATAGAGTTTCATGGGGTATTTGCATTCTTTAGACAAGATAATACTATTTCGCAAAAGAGATAATGTAGATTGCCACTACCACTTTAAAAAAAATACAACACTGGTAGTTTATATCTGTATAGATTATATCTATATAATCTAGAGTAAATCCACCAATATGCCAAGTAACAGAAGCTTCTTAATTCATCACATTTTTCCAACCTAACATCTACACTACCCTCTTTTTGATTTACAGGCAGTTCAGTAAAGTATCTGATCCCAGTATTCATTAATTTTCTTAACAATAAAACTGTAAAAAAATCTGGCAGATTAAACTAACATCGTGTCAGAGGACACATGAGCATAGGGCAGCTTTACATATAAAATCTGAACTCAAAGTACAGAGAAGTTAAATATTTCATAACAATAAAGTAAGCAAATAAATTCCAGCCTTGTCATTGAAACACGGACACTCACAAACTAACAGCAGCACTTAATCACACTCTAGTCATATATTATTGTCCTTTAGACCCTAATTCTGCAGTGAAACTGCCCTCAGCATGGTATCCTAATTATATCTCCTTATGTATTTCTGGATTAATTCTTTGGGACTTCCGGGACTTTCATCTTTCTCCTGAGTTAGAAAGCAGAAAACACAGTGTTTGCACAGCATAAGCAGCAACACATACAACTTTTTAGTCACAGCAAGTATAATTATGGACTGAACACTGTTAGCTACTCTAGTAGAAATCTTTCATAGAAAATAACTAAATCTCAAAACCAGCAGTAGCTTTCTCAGCCCACGACTTCCTCTGCAGCTGCAGACAGAGGGTTGGGAACTGGTCAGGATGAGGCACCTGATCCCACAGGATTCTCCACTTCTCAAATGAGATCCAGCATTATCTCAGCTCCAGCCAATGTTGTTTGGAATTACAGATGCTCAACACATCACATAAACAGGTCTATGAACTCTGACAGATTTTTTCACATCACTTACCTGAATATGAAAGACACTGAAATGCAACAAGGCAGGATGATTAAGACTCTGCACACTCTAGCACAGACCAAAGGCCATTTCTTGTCACACCCTGAAGGTTCTATCATGTTACACTCTGCTTTCAATCTGAAAACCACTTACACAGTTTGTTGTTTTTGTTTTTGGTTTTTTTTTTTCATTTTATACAACCATAGTGGCTTGAGAGGGGAAAAATCCTAACAAATGAAAACAAAGTAACCTGGAAACATAAGATGGAGGCAAAATTTTTGCACCCAGTCCTTACAGTCCTCTACCTATATGCACAGCCAATAACCAATAGACATTTTGGTCACAACAGCAAACCATTTCACAAATGCTCTCTATATTTCAAGAGGACATGAACCGAATTTTTAATAAAATGTTAGTCTCAAAGCAATTCAAAGGACTGCATCTTGAAAAGACAAAGAAAATTGTATCTATGCAAAAGAGATTCTATAAAGCTGCTACCCAAATAGCTAACAGAAAGCTTGAAACGTGACACAAAAGAAAGATATGCAAAGGATCCTTAATTTGCAGTCATATTACAAATCAGTACTTCAAGAGCAATGAGTGAGATATAAATATTTACCCTAGGAAGCTAGGCTGGAAAATGTAAACAGGTTCCACAGATATAATATAATTTGTCAATATCTTTACTGCTAGAAATGGAAATGTTAACTCAGGCGGGTCACTGATCCTGAAAGATGAGTATAATCAATTACATTTTTTACCTGTCAGTCATTCACATCATTGCCTTTCTCACAGCTGACTGCTCCCCTACCTTCCATTTCTTGTTTCAAGGCACTGAACAACTTTTTTTATATCCACTTTTCACTCAGCCTTTTTCACCATTTCCCTACTGCCACCTCAGATTAATACTGCTTGATTCAGAACAAGTCTGCTTCCTTCCCTTGTTTTCATGGAATTGCCGGTTTCCACTGTCTCCCATGTCAGAAAGGTGGACTTACTAGTCTCTGAAATGTCATCTTAAATCTCACTTCTTCTCAAGGTCCACAAATTTTAGCCACTTCCTAAACAATAAAATCTGATCCAAAGCTCATTTAAGTCAGTGAGAGCCTTTTCATTAACTTCAATGGACTATGAATCAGGACCAGATTGATGTCAGTAACTGGACTGAAAACTAGTGAAAGACAAAATAAAAAAAATCTGCATGGGTAACTTTGTTGTTAAGAACAGACTGCTACTTGAAAATAGTCATTGCAATAATACATCCCAGGTTAACACCCTCTGTGATTTTTTGCAATACATTTTCTCCAGATTTTATGCAAAGGACTGAGGCTTTAATTTTGTTGTTATCTTTATCTGTATAAATTTTGAGTGATGCCAAAGACTTCTAACAGAGCTTGAACATATGACCTTAGACTAGTTCTTATCACTTTATATACTACAAAATACCATTCTACATCTAGGTAAAACAAGGAAAACTTGTTTTTATGAAATAAGTTAGTAAATCATTACCAAAAAAACCCAGAGTTAAAATGGATGTTTAGACAGAGCAATGGTATATTTGGAAAGCACAGTGAAAAGTTTAAAGTCAGTATGTTTTAAATTCTCACTAGTGAGAACATGCAAAGTTGTTCTTGCAAAGATCCTCTCTCTGGTCCTGTATTATTCATCTAAGAGCAATATGAAAAATAAAAGCATTCCAGAAATCAAAAATAATGTGACCTTACCTCATTCTTCCTGTCTTCATAAACATTCTGTTATTTATTCCCTCTTCATGTAATTTTTCCTGCCTCTTCCAACCTCAGTTCTCTAATGCGTATTTTTATAAGGGGAAATCAAAATGAAACACTTTTGCCCACCCTTCCTTCTCCTACAACTTAAGTTTTATTCTTTTGTAAATGCCTTCGGTGTAAAGCCAGTGCCTTTCTGCAATCTCACAGTGTTCCCACCAAGTGATATAAGGAAATCAGTTCTAACAGACAGCTTGGGAGATCTAATGCAGTATAATAATTAAGATACACAAATACTATGTGGAGGACTCCGCACATTAAGAAAAAAAGCTATAATTATCTGACAGAAACTATTGCCAATATAAAGCTAAAATACTACACGTTTACTAAAAAGTGTGTTGTAATTTGAGGGTATGGCAGCAGTGATTTGACAGTTATGACAATTCACTTTTCACATCTTTGCCCTATGTTGTAGTAACCAAAGTACTTTAGGGGAAGGGATAAAAGTAACACTGCCTATTACCACATAACTTTGCCAAGCATATCAGCAAACACAAAGTCATTTAGATGACCTTCACTGAGGGGGTGCAGATACTTTTTTTTTTCTTTAATATATATTTATGCTGACACTCACTATAGTTAAGTACACTCCACCCTTACAGCTTCAGCTATGGGAGGTAAATGCTTTGTAGAAATGAAATTACTGTTGCAACAAGGTTGCTCATGACACTGTTTAATATAAAAAGGAGTCAGGACACAGTACATTGATAGGGGGTGGAGTGTATTGTATATACAGAAGAGGAGTATTACTTCTGTTCTGCCATTTGACATTGATGTAGGAAGAGGGGACAAAAACAAATGCATTTTCTCTCCAGTACTGAGACATGCAAAGACAAAATGCTTATTACAAGTTGTATGCAGCTCAGAATAATAACTAAAAAAAAAAAAAGACAGATTTAGAAATGTGCCAGTATATTTAATTTGTTTAGATTATTTAAATATATATTTAATACTCTGCTCTTTTTGCTTCTAGACTTAAAATTAAGCAATGAGTGAACAGGATTTGAAATACAGACTAGGCATTGCTCACATCACATCAAAAGGCATTTTTAAATGCAGCTGTGGATGCCTAAACTTAGACTGAACAGGATTTTTCATTGTTTGAAATTTGAAATGCAAGATGAATTTGGCCACATTACGTCTATTATCTTTAAGTGGAACTCTAAATATGCAACAAATTGCTGTTTCAAAGAGGCAACATGCAGAATTCAAATCTATTGTGTTTCTTTCAGGATTCTGTTGATCTGTGCGTGAAAAGGTATTGAAGCAGTGGTGCAGTGAAAATCACTACAGTGATACAAATCCACAGCTCAGGCATGAGATCCTAGAGGCTGGATCTTTGAGGAGCAACACTCAGTATACTGTTCTCCAAAATACACCACTTCCTGCAAACAGTGAATTTAGTTTCAGTAAAACAGCTGCTCACCAACTTTTTTTTCCAAAAAAACCAAAAAGGTAAGGAGGGTGGGAAGTAGTGGAAAGAGCTTATGCATTGTGATATTCACCAGAGAGCTGCAAACAGAAAGCAAAGAAGATGAATACTTTAAATGTGATAGATTCTAACCAGAAATGTGAAAGCATTTTCCCTTGTTAATATCTTGCCAGAATTGGCTGGGACAAAATTTGGGTTGCAGCTATAGGCTGAAGCAACAGTGTTGAAAAAACAAACAATCAAACAAACCGGCATTTATTCCTGCACCCCCAACATTCCCTTCCCCCCCAGCTGGCAAAGTATGACTGATGCTTTTTATTGGCTGCAAGGCAAATATTAGCTAGAAACTCATTTAGCTAGATACACATCCATGGCCCCAGATGTTTAAAACTTATCATGGATTAAAACCATGAAATAAAAATTAAAAAAAAAATTTCAATTTGAAATTTTATTGGCATGTTGCTATAATGGTCAACATCAATTGACAGGAGAGACTTTGTCCACATACTCTGAGAACAGCCTTCCTGCACCTCCCCCCTCATTTCTTCCTCTCTCTCGCTCTTTCAGCATTAATGCTATTGAAAGACAAACAAAACACTGGCTATGGGTGTAAAGAATGCTGGTTTTCTGGAATGTTGCCATGGATCCTGCATCCACTTGTGTCCCATGGGAAGAGGGTGCAGTCTCCTGGCTCTGTGGCAAGCTGGTCTCCCCAGGTAGGGCAGAAGGAAGATAGCCATGTAGCCCTGCTACTCCCTATTCTTTCTCATCCACTATAGCCAGGTCTTTGATCACCCTCAGTTTGCCACTGGCATCGATCCTGCGCTTCTCACGTATTAGATCCTCCAGGCTGTGGAACCTCACCGTGTGCACCTTGTTCTCGGCCAAGTGGATCTTGAGATAGTATTGCTGCTGGTGCTGGGTGCCGGCAGCAGCCTGCAGCTCCCCTCCGGCTTTGAACTCCCTTTTCCCAAAGCGGCACCAGGCGGCGAAGCTCTCGGAGTTAGTCCAGCAGATCTCGTCGCTTTTTAAGCCCAGGTGCCCGCAGGCGTTTTGCACCACCAGCTCAGCCACCAGCGGGCGAAAGCGGTACCAGCTATTCACTACCCGGCCCACGTTGCCCGCGGCCGCCTCGTACAAGCTGTCCTGGCGGATCTGCCCCTGGTGCAGGTGGATGATCTGCCCGCTGCCCACGTACACTGCCCAGTGCGGTGGCGGGTGCTCCGACGGCCCCAGGTAGAGCAGCTCCAGCAGGTCCCCCGGCTTGCAGAGGGCAGGCAGGGCTGACACCGAGTAGACGCTGAGGTCCCCAGCCTGGGGGCCGCTGCTGACCTTGGAGAAGATGCATTCCTGGCCACGGAAAGCGGAGAACTGGGTCTCGTTCAGCACCAGCTGGTGGTGGAGGTGGTGGGTGGGCGTCTCCTGGCCAGGGCTGCCGGAGCCCTTCACGCTGTACTTGTCTGGCTGGCCTCGCTCGTCCAGGTCCTCTTCCTCATCCGAAAAGAAGTAAGCCACCCCGACGCGCAGTTCGTCTTTCTCGATCCCCGAGGGGTCCCCGGTCGGCAGCTCGCTGTAATTCAGGTGGGTGATGCGATCCAGTTGATTTCCCATCAATGACAGGGCGAGGCGAGGGCAGGAATTGCCGGATCTGAAGGAAGGGTGGGTTGGGCATGGACAGAGATAACAAGAAAAGGGGAGTGCAAACGGAGGAAAGGAAGGAAAGAAAAAAATCAAGGCACATACAAAAGACTTCAGTGATTCCGCCCTAACTCACCAGCCCTCCCCCGCTCCTTCCCTCCCTCCAGCCCGTGCAAGGGAGTAACTCCCAGCACGGATCCTTCCCCCGGCTCTCGGGATGCAGGGCAGTGCAGATCCCGTCTCCTCGGCGGTCGCCGGGCCGGGCTGGGTTGCCCGAGCCCCGCTGTCTCGGAGCGCCCGACCCCCCCCAGCAGCGAGAAAAGGCAGCTCCTCGCCGGCTGACAGCTCTGCGTGGGGGGCCAGAGTTGCCCCAGGAGCCTCCCCTCCCCGCTCTGCAAGGGGAGATGGCTCCCGCGAGTGGGGAGAGGCTGGTCCGGAGGGTCCCGAGTGCTTCCCTCCGCCTGCCCGCAGCCGAGCGGAGCCGCACTGGGCAGCGCGGTACGCGGGAAGGCGGCTGGAGGAGCTCCAGGACTCGAAGCTGGCACACCTGCCTGCCCGATCCCCGTAGCCGAACCGAGACCCCGCAAGGAACAGGCAAAGAGCAGGCGATCAGCGATCCCCCACCCCAGGGGTCCCTCTCGCCCCATTCCGTACCCGTAGTCTCCCAGCGCCAGAAACCCTCCCAAACTCCTTTAAAGTCGTCCTGTCCCCATGGGCGCTGCAGAGGAGGTGAGCTCCGTCCTCCCCGCTGCGCGCCCAGCTCCTCTGCCCGCACCGCCCCGCTCCGCTGTGGGCTGCCCGGCCCCTCCGGCGAACCTAAGTACCGGCGGCGCCGCTCCCGAGCCCGCCCCGGCCCCGCTCATTGGCCGCGCCGCGCTGCGCCCGGTGGTGGCGGCAACGGGGCTCCCCGGCGCCACTGGCCGGCCGGGCCCCGTCGTCTCGCAGGGCCTTGCCGGCCCCGGGCGCCCCCCGGACCGGCCCCGGGGCTGCGGCATGTTCGTGGCTCGGTGTGAGCAAGCAGGGCTTTCCAGTGGGAAGGGGATTAAAGAGAGTGCCTACCGCGGTATGCCGCTGCCGACCGACACCTGCACCGAAAAAGAAATAAAAATGAAAAGAAAAAAGTCATTACCATTAAAAAAATCCCGGCCAGGTTTCAGGTGGAGGGTTGCACGTGTTCAAGAGTTGCTCTGTCCCTTGGGGCTGTAGGTGCGATGGCCTTCACTTGACTTTACCAACCTCAGGTGGTACCTGTGCAGTCTAAGGTGATCACCTGGGCTTCCCTGTGGTCAGGAGAGACGGGGCATTTCCAGAGTGCTGTTCCTCTTGCCTGTTGCACAACCTAGTTTAGGGAAGCACAAACTGCTCTAAGGAGGTGCCTGTCTCTCACCATCAGCAATCATGGGTTGTCCTCAGATGTAACTGGAAGACGTGCTATGACTTGTCTTAAGTAAGAAATGAGACTGCCTGACAGCAGCAGTCCATTTCTCCCTAAAACATTTAAAATCTAAAATCTATCATCTGTAGTAGTTAATACCAATACACACTTTTACACATAATTTTGCACATTATGAAAATGAAAGTTATGAACATGAAACATTTGTCCACCAGTTCCCTGGGAAGCAGTGTCAATGATGGGATTGTAACCCAGTTCTTCTGAGTTCTTAATCCTGTGCTCTAATCATGAGAACTTCTGAAAAGTGAGAATCTAAATATTTAAAGACACTTCATGAAAAAGTCTAATAACATTCTTTGGTTTATATGTGAATCATATTAAAGTACCATTTTCATCCAGAAGTAAATTTACTACTTTCTTCACAGTGTAAATAGTTTTTCCATCTAGACATAAGTATTTCTGCTTTTGGTGTTTGTGGATAATATCTTTCTTCACTGCTGGCCTTTTTCCAGTCTTCAGGTTTAATTAACTGAGAACAATAAATGCCATCACTTTATTCTCATAACAGAGAGACTTACATCCTTAAATAAATATAGTGAATTCCAGTTTCTCAAAGTACAAGTTGTGTACCTAAGTTCATATGAGTCAAATACTGAGTTTCTTAGATGTGTTTACTTGGAATGACCCTTTTATTTTTCCATTCAAATATTTATATGACTGTATTTCCAGAACATTTTTTTGTTCTCATTATTTTTTAACATATGCAAAGGCATCGCAACATAAATGGAAGAGAAAAAAACAAGTGCATTTAGTGATATGACATTCAAAGACTGACATCAGTTATTTTTCACTGTGGCAGTTATACTAATCTGTTGATGGTTACAGCCTTTCCATGTCTCATAAACCCAGGGGCTACAGCATGAGATTCACAGGAATTAAGCTGATTTACAGCAGTTAAGCATGTAGCATTCAGGCTTTGTAGAGTGAATTTGAATTTTAAAAAATATATAAAAAAAGGATTCTATTCTAATATATGCATTTAAACGTTTCACAGGACAAAGCATAACAGATGGATGTTATTAATCTCTGAAACTGTGTAAATGCTTTTCTAATGATTGTCAGAAATTGTATGTTCTTTTATGGCATGACCTTCACCAACTGCAACATTTTAAATTAAATTATGAAAACACTCTAATAGGTTTAGTGTTAAGGCTGTAAAACAGTGTTTAAATATTTTGATTTTTTTTTTTTTTATAACTGTTAATGTGCTTCATTGTTAAAGCTAGTCCAAGTTGAAGGCCATTTTCCGTAAGCCTTCACCAACAGTTTTGGTTTTCTAAACGCTTTATATTTTTCCCATCTGCATCTTTTTGGGTTGCACTTGCACAGTTCGCACTTCCCACATTTGCCAATCATCAAGGCTACGTAGAGTAATTTTTAGATAGTTCTAAGCAAACAAAACATTATTTCATCTTTTGCATGCAAAGTAGTGGAGAACAGACTGCTTCTGTAAACTGCAGGTGCAGAAGGAAGGAGTCTGACTCTAAGGAGGGCTCTGCACTTCTAGGTGGACTATCTCCTGCCAAATTTTACAGTTTTCTTTATGTCTTTCATGCTTTTGCAAGTCCGCTCAAATGAGGGTGTTCCACCTCTTGCTGAAGTACTTACAATCCCTTACAATCCACATCTCACCATGACTTCCATTCAACACACCTGTTTTCTTATTCCATTTCAGGTCTCTTGGCTGCACGCTCTGTCTCATCAGTGCTTCATGCTCTACCTCCATCCCTCCAGAAGGACCTTTTCTTTCAATTTCTCTTCAATTCCAATTTAAAATTGTGAAGCATCAAGAAGTTGCCTTAAAAAACAAAACAAAACCTCACAACTTATAAGCATACTTATGTGTAATTATGATTAAAGGACACTATGGAAAAATGGTAGAGATTATATAAATCAATGGCTTGCAATAAACCTCTCAGTCTGAAGGCTTCTGGTGATGTTAGAGGATGTTACAAAAGCAGTACACAGTGTCTACAGAACTGTAGGGCCATAGCCTACTGGAGATGCTTGTTTTGCCTGAGCTATTTTGTTTAATATTTTTATCATCTCCTTTAGATGTTTTACTTACGGGAGCTCATGGAGGCTTATTATCAAGGCAGTGAGTGCAGGCTTGACTGCTCTTAGACTGTGGCACTGGCAGTGCAGCATCAATCTGTTCACACTCCCATTGACCAGCTTCAGCCTCATTAACCAGGGTCATAATCTCTCTTTGCACCAGAACATGCGAATATGTCACGTCACTAACCCTAGCCCACAGTTACTAACCCTAACAATTTTTCCTCATTCTGAGCATAGGAAGCATAATCATCTCTGCTTCTGTCCTGGTCTTCTCTGAGGGAGTGAACTTATATTTTTCCTATGCTGTTTTTAAACTTTTGTGCCTTTTCCATCCTCGGCATTTTGTCACTGTTACATTTATGTTTAATTTAATACAGAGAAAACTCTTAAAGTATGTACAAAAATGGATACTCAGTAGCTTATTTTTTAAACCTTGTTTTTAAAATTTTCTTATCATCTTGCTTTGAGCTGAGCTTTGGAGCCTTGAACCCCTGTTGCTAAAAGTGGAGCTGAAATCTCTGTTGATTTGAATGAGTGGATAACATTTGTGCAGAAAAAATTAGGAACAAATTTAGGAAAGCATGTTTCAATAAACAACCAGAGACTAAAAGATATTATTATAATGTTGGGAACTTTCATATGTATTATAAACTTTTTATAGATTGTAGAAATCTGTCCTTCACAATTTTGTTAAGGTTGAATCTCAGATGCCCAGAAACTCAGCTCTATTTCAGATTGCAATCTGGTCTGCCCATAGGCACCTAGACATAAAGGGTAGCAGGAAGGATCTTTTTCCCCTGAAATTCTCTAAAGTAGCGTACTCCATGTGTACTTCTTCTGTGCCTACACCTTCATTACTGTCTCAGTGTATCTAAGGCCTCAGAGACATAAAATATTAGTCCTTTGAGAAACGTGTGATCTGGACCACAATTTATGTAGACGGTATAGTTACTCACTTTTTGCAAACAGCTTTGCATACATATTGTCCTCATAACAAGGCAAGGCCATAATGCCCAGGTCTGGGATATTCTGGGTTCAAGTGTGTTCTGCCAGCTGCATAACAGCAGGCACGCTACATAGCTACAGTTTCTACATGTAATTAGTCTGAGAGAGTTCTGAGATTTTGATCCTTGAGCTATGGAGAGCTTCTGTCATTTTTATCCGGTGATGGTGAAGAATAAACTGTGAGAACCTAGTCAAGAAGGCACTTTTTCCCTTTGCCGCTTTTCTGCTCTTCTCCTGGCTCCTAGTGGCTTCATGATTCTTGCATTCATAGGGTCACTTGTAAGTAAAATTGGCCAGGAGCTGTTCTCTGGCCCTGAGGTATGGTATGATGATGTAATTGTCCAGTTGAACTCTCTAAACTCCAAAACTGGGTGGCTGAATTCAAACTGCCTGTTAGGAATTATTCCTAATGCATTTTAATCGGTAACCTGTATGGAAGAACAGCAGCTGACCAGTGCCAAAGCTTTTCAAATGCCATGCTATCAATTAACAATATGAATAATACTGTTCTTGTCCTTGGACCTGTGACCTGGCCCTGTGTAGGCAACTGTTTAGACTTATCTCCTGAAGGAGAGGTGGAAGCATGACCAAGTATATTTTTTGTCAGTTAACACTTGTGAAGACCCCAGACTTAGTTTCTGCTTCCTGATCAAGTGATACAACCAAAAAGATATTACAGTAGAAAAGATTTTGAGGATGGATGGGAAGAAACTACCTTCCTTTTAAACATGTTTATCTTTGGAAGATGGTTACATAGAAAAGATCCCAAATGGGGAAGCCTTATAACTTTTCAGCTGTCAGGGAGCAGCAGGGAAGGATGCCGGGCACAGGCAGCATGTGGGAAACTGGGGGTGCCCTGACCCCCAAGTGCAGCCCCCCAGTGCCCTGACAAAAGGAGCAGAGCAGGGTTTGGGGACTGAGGCCAGCTGAGGCCCAGCCAGGAGGTCATAGCAGCCGTGCAAGGCCACCCCAACACAGGCAGCCTGGCCTATGCATGAGCCAGAGCTTCCATGCAGCTCCCATGTAAGGGGCTGAAGCTCCATCCACGCCTTCTCAAAGCTCTTCATCATTAACTTTGTTTTTCTCCCAGACATCTTATCTGAGGTTCATCTTATCAGAGCTGATCTTGAACACAGGCAGCAAACCCTGAGGAGGCGAGGGAAGAGCTTGTAGATCTTGCTGGTGCACTCAGGGCCCTGACAGTAGTGTCATATTCATTCACTGGAGTATGAAAGAAAAATAGCTGAGGGACTAGATTTTCATTTAGATGTCTGTCTCTCTACATTGAATGGAAACTGAACGTACAGGCTTTTTTTTTTTTTGGGTGCGGGAGGTTAATCTCAAATTCCCTACTACGATATGCAAAGAAACCGTCTCCAGGATTACAATACGCTTTATGAACTTTTGCAGAATTGGATGTTGATGAGCATAAAGTTAGAACAATTAACAGTGAATCTTGTTTCTTGATCCTTGTATTTCTATGGTAATTTTCTTCTCAGTGTTATTCTGAACATTCCAAAATGCTGTGACATGCCACCATTTTCATATAGAGATAGAAGAAACAAAACAACAACAACAAAACCCTCTAAGCAGACGTGACCACAGTCAAATAGGAAAAAAATTGCTTATTTGTAGCAGAATATTTACACTTAGGCAGGCTGTTGTTTCATTCAGGAGTATAGTCTAAATGTTTACATCAATTTTATTTTACTTCTTGTTTTTTTAAGGAAATAAAATAAAATATGGTCTAGCAATGTGGTGAGCCTTGCTAAGTGATTGTAGCCACTGAATATGTTTTTCAGTGTCAATGTGTTTGAAAGCTTTTGGTAAAGTAAGCTTGACTGTAAATTTGCTAATTGAATTATATCTTGGTTCAAGTAGGTTCAGTGTGAGAATTTTTGTTCAGGGTTTAGGGTATTTTCAGTAAAGATGCAGTTTCACATTATATTTAATCATGAATAAGAGGATTCCAATTGATAGCGAACTTTAACCCCAACAGCCTACTCCTTCAACTTCTTTTATAGCTGATTTTGTGATCATGTAGTTCAGGGTGAGATTAAATTTACAGCACTGCTGTAACAAGATGTTGAATATGTGCCAGATGAAAAACATCTTTTTTAAAGGTGTTGGCACTCTGGAGCTGGTGCTCTGAAATGGAAACAGTCACGAGTATTGGTCCCTTCTGAATATATGATTTTGACATGGCTTTAATAAAGAAGGTTACATTGTTCCTTCTATGAAAGGAGGATAATAATGGCAGCCTAGTAGGAAAACTCCCACAGTCTCTTCTAGCTCTCGCTACAAATCAGTCTAAAATAAAAATGACATTATAATGTTTGTACAGAAAAAAAAAATCCCCAGAAAATAGTGTAGCTTCAGAAAATCAGTTCATAGGGAAAAAAAAAAGGAAAAAAAAAAGAAAAAATAAGTATTTGTAACTGTCTTCTAATGCAACCTTATTAGATGGACTGCTGTCACATAGCAAATCAACTTTGATATCTTTCTTCAACTTACATTTATTTTACAGCTACAGGCAGAACTTGCCTAATTTCTTTCCTAGATCGGAAACCTTTATAGAAATATCTGACCATAAGGACTAAATTAGTGGTTCTACACAAAAGAGTGTATGACTCTCCACTAATGACGTGTTAGCTCTGTCCCTAAATCATCCAATCAGAAATAATTAATATGTATGCATCTAAGTGCATATCAGTTCAGTAATTATTTTTATACTGTTAGCTGTTTTCCAAGCTCCTGAAAGACAAAAGACAAATTTGTTTCTCTAGTGTAAGACATGAAGATTTCTTGCATTTCCCCTTTAAAACTAGAGAGATTGTCCACTATATATATATTTTTCTTTTTTTTGTTGTTAATTGAAAAGCTGTTGGCAACCTACAATTTGCCTGCATGTATTGTAACAGGGTTATTTTCTTGTCCCTGTCCTTTTTCATGTGTGCTTCAGGATCCTTTATTAAGTCGTTGTTCTGCAACTATATTCTATTATAATTCTGCTAATTTTTAATAATATGTATGATATTTCTGCTGCCCTGAAGGGCTCCCACGAAAATTAAGTGTTTAAATAAAATGAGCACCCAATGCTTCTTTCTATTAGGCTAGTTAATATTTTATAAAATATTTTTATCTGTGAGGCTTTCAATACCTGAACTTGAAAATTACTTTCTAAATATTATAAGCAATATCAAATACCCCTTGACTGGGTAACAAAGAAGAAACTCAATCTGTGTGAGAGTTGCTATTCATAAAATGCTCGAGCTTCACTCTCATGGTTTATGATGTTGACTGAGTTACAGAACTAGATTCAGTAAGGGAATCATACCTTGCTATATATAAATACCTTTTGGAGTTAACCTCTATTTTTCTTTTTCAAATACAGAGCCTGATCCTGGAGAGCTAAGTCATTCAAAATTCCTATCAATTTTACTGCCAGGCCAGCAGCATCCTGCCTATAACACAGAAAAGGCTGTCACAAGATACATGCACACATTTTTCCTTTGAACCCAATGAGAATTCTGTGTGCATTCAAAGAAAGAATACATCTTTAGATGCCTAGAAATTACAATGTATACAATTAGAATGCATTCAATTTGCTAAGGTGTATAAGTATTGAGTGAAATCATCGAGGCTGCACAGTGATGCTTTTAAAAATAAGTTTCTGCTCAACAAAAATTTCCAGTAATATTTCCAAATTTCCAGTAATATTTCCTATTTCCAGTAATAATTTCCAAAAAGCATTTTTCCAACCTCTAAACTCAACTTTGGGTCTCAAATACAAGGAGTGCCTATTCATGTATATTGTTCTTGCAGGTAGAAGTTTGGCTGACCTAATTAGACTTGTAGGTTAACCCTGTCATGTTTTTTTGTGTGTGGTTTTTTTTTTGGTGATCATATTCATACAAACCTCTTGTTTACAAAAGTTTTTTTAGAGATGTAGCATACTAAATTTTTTAACCAACTACTTTATGTATAGTGCATAAGTAAGTGTAGACTCAGCCCATTTTACTCAGATTACTCAGGTGTGTTGTTCCTTCAATAATAACAGAAGAAGCCATCCAATATTTATGTTTATCCCTAAGTTTAGAAGATGCAGCATGACTTGCATGTGCTCAGGATAAGTTGCATAAGGTATGATAGTAATTCACCTTAAATTCCATCTCCCCCTAAAAAAAAAAAAAAAAAAAAAAAAAAAAAAAAAAAAAAGGCAGAAATTAGTGTGATTTTGGTACAGAAAAAATGTACTGAAAATAAAATAAAAATAATCTTATTTGAGACAAGACTGGTTTTGTGCCTGTTCGTTTTACTCCCAGCTGTGCTACAAAGCCTCTTAGTGACTCTGGTCATGTCACTGAGAGCTAGGCTGGTGCCATCAATTATTATTTAAAGTGAAAGAACTAAAAGCACTTTTCTGTTTTAAAACATGGTCACATTACTCATCTTAGGTGTGAAAAATCTGGGTTCAGTTCCCTATGTATCCACAGTGACTCAAATCTCTGCCATTCAGTTTAAGTGTATCTGCTATTACAGTTCAGACACTACAGGCTATCTGGCTGTTCTCCAGTCATCATGTTGTAACCTTACCCTTGTTAAGAAAATAATTCAAGGAAACACAAACAAAACTTTTAACTAAATGATTAGAGTACTTACCTGAAGGCAAAGAAACCTGGGTTTCTATTTCTGTTCCTCTATTTCAAAGACTATTTAAGGTAAAAATGGAAATAGCCTTGAGATGAGAATGTTTCTCCAAAAATAGGTGCTTCATTCTTTCCTACAAAGCAGAAAAAAAAGAACTGGATTCTACTTTCCTGATAACTGGCTTCTGATTTGCCTGCAGATTACAATGTGAGTGGTCAAGTGCATCACCATTTGTGATAGGTGTGTCTTAAAAAACCACAATTTTGTGTTGTGGTGGATGGTTGGTGTTGCAGAGCAGAACAGAGAGCCTCAGGGAGGACCCCATGGGATTTAGCAGGAGTTCACAGCGGGACACTCTTGAGAGGTGCTGTGGTGCTTACACTCAGAAAACTCCAGGCATGCCTATAGTGAAAAGTACTTCAGGCATGCCTATAGTGAAAAGTACTCACCTCTTGTAAACTCAAATCTACAGTCTCTCTTGGGCTTAAGTGCTTCCAAGTTTATGCAGCAGCTGTTGCTTTGTTTTTCAGATTACAGTTTTCTACCTAAACATCTCAATTTTCTCCAAATCCTGCTTTAGAAGTTTAAATCCATTATTGGCTCTATCCCTTAATCTCTGTTCTGCTTACTTGCCCTATGTAAATGGGAATATTCCTACTTCTTTCACCTCCCTTTACCTTCTGCATTGCCTGATAACAGTTATATAGGGCAAGGGCTGTCTATTTGTTCACAGTAATTCTCACAAGTCTGTTTCTTTTGAGGATTGTTCAGACCTTTCCTGGGATATAAATTTGTACTAGAAGAGTTAGATGCCAAATAATATAGGGAACATAGCTAGATGGTAATTTAGGACATGAAAGACAGTAGTGCTACAATGTTAGTGCTGGTCTGGAGAGACAGTGTAACACAGTAGATGAAACGAGTGATGTTAATACATCTCTGCAGGGCACATGTAACTGAAACGCAGCAAACAGGGGATATGGAGGTACTGTCAAACAGAAATGAATTTAAATAATATAACTGCATGCTCATTTCACTCCTCTTACCAGTTCCCTAGACCATCACTGAAGTTTCACATACAGTGCTGTAAGAATTATACTATTTTGAACGTCATCAAGTTTGGGGGTGGGGTGTGATATCCACAATATGGATGAAGTTCTGGGTGTAAAAGCAGGGCCCATGCAGTCCCATGTTGTGTTTGCGGAGTGTGAGAGAATTTCTAGGGATAAAAGGCCTTTGGAAACTCTGGTCCCTGAGTACAGCTTGTACAGATTGTTGTTCTGTGACCATTTTGTAGGGAGATATTCACCTGAGGCTGAGATGGTAAACCCCTGTCCAGGATATGATGAAATTCACAATTATAGAGCCCTGATGTGGCCAGTGACTCTTTTAGCTCAGTTTAAAAAAGCTGATTATGAGTTTTGCTGCATTCAAAACTTTACCTGATATTAAGAAAAACAACCCAAATAAAAATTTAACCTGTGAAAGAAAGTATTTTTCAGTTAAATCAAATGGTTTTGACCTGAAGAGTGGTTTCTTTAAACATACACTTTTTACTTGAAAAAAAGAGATAGATAATTAAATATAAATCATAAGTAGGTGGCAAGTGAAAAGTTCTTTTGGAAGATGAGGGACTTTTTATCCCTTAATTAGAAAGACTAAATGCTTATGTCAAAACAAAATATTTAGAATCTTCAAAAATACTGAGTATTTTTGGACTGAAAGCTTTTGCCGAATTTAACTTGGACTTGAAAAATATTTTTGATGGCTGAGTATTTCTTGGTACACAGAGTATTTGCCAAAAGAAAAAAAATGTAGCTGCTCTAATAAACCGTCCTGACAGTAGCATGTGAGCTGGGTTTATGACTACAGTCATGCATGGTATGGACATATTAAATGTTTTTCCAAGACCAGAAACAGATAATTCCTTGCAACCCCAGAGACACCTGTATATGAGAACTTGGATTTGATAACCTCACCTCACCAAATATGATGAAGTCTTATTATGTGGGTAGTTGAGGGTTACAGAAATAAATTAAGCTAATAAATAGGAAAGAGTCTGTGAAGAACAGACTGTAGCAAATTAAACTGAAAATGGTGTAAGTCACATATGTTCATTTCAGCTGTAACTGGGCTCATGATTCTTAGTGAATCATTTATTTGACACATTGTTTCTTCTTATTTTCCGTTTTGCTTTTTTTTCTTCTGTTCAGAAAGAACTTATGAAAAAAGAACTATTTCATCAATTATATTGATTGAGCAAAAATATTTTGTTGAGTAATTTCTATGAACAGAAATTATTTCTTGTTTTCATATTGAATTTTTTGACTATTACTTTTGCTCATGAGTAGAAGTTTGTAAAAAATACTTATGGTATGAAATTGTTTGAGGCACACAATTCAAACTCTTCTGGTAAGTCCTCTGTGTAGATGAAAAAGTATGAATTTCCATGGGTCTGGGATAAATTACCACCAGTACAGGATAGCTGGAAGAAAGATAAGCCCAAACAAATCCAAAGCAAAAATAAAACTCCATATTTTTAAAAATAAAATTATTAACCCTTAGGGAAAAAAATACAGAAAGTAATGCAACGCTTGCAATATCTAATGTTCAAAACTCTGTGTATTTTATGGAGCAAATAAAGTCACTGGTTTCCATATAGTCAAAGGAAAAATAAAAAGAAACATTTTCATAAATTCATCATCTAATCTGCTGTCTTAGTCAGCAATGGTTAGATCTGGTAGCACTGGTAGATCATGGACATTGTTTTGCAGGTCTCTACAGTTCAAGAGTCCATGATACTCCAGAAAATCTATTTCAGCACTTCACTATTCTTATCATTGTATTATTATTTTCTAAAGTTCTGATCATAATTTTAAAGTTCTTTGAAGTTTTAAATTATCATTTATTGTGTGGTTTTTTTTTTTTAATTTTATTTTAGGTTAAGGAAAATAATTTATTAATTTTTTCCTATGTGCAGCATGTTTGTATTTGAAGAATTTCCCCTTTTAGTCTTCTCTTTTGTTTTTAGATTAAATGATCATAATTCATTCAGGTTTTTTTTTTTTTTCTTTGCAGTTATGTTTTCTAGAATGCCAGTTGTTCTTATTCTACTGAGCTCCCTTCAATTTTACATCTTTCACAAACTATGGTCCCCAAAATTGGAAAAAGAAACCCAGCTGTGGCTTTAACAGAGCAAAATAGAACAGAAGAATTGTTTACAGGCTGTCTGTTTATACTTTTCAGTATGGTCTAGGCCTTTTTGCAACAGAGTGGCATTGTTGATTCATCCAATTATAACTTTTTATGTGAAACCATTATGTTGACAGATGATTTCCCATGTCCCTGTTTCTGACCTTAACATTTTGGAATCTGTGAGTCTTGTAAATTGCTTCAATTTACTGATTGCCTTGGTTATTATATTTGGTGGTTTTTTGTTTGTTTTCTCTTAGAAGATCTCTGTATTAATAAATATCTTGTTGACAAGCAGTCCATCTGTATAAACTGAAAGACCCAAAGTTCCTGAAGGGAACTCTAACTGCCCAGAGAGAGTTTGAATAAGACATAAGTAGTAGATGATCCTCTACATAGGAGAAATTTACTTGCCATAGGTGATGTCCAGTAGTTAGAATTCATTGAATCTTCCTTCAAGTAAAATTCGTTTGTGCAAATGGAGTGAAAAAGGAGTTGTGAACATAATTAGTGTAAAAGCTTTTAATAATGGAGGACGTATTCATGGAAATTATTAGTAAAGATATCCCAGCTGTATTTTTATTCCTAGGCAATTCAAATTTCCTGAAGTACACTATTTGGAAGTACTAAGGTTTAGCAGCAGGAGGTTTTTTTTCTGTCCTAGTTTCATGGAAGTAGTAGTTGGAAGGGATATCTGACAGTACATCTAATGCACCTCCTGCTCAAAGTGAGGCTAATTTCAATCCTGGACATACACCAGCTGTGGCTTTTTCTAACCATGTCTTAGCAAGGATAGAGATTTCACCACTTTGCAGACTGCTTCAGTGCTGTGCTTTCTATATAATGAGAAAGTTTTTCGTAATGTCCAATTTGAATTTCTCAAGCTGTAACTTGTCACAGCTACTTCTTGCTAAATCATCTGCCACTACAAAGAAGCTTCCTCTTGGCCAGACTGAACACTTCCTTCCATTTATTGTAGGGCAAATGTTCTAGGCTCCTGAACAGCTTCTTTACTTTCCAATGGACCATTACCAATTTCTTGACACCAATTTTGAGCTGTGGAGCCCAAAACTGGACATGGTACTCCAGTTGTAGCCTTGTCAATGTTGTGTAGATTGACACACTAAGTGCTGGCCTCACTTCTACTAGTGTAGCCCAATATGCACGTTATCTTTTTCACGTTGGCAGTGCACTTCTGCTCATATATAGCTTGATGTCCTCTGTAACCCTCAGGTCCTTTTAGGGAGGTGCCACTCAGGCAGTATTGCTGCATGAGGCTATTCTATCCCCCCCACAGAATTTAGCACTTCTCCCTCTTCAAATTCAAAAATATTCTGTTGGCCCACTCTTCAATTTTCTCAAGGCCCCTAGAGCTGAATCTCTGTCATCTGGTGTGTCGAACACTTCAGAAAATTTCCTGAGGGACCATTCTGCCTCATAATCCAGGAGAAGATACTGAACTGCACTGTCACTGCTTTCAAACCCTAGAATACTTGTTTCGTTACCAACCTTTAGACCTCAAGCCATTGAATACTGCCAGGGAGGCCAGTGGTGCAGCCAGTTTTCAATTCAGTTAAGAGACTGTTTATCCCATCACACTTTCTCAGCCTCCAAAAAAGAATGTGGTGGAAGGCACCGCCTTAGTGGAGTGAGAGTCACAGGAACTCTTACCCCTTATCTTCCCAGTCAATCATTTTGTCATAGAAAGCAATCAGGTTGGCCAGGTATGATTTGCCTTTGTAAATCTGTTCTTGATTGCCTTGTCATTTGCATGGTCATGTTAGGATGGATGTCAGGAGGATATACATCCTCCTTTCCACCAGAGACTGCACTTAGTGTGTCCACCTGATAGTTCCCTAAGTTGTCCTTGTCTTTCTTAAATACGGGTCTGATCTGTTATTGCCATGATTTTTAATAGTTATTAAACAGCTTTATAATTACATTGGCCAACTCTTCTACAGATTTGGGTAACTTTTCAGGCTACATAGATTGAATAATCCAGTTTTTCCAAGTAATCACTTGCCTGTTGTTACGCAGTCATTCTTTCCAAAACATGGTGGTATGAGTGAAGGGCTATAAGTAGGCTTGCCTGCTGAAGGTGAGGCAAAAACAAAGTAAGTGTTTCAGTTTTCTTTGTCTTTTATTGCCAGGTTATCATCCCCATCCATCAGTATTCATTCATTTGGTTGCTGGCTTATTTTTTCTCCATTACTCTCTCACCAAAATAGATACCCAGGGCATCAAGCACATATAACGCTTCAGCACTAATTACCTTAGTAGTAATGTGGCATCTCCTTAACAGCAGCGGTCTCTCTATCCCTTAAAAATGACCTTGCTATTGTATTACTCTATGAGATAGACTTAGATCAGTAAGATTTATGGTACCCAGCATTCCAGAAATAAAGAAGGGGGTTGGTATTTCAGATTAGGTGGCTAAGTTTAATGGTTACTTTTGACACTGATCACTCTGAGACTCTTTTTGCCAGCAGGATATTAATTAACCACACAGGAGATTCTGGTTCTTTGCCTTCTAGTTCAGTGTCTAGTTAACATCATCCTGGTCCAGCCTTTCCTGCTGAGCCACAAGCAAGCTATAGGAAGTGTTGTGCAGACCTGTGACATGCAGGAACCACGAGAGACAAAGTGTCCTCTTTCATCTAGTTGGGGTGACACATATATGGTCAAGTGATGTGCAGTATCCTAAGTCGGTCAGGCCTAGAACATGTGCAATACTGTGCACAGCACCGAGAACTGTGTTAGGTCAAAACAAGTTCTAGCAATTTTTTTTCCAGATTATGTAGGCATGAGTTCATATTTTTCTTTTCAAGTTTTTAGAACTGGTCAAATTTCTGTATATTTTTAAAAGATGGTATAAAGCACCCTGACTACAACTGTGATGTCAGGGCTTCAAAGCATGCTTCAGCTTTATAAAATAAGGTAGCTAACACTTTTGTATGTTAATTCTGTTCCCCCAAATGGTTCAGGTGTTTGTTTGAATATTGTCCACCAAAGAAACAGCCTCAGGCAGGTATCTGTCATAGAAAATTTCAGCCCAAATCACTAATATTTTGCAAAATTATAAGCTATGGGAACAGGGATTTGTAATATGAAGTGTCAGAGAGCCTCAGTAGTATATTATGCTACTACCTTCCTGCATCGGTAAGTTACTGGTAAGTGATTGGGTATTTAATAAACTTCTTGAACTATATGTACATATATATACTTTTTTTTTTTTTTTTCGTAAAAGGGTGCAAGAATTTGGTTCAAAAGTGCTTTGGATTTGTGTAGTCCTTTGTTACAACACCTAGGCACAAAAGATCTGTAAAAAAAAGTGAAATGGCAGTCTCAATTCAGAGTGTCCATGCATTTGTGTTTTGATGTCTCAGCTTTAATGCTATTTTTATGTTGTTTCTTTCATCTTTAATTTTACTAAGAGATTCATATTAGATGCAATATTAATTCCTGTAACACTGCCTTTCATTTTTCTGCACAGTTTGAGAGATTTCTGGCTTAAATAGGAATAATAATGTGTGAAATTGTTTTCTACATTTAAATGTGAATAAACAAATAAACCACGTGGATTTTCTAAAATCTCCATGCATTGCAATTTTCTTCCAAAGATTTAACTGATGCATTAGGAATGAGAGGCATGAGCAATCGCCAGAAGCTTTTAACCAATGATTGTGGTTTTGTACTTTATAACCTGAGAATTCTCAGCATGCAGCACGTTATAACACATACTGCACTAGAAAATAAACAGAAAAGTGAAGTATAGTAACTGGACTTTCTGTAGGGGTTTGACATATATTAAATGAAACACAACTCCAACATGTTGATGAACTGCAGAAGACGCAATTAAATGTCTCACTGATTATGGTTAATGGGACCAATTAAAGAATGTGTTTTGAAATGCGACAGGTAGAGTTATGATGCCTGCCACCAGGAGAGGGAGAGACAGAAGTATGGGGAATAAAGGATTGTGAACAGTTAGTGCAAAGACTGCTGGTTTGGAAGCTGGGGTTTTTTTGGTTGTTGGGTAAAGGGAAAGTTGATTACAAATGCTGTTCCACTTTGAGTTAAAATATATATCACATTCTTTTTTATTTTATTTTTTATTTTTTTTTATTCTGAAGACAGTATTACAGCTGCACAAACTGGTCAAAGAAACATAAGCAGCATGTAGTAGTAAAAGCCTGGCCGTAGTATTTCTACATGACTACAATAAAAAAAGAACTCTTAGGGGTTCTACAGTGTTGATCACAGTTAGCAAAAACATCTGATAGACATTGAGCTTCCATTCAAGCTGGGAATTAACAACAATAATCCACTTAAACAGAAAATTAATACTAAAGGAGTATTTTGGGCTCCAACCATCAGCTGGCAAAAGGCAGTGTGTTTCTATGTAAGATGATGCAGTGCCTTTGTAGATGGCCTTTTTTCTTCTATTAGAATCAATGATCATTGTAAGGGTTAATGTTTCCTAAAATCTGTAAGTAATTTGAAATCTAAGATTCATTTGCAATAATGCTGTAGGACTTCACCTGGTGGCCTTCCACAGAGACAGAGATGTGATGTTGCTGTAGCTGTAAAAGCAATACAGTTACTCCTGTGTGAGTCAGCCCTGAAGCTGGAAGTACTGGGAGGTGTGGTAGTGCCCCTGTGAACAACTCCTTTCCACATAATCCAATTAGGATGTGGAAGAAGAATTACCACATGTTAACAGCACTCTGCCCACATCACTACCAACAGCCCCTCTAAGGTGCTGTGTCCATTTTTCTTGTTACATTCAGTTCTGATCTCTCTCCTATTTATATTCATAGCTAGAAATGAAAAATATCTATGTTAGCAGCGTGGTCCCTCTTTTCTCAGCATGTCTCATGTTCTAAGGTCTGTGAAGTCAGTTGGGGTGGACCCATGTGCCCAGATTGCCCTTCAGAGAAGACCAGTCACTGGTGCTTCAGAGCATGGCACAGAGCTCAAGTTAGTTCCTTGTTTCAAAAGTATCATGGAAACAAACTTAAATTATATTCTTAGTGAACATGTGTGTTCATCTAAAGTTACAAGAATTGCTGGATTTTCTTCAACAACGCTAAGACATACAGAAATTAAAGTGTGCAGTATGTTTCATTTGCTGTATACATGTAATCTATCACCACAGATATTTGACTGCTTTTTTTTTTCCAGAAAAAAGTGCCAGGATGTATTGGAACACCCATGAAAGTAGTAATTCTTTCACAGTTTGATTAGAAATTGGATAATAGTAGTTTAAATTGAGAAGAGAGAATAAATGGTAATTATTTTAAAATATCATAGTTTAAGCAGCATAGCTTCAAACAACACAGAGGTAAACATTAGAGTGTGTAAACTAGATTCTTACTTCATTCACCAGTTATTATCATTTTATCTTAAATGCAATGAAATCAGAAGAATCATTCCAATTTATAATACTCAGTTGTACTGGGTCTGCCTAGGGTAGAGTTAATTTTTTTCAAAGGAGCCCATATGGTGCTGTATTTTAGATTTGTGGCCAAAAAAATGCTGATAAAACACTAGTCTTCTAGCTTTTGTTAAACAGCCTTGCACAGCATCAAGACCTTATTTGGTTCTCATTCTGCCCTATCCCAGAGAACAAACTGGGAGGGGTCCCAACCAGGCAGATGATCCCAGCTAAACCAAAGAGATATTCCTTACCATATAGCATCATACTCAGCAATAAAAGGGAAAAGAGGGGGCTTTAGGGAGGTTAGCCACCTTTCACTGCACAACTGGCTGAGCTTTAGTCTACCCGTGGGAGATGGTCAGTGGTTGCCTTTGTAACACCTGTTTTGTTTTGTTTTGTTTTTTGTTTAGTTTTGCTTTCTTCTCTCTTCTTCCACTTACCTTTTATTTATTAAACATTTTATTTTTATTTTTTTTTTTTAATCTTGACTCCCAAGTTTTCTTGTTTTTATTCTTTCTTTCTTCATCCCCTATTCCACTGGGGCTAAGGGAAATGAGTGAACAGCTGTGTGGTGCTTATCTGCCCACCAGGGTTAACCCTCAACAGGTAGTACATAAAGACTGTGGTAGCTCTGCCTTGTTATAAACTTGTTTAGCAGAACAGTACTAAATGAATATATAGTGTCCATTGCCTGCTTTGAAAAGATATAACTTACATTACAAGGCAATGGAGATCAGTGCTGTTGATTTCAGTGAAGCTACTTGTGACTCAAGCCATTCTACCTACAATGAGACTATTGTCTATTAAGATTTAATTTAGACTTACTCTCATTGTAAGCCTCAGTGAAAAATATTCCACAATAGAAAACAAAAGTAATTGGGTATAATTCATGATTCATAGAGCAACACCTGCTGTTCCAAGTCAGGACTGAAAAATACTAAATGTGTTAACATAATGTGAGACAAATCCTGAAATGGTGTAAATGACTATAGCTCCATTGTTTTCAACACATGTACATGAATTCAGACTTCTTTATGTGTATTTAGACTGGAATTCAGCAGAGTTATTATGAGAGTTTTAATAAGAAATAAGTATTAGGCAGTTGGAGTTGGTGCATTCTGCTTTTCTTGATTTTGTTGTTGTGGCTGATATTTCTCATACAATAAACAAGCACTCTTAGAACTATCCTCTTCTTAAAATTTTAATAGAATTTAATCCATAAATACTTCTCTAAATACCTCTGTTTTACTAATCACAATGGAATATATTCACTGCAAGAGTCATAAAATAGATGAGGCAGTGAAAATGTTTAGGGAATGTTAGAACTAATAATGATAATGATGCTACTAGAGCAGTTGGAGCACAGCACACAAAGACACAGCAAGATGTTATAGTAAACTCCATGCACTCTATGCAGAACCAGTGGTAATCCAGGGTTGTATAACTGGTATTACAGGCTGCACTGAAGTTTGTATCTACCTGTGGGATTGGTTTGTGTTAGCACAGCTAAAAATAACATAAATGTTTGTTTGATGTTTAGAGTACTTCCTCTCCCTCGGCATTTGTTCTCTTTTCTGACTCTTTACAGTGCTTGGACTGAAGCTTTTAGTTTTATCATTATCTTCTTCTTTGGTCTTTAGCTTCAGATTGTGGAAGAAAGAAGGGTTATTTTTTCTATTCCATTTGGAGGTACAGTACTCAGTGGACCAATGGTGTTATACCACATCAGGTCTGAGTATGTCACAGCAGTGCAGAGCTGTGCCGCTGACTCACCTGGCTGTTAGATGTTACGTGCTTTTACAGAAAGGAACACTTAATCCACTGACCTCTTTTGGCAGGCAACCCAAAAATATAAACAAATTTTCATTTCTGAGTTCATGAGAAGTGAAATACGAAGAAAAAATCCAAATGGAATAAATTCTTGCTATGAAAGACTGAAAACTGGCATTCAAGAGTATATATTTTTTAATTAATAGTGGGTCATTTTGGATGACTGATTGTGTACATGTTACATGCATGAGTATGTGTGTTCATTTGCATGTGTGTTAATAACCCAGTGAAATTGCCACTAATTTAGGACACACTTTAACTTGGAATACTTCCAGAAGAAGAATTTACAAGCTGAAATTTGCTGGAATTTATTGATAATAGCAACATTAATAAAATTATCTGCAAGACCGTTTATGCTGCAGTACGGAAGATGAAGAACTTAAATAGAGAAAATGATAAATAGAAACTTAATTAAAAACATAGAACTTTAAAGAAGGTGTTTGCTGGGAATTAGATGTGTCCCTAGATCAGGGTGATTATCTTCCAAAATCACCATACCTAGTCTGATCCAGATATCCACATTTACTTCAAGCTCAAGGACGTCTGTGTATCCATTTTGAAGGTCTGTTTTGCTATATAGAAATTAAGCCTAGATTTGATAATGCATAATTAACTAATGGTGACCTATACTTCAGAAGATTATCAATGGTGATATTGTTATATGTAACTGATAACCTGACAAACAATACAGTAAAAAGTTAATTAATGCCTCAGGAAGAACACAGTGTGTTTCAAAGACTCAGTTTTCCTAACCCTGATTGATGATTCCCTTTGAGCTTAATAGCAGTTCAAAACTGAGATCAAAAATTGTATCCTTGCTAATGTCTTGAAGTTATTGAGTTATTGAGTTATTGTGTAGAGTATTGTAACTACTCTGAAGTAATGATTGGTTATGAGTTTGCTGCTTTTTTGTTTTGTTTTTTTTTTTTTTTTTGATCTCGCTGGTATTTTCCATCCATGCCACATGACAAAATGCTTTGAAGAACTGCAGTAATCAATTCCAGTGTTTAATATAACAGTGATTCCAAGAAATTGAGAGGCACTGGCAAGGGAGACAATATATATGTTCAGAAGATAAATGGAAATAAATGAAAAGCCAGTGAAGATGAGGGATACAGGGAAATGCAAATCTAAGTAATGCAAAATAAAGCAAAACATGAAAATACACAGACAAAACCTAACTACAAAATACCCCCTATTCCACACTATGGTGGCAGCATTGTGTGTTTCTTTGTCTTCCACTCTCAGAAGTGACTATATTTAATGCAGATTTCTGTTCTAATTATTTAAAGTGTGTAAAACTACCGGATTTCATTTTTAGTTGAATGGATGTATCCATTCTTTTCCTGCCTAGGGCCTTCTTCTGTTCCTATTGCAATCATGGACACAATTCTCAAATCCCAATGGGATTGGGACTTAGAAAAGGAGTACTAAGTAATGGTAAAATTAATATCTTTCAAGAGTTAATATTTTCAGCACTTATTTATCTATAATGGGAAAAGGGAGAAAGGCTTCAGTGTATGAAGAGAAACAAAATGAACCAAACCAAAAATATTTTATCTTTTGTTTGTTCCAAAACATTTTCCCCTTCCCCCTTAAAAATACTCTAAAGACTGGAACTTACATTGGCTTTGACTGTGAATGAGTCTAGTAGCACATTTGGTTTTGGGGGTTAGAAAGCATTTAACCTCTTAGTCTGGGTTATTAAACTAGACAGGCTAGAGCCTGTGTTGGGCTCAGAGGGTGAGAAGCAGAGTACAGGTGTGTATGCAGATGTATGTATATGTGTGTGTATATATATATACATATATATACATATATATATAGCCACCTCCTGGTCAAAGCAGGATGGTTTTTACCTGATGGGAAAAACCCCTTGACTAGGCTACCATCCATCCTAAATATGTCCAGGGTTGCCTAAGGGCCATGCTAGGAGGCAGAGACCAAAGCTGTACTAGCAAGAGTGCTGACAATATGGATTATGCAAATCCAGTCTCTGTCCTCTCTCTGTGCTATCTGGTCATATAAGCACAGTCCTTGAGGTCACCTTTCTGCTGCACAGGAAAATGGTGAGTCAGAGGGACCTTTCCAGTTGGTAACCATCAGGCTGGAAAACTACACTGTGGAGAAAAGGCAGTGACTGCCTTGGAAAAAGGGGACTAAACAGCAAGGGAAGATCTGAGAGATCCCCCTTCGTCAGTTTTGTGTCTGGTAGCTTATTAGGGGCAGTGAAGCATATCTTAGAGTAATTTACAGGCATGCCTTGAAGATGTTCTGGAAGGCCATTATCCAGCAGGCTATCACATGTGCCAGCTAGACTTTCACCACGTGGCAGAAAACGGCAGCTATGGGTACAACCTCTGCCTTGCAGCACCAGTACCACAGCTTGAGCAGGTTGTCGAGGCTACGTATGCCCTTATGGTGGCACAAGGAGGAGGATGAAGGGAGGAAGAAGGGAGCGTGGTATTCAGATGCTTTGAGAGACACAGATGTAATTCCATCAGGAAAAAATGTTTCGCTTTGCTATACACAATGCTGTTGTGCATTCTGCTTATATCTATGGCTAGATTGGTTTTTTTGCTTAGTAGTTGATCTGAAAAATTGTTCAGAGAAACAGTGTAGTGTTAACCTGTCATTTAAGGGTTATTAAGATGATTTCTGCTATTCATTAATCATGTCAGACTCAATATATTTTTAAAATGAAAAATAAAACATTCAGAATAACAAGCTTTTTAGCAAAACCCTTTCATTAAAAAGTAACTTTTCATTCTGAAGCTTTAAATTTCTCAAGTGAAATGATTTGCTGTAATTTGACTAAATTGATAAATATTTTGTCTTAAAATTACAATTTCTGACAAATTTTGTAAGAACGAAAAACATATATTGGGACTTGAGGAAGATTATGACGTGCCAGTGAAGCCTAACAGAGTTACATGGCCTGTAGGCACTCAAAGTAATAGATATAATGTAAAAGCTATTACCCAAGTTAATTTGATTCTGCTACATTAAAAATAGACTGTTGTACAGATTTCAAATATCGTTCCACTTCCTACCCGGTGCAGTATCTGACTACTGAACCCTTCTACATGCAGATGCAGAAGAGTGGCTGCTTGCAGTTCTACTTCTGCTGTGCCTTGAAGTAAGGAATGAGTTTGAACTCAGGCTTACAAGGGCTAAAATTTGTTCTTTCAGGCAACTTATGTAAGTGGTGTATTATTCCTGGCAGGCAATCCAAACAGGTCAACACAGCCAGACTGTCCTGTAACTAATTTTGCATTTTAGGTTTTATGCAACTTTCATATGATAACATCCACACACGACATGGTTCAGATCTGTAACTTGTAACTAGTATTTGTGTAACAACCAGTAACTATTATTTGAATAATATGTAATGAGTATTTGAATAAAGCAGTATTAGCTATTTTTATAAACAATAAAAAGGAGTTTTCTGGTAGATCAAGAGAAATTTTATTTAAAATATATTACTCATGATAACAGAAGGAAATTTGTAAGGTGATCTCTCCCCACCTCCAGTATCCAGCTTGAAAAACAGTTTCTGTCCTAGAAAAAGTATGATGTATGATTTTACTCGATATGTGGAAAGCTTAAATTTGTTTCTTTTCCTTAGACATGTGATAGAAGAGGTTGAACATTCTGAAAAGTCCAAGGATAAAGTTAATACCTTTTTCTTAACTTGTACTCCATTCTATATTCTGAAAGGGTCTTGGGTTCGTTTACATTAATTTAGTTACTTTCCTTTTTTTCTGTCTTTGATACATCATGTGTAAGCTGAACACATGCATGCAAAAGTTGACAGTAGTCATTTATTAATTCTTTCATGCAAGAAGAATGTTCATGGCAATTAAAGATAATTCAGCACTCAAATATGAACAAAGGAAATGTTAATGTCTGTCAAAAACTCATCTCAAAGATATAAAAAGGAAAGAAATATAATAATGAAGTAATTTCCAGCTACTTTTAAAATATATCTACAAAATTTGTAATAGTAGTGCCAGACAGTGCATGTAAACATTTCCTTTTTAAACCTCTCTTTCATGGTTTTTAATTGGTTGTGAAAGTTCACTGGAGCTGGATGTTTGGTTTTGAAGAGCTTAATTGGGAAAAGCTATTGCTTGTTGCTGGTTAAATTTTCACAAAAAAACCCCACACTACTGAGATCAACACTTCTTTTTACAGCCACAAAGAACTGAACAATATTAAATTTTTGAATTTTGTATGACTCTCACATACATGGAATGCAGGATTATTTTCCTATTTTCTTTCAGTTATAATGCAACTATTGATGCGTTTTAAAGGTCATCATTTTTCACTTTTAGTATGTGTGCCAATCAAATCGGAGGGTTGCACAGACCAAAACTGAGTATAATAGGCATGTCTTGCACTGTGAACAGCAAGTAGTCATGAAAACGTAATCTCTACCTGAAGTAACACAAGGTGGCTAAAATGAGTGTAATGGTTCTTCTACTTCACTGTTTTTGCAGAATAAGACATGGAGTTCTGAAACATTTTATGTTTTAACATACCATAAAAAAAATGAAGTGAACAACCTCCAAGTAATACACAGGGACTATATAACAAAGAAAATGGACAGCAGGGTCAGGAAACTGAACCTCATTCACTGGAGATGGATCTCATTATTACCTAATGTGAGATGTGTACAGAAACCCCTACATTTCAGGAAGAAGCCTTAGCCTTGTGGTGTAGCTGATGGGGAAAAACAGACACTGAAATACAGTTTCTCATGTCTGTTTTGTAAATCTACAATAGGAAATAATGAATGGCACCTAAAAATACCTATTTCTCTTCACTATCCAGGGAGTCTAGAGCACCGGTTCAGATGTCAACACCTACTCTGTAAGTGTGTGCAGTTACTCAGGTGCATTTGACTTAGATTCACTTCTAGGTGGGATTTTAATTGCCTGGATAACTTTCTGCGGTTGTCTTAAGTTATAAGGGTGTGAACCAGAGAATGTGAAGGCAGCTTCCAAACTTTAAGGAGGTTCATTCAAGGTTAGAAGCTAAGTTAAGTCAGGAACTGTGGATGGTCATTGTGTATTATATTAGCTAATTTCCTGCCCTCAACTCAAGTAATTTGCTGAGAAGTATGAAAAGTGTGTATTTTCTTATTAATATACATGTTGTTTGAAAATTTCCCTAATCCTGAGCCTACTGTCCACAGTCTTGCAGATGGAAGTTAAGCTGGCCACCAAAATTCAGGTCCAATGATGGATCCTTCTCATCATCAGTGTGAAGAAAATGCCCAGGATGTTCCTAACCCTGTAGTTCTGAGTGCAGAGGGCCTGAGGCAATAGGTAAAAAGGTGACAGAGCCACTCCTCAGTTGATCTGTATGAGCTTGCCACTGGTTTAGTCATTCCAGCCTGGGAAGTTCAAGGTACCTGCACAGTTCACCTTCTCTGAAATGCATCAAGCTCCTTCTGGGTCAGTCACATTTGGACATAGTGATTTATAGTATGTATGTGTTCCTCAGTGTTGTTTACGCCTCTAAGTGAAGAATTATATACAAGCAGACTTCTAAGTACTTTTATTTGTATTTTTTTCACATGAAGTTTTTTCTCCATCTCCCTCTCCCCACCAAAGAAACTGAGCTTCAGAGATTTTCTTTCATGAATTCAAATCATTACGCTTTCTAAATTTGTTCTCATGCGATGATTAGCAGAAGCTAATTTGCTCATTGGGTTTTCACTACTTGCTTGGGCATGCCTTGTGCTCTTGTGTCTTGCCAGGCACAGTTATGCAACACTGCAAACGCAGATTAGTGATGGACAAGGGCATGGTTACTCTATGTTAAGCAACAGCTAACTGTATGTTATTTGTCAAGATTCCTGTTAAGACATGTAGCTCAGCTTTCATTTTGAAAAGACATAGACACATTTGGTAGTGACAGCATAAGTTACCATCAATCAACCATTTTAAGTGAAAAAAATGTATTATTCAAAACCCCACTTTAATCAATAGCTTTGATTTTTATTGTTTTTGTTGAAACTGGAGACAAAGTTCCCTACAAACTTGTTTTTACTGTATTTTTAGTCATTTTAAGTAACATAATAAATCCGAAAATGAAAACTGCTCCAGATTTTCCCCGCACCTGAGTGACCCAAGACATTCTTACTATCTCCAAAATGATTGTCTTCTCATTTATCTTAATTTTAAATCTTATTTTAAAAACACACAAGGGATTTACAAAAAAACACCACCATTCCCAAAACCCCTACACTAGGATTTTATCCTGCCAAATGAATCTCAAAGTAAGCTCACTTAAATCACAGATTTCTCCTGAGGTTGGTGAGAACTGGAGGTATTTTGAGTATTGGATACACAACAGTATTACTGAGAAAAGTAGTAGCTGCTACGATAACTGCCTTTCTTGAATCAAGACCAAGAAATTAGGATGGAAAATGTACCTCACTCTGGCATGTTAACCAAAGACTTTAAATTGACTAACTTTTCACTTTTATGGTTTTTTTTTGTTGTTGTTGGCATTTGTTTTGACAGAGTATATTTTAGAATCGAGCCTTCTAAGATTTCTTATGGACCCTGCAATCTGGTAACTTCACTTGACTGTTGAATGAGGATGATAGATCAAAATTACATGACTGCAGCAATTACAGATGCCCAAACTACTGAATAAATACATTGACACAGATGATGTTTCTATAGTGCAAGTCACAACAGGAATGTGCTCCTAACTCAGAGGAAAGACACTGTGCTCACTGCAAAGTCTGAAGTACTGTGGAGGTCATGCACCTTAGCAGATAAACGTGACTCTCAGGCAAAGAGACATGAATCCCTGAAAGATCCACTGGCTGTGGAAACCCCAGAAGGGATCTATCAGGTCCCCCCAAACTCTCCAGGCTGGGTATTAGGAAAAGTAAATGATGATCGTGTATCACATGTAATGAATGGGTATAAAGCATAAAAACTCTGAGTGATAAAGTTCAGTGATACACAGACCTTCTAGCTGCATTCTCCATGTTTAGTGGGGAAGGAGGCCTTTTTGCTCCTCTGCAAAACTGGATCAGGTATGCAGTGCCTACATAGCAAGTGTGATGTGCAAAGAAGAGGGGTTTCAGAAGTGAACCTGCAAGTGGCCTAGAAGTGAACCTGCAAGTGGCCTAAGCCTAAGCCTAAGCCTAAGCCTAAGCCTAACCCTAAGCCTAACCCTAACCCTAACCCTAACCAAGTTCATGCAAGCGGCCACAGGTGAGTTCCCAAAAGTACTTTGTGTACTGATGGGCCACGGGAAAGCAGATGCTGGGAGCCCACTGCAGGGTTGTTGCTGAGAGGGAGGCTAGAGCAAACAGTTCAATAATTGTTTTCCCTTTTAGAGTTTTGGATATTTCCTATCACTCCTCATTTGGAAAGAAACTGTAAGGGCACCTTTATGCTGACAGAAGCAGTTTGGAGGAGAAGGGAGAACAGGTGCCCTAACTCATATATGTGCTTCTCCTTAGCAACTCTAGTAGATGGCAGTTTTCAGGGCCCTTTTTTTTTTCTGTTTTTCTTTTCTTGTGTTTGGCAACACAGACTCTATCTGTTCACCTTATGCCAACATCAATGACAGTCTCATATTGCATTAGAATATGTTTTTACCGTCTGTTTTGGAGGAAAGCTCAATCTGACATGATGTGTTTAATCACATGTATCATAATTTACATACAGAAATGCAGCATTATAGCCATATGATCATGTCAATAAAGTTGTGTACTTTAATTAAGACTCCGCAATTTCCAGTGTACCACAGAGAACAAAATCAGAAATATAATTTGTTCTTGAAAAGAGCTCAAGACATTACAGAGACTATATGTCTTTTTGTCCACATTTGTGCGTGTCTTCTGTGCCTGCTAACACATTAATTCACACAGGTCAATAACCTGGACTGGAAGCTGAGCTGTAACATTCAGGAAAAACCTATACAAGCATAGAGACAAGGTTATAGTTTAGGAAGGATGCATACAAAATGGGCACCTGACACTCTGAAATGCCCCTACAGTTTAGTCTGCACATCATGTAAGACCTCAGCAAAACTGTCTAACTCTTTCACTTCACTGCCTATCATGAGCCTTCAGTTTGTAGCAGGTTATTTTTTTTTTCCTGCTACATAGACAAGATTTTGGTTTATAAATTTTACTGGTTAAAAAACCAACCAACCAATCAAACAGAACTTAAATGATATTACACTAGAATTATAAAGTAATTGCCTCAACTGGTCCATTCTGAAATAGTGACAGCATCAGAGTGGGCTAATAAATGACACTATTTTTTGCCAAAATATTACAAAGTATAATGATAGAGAAATAATTTTCATAGCTTCCATGATTTATATTCATATCTGAAAAAAAAAAACCAAAAAAACCACAACATACAATGTCTAAAGCAGTTAATAGTTCAGACAGAGCAAAAACATATTAACTATACACTTTAATCCACCAAAGGGCAAAATTCATAGTTCTTTGAGAATTAAGAGTTCTCAGAGTCCTTTCTACTTGTCCTTTACTTTGGGCAGGTATTTCAGTCACAGCTGTGTGGTTGGGCAATTACTTCATCAAATCCAGGCTGCTGTCAGAGGAGTTGCTTAGTGGAAAAGCTGACAGAAGCCCAATTCCCGCCATCGTGCAGGTGTGCCCCAGTGCAGCTTACTTAAACCACTGGAATTCAGATGGAGCAATGCATAGGTAAATGATTTTCAAATAGTTATGAGGAAAAGGAGAAATATACAGCACTGAAATATTTCTGCATCTGGGAATAATGTGCCATCTGATAGATTTTTTTTTTTTTAAATATAAGCCCATATTTTCTGAAAGAACTAATGCATTTCCATGTTTGACATCACATGAAAATGTTCCTTTATGCTTCAAATTAAGACCAGGAAATTGTACATGTAAATGTTCCTAACAGCCACTGAAAACCTTTGGGCTGTTATTTTTTTTTCATGAGGAAATATGGACAGTAGGAAGCTGAGCTCCTCATTAAATTCTGCTAGTAATTCATGATACATCATAAAAAATTTAAAATCCACCCTTTTTTGTCAAGTACATTTCCATGTATTAATTATCTAATCACAACAGACTCAATTGATTAATAGTCCTTGTAAAATGTGGTTCTAGCCTGTTGAAAAGGTCCATCTGGTTAGAAAATTTATTATGGGAATTGTGAGAAGGTCTATTTCTATTAAATGCTAGTACAGTATTTAAAACAGGTGGTATACAGAGTTGTGAAGAATGAAAAGAAAAGCACGAAGAAAATTAGATCTTTCCACTTTATTTGCATGCACCACATCTCTGAGACTACACGTATGGTATATAGTACAGAATAAATTATTTGAATGAAATAAGTCTGAATTGTCTGTCAGAATTATGACATTTTCAAAACTAGCAGTGTCAGGTGTTCCTACATGGTTTTTGATTATCCTGGTAGTCTGATGGTATGCTCTGCAAAGTGTCCACAGATAGAAACATGGTCAATTTAATTAAAAGACTTGCTAATTGTGTTGTATGGTGGATTGTGAGAAATTCTGAGTTTAACTCTTGCTCATGGGGCAACATATTCAGTAATAATTGAGTTAAATAACTGTTTCAGAAACTAAACAAACAAACATTTTTAATATTACTACTATTCCTGAGCATAAGACTGATGTTTTTTTCCATGGTCTAATAGTTATCGTGCATTTGATAATACATGATATCCATAAGATGTGAGCATATGTCTCCATAGTTATCAAGGTAGTTACATGCAGGTTATACATTCATAAACCTTTATGTATTTATTCACACAGACATAATCTATAATTTTTAATCTATAATTGACAGTGATATACCTGTATCATGTATTAGGCTATGTGCAATCATGTATCAACATACGTGATTCATGTAGCATCATTACAATCTATTTTTCATGAGACAGTGGTGGAGCTTCAGGACTTCAAGCAGTATAAGGACTGCAAACTTCATGATTTTTGAAAGCTGATTTCAGGTTACAAGTCTTTGTCTTTTAACCAATTTATAATGGACTTAAACAACATTCATTAATATTTCCAAAACCATGGTTAATATTGAATTAAAAAAAAAAAACCACAAAAATAACTGCAGATGTCACTTCAGTGCAAATGTTAGACAAATACTAACAACACGAATATACCATGACAAGCATTACCTTTTCTAAAAAAAACACCATGAAAAAACCACACATGGGATTGATTTAAAAATTATGAAAGAAATAATACTTCCCCTCCTCACCTTGATTGGTAATCCCTGTTTTTTATTTCACTGTTTTTCAGTGTTTGCCAACTTGAGAGACAGAAACTTTAACAAGTAAAAGCTGATTTGATTCCAGTGGCTGTGGCTTGATTTAAGACACCATACACTGTGAGATTCACAGTAAAATCACTGGAGCTAACAATACTGTAGAGACATGTACAGACAATGCCCAACTGTATCAGAAGTGAAGGTTCATTAAGTTAACGGTTTAACTTCATTGCTTATTCTCAGAGAACACTTTGTTTTCCATTCATACGCAAAACACGAACAGAAATTGATGCATTATCCCTCCAATTTAGAGAACAGTTATAATCCTAAATTCATAACACTTTGTCAGAGTTTAATTTTAAAATGCCTGTTTCTTTCATAAAGTAAGAATATGCTGATTTGAGATAACATCTCCTTCAAAAACATTAGAAAAATCTATCCTGATCAACACAGAGAAGATATTTAGGTGAATTCTGACATGTCCAGATGAGACATTCTTGATGCTGAACACAGCTTCGTGGAAAAAAAGCGTATACAGTAGCCCAGAATATCAATTGTTCATCTCATTTATTTCTTCCTATTGGGTATATGTGGAGTGGCATCCTAATTGAGTGTTAATGAGGACTTAATTAGAATTAAGTGCTTCAATAGCAGTTGGTGATTATTAGCTTTCTTTAGGATGGGGCAATTTAATTCTGAAGTGGTTCCCTCACATTTTCAAACTAGGGATAAAACAAATAGAAAGGCCATTAGTTTTCCCTTCTCCCCTCAAGCCTCGAATTTGCATTCCTTCATACAGTGACATTTTTAGTGTGATTTTTAATGACAGCACTAGAAACCTGCCTCCCCTGCCTATCCAAAGGAAAAGAACTGTCCAGGTTTTCAGTAAGACTTTTTTTTAATGTAACTTCCATCACCATGTTTCATCTCTGCTATGAAGAAGCCATTTCTAACAGAGGTGTTGTTCAGTGTCCATGCTCACACAATTCTCAACCTGTTGTTTAGCTGACAAGCCTTGCATCTGGAATACAGCTATATAGGACACTCAGCATCTGACAGGAGATAGAGTTTGAAAACAAACTGATTTCCTGTAGGTCAGAAGACACCTGCCAGGTGATAATGACTTATGGTCACTGTAGAACTAAGTTAGATATGACCCAGAGATCAGTTGAGATATTTTTTTATTCCTTCAGCCCATCAAAGATTAGACTTTCCGTCTGTAGCATCTCTATGTATTTTTGACCTCAGTGAGACTGTTTAGATTTATTCTATAATAACCTGATATGAGAAAATAACCAGGAAAATCTTCTTAAAGAAGTAATTTCTTTGTGTTCTGACAAATACAAAAGAAAAATAACAATGTATAACTCGAAAGTAGCAGAAATTACAGCATAAGAAAACTTCCATATTCTCATATTCTCCTTTTTTTTTTTTTTTAATGGCTAACATTTCTCTTGGGAATTTTGTAGCTGGATACAAAGTCTTACATTTTTCTTTATTCAAAGTATATTATTAGTATTACTTTTAGGGAAGGGAGAACACAATCACTCTCTGACATGAAGACAAGATGAGGTAAAAATAAGAAACTGCAGTTCTCTATTACTTTTTTAGTTCCTAAGTTTCCTAGTGACGATGCTGCCTGGGCTTTCCATGGCAAGTCAGACCTATATAAGTGTGACTCAGGGTTTAAAACCTTCACACAGCTTTTGGGGGCTACTGGTGGGGAGACCACAGCCCTGTTCAGAACTGCCTCTGAATCTGCATATGTACATGGTGAAATAAAAAGCAGCCTTTTCAATTCACCCAAGTTGAAAACTTGACCCTGAGAGGTAATTTGAATTTCACTAATTTCATACCACTATGAAGTGAAAAAAAAAAAATCTACAACAATATTTTAAATAGTAAAATAGAGCATGTGTGTATCAGTTTGTTTGCTTGACCTTACTGCCAGGCAAAATAAGCTGAATATGTAATGCACATACAATGAAATGAAGTTAGGCCAACATAGGTTCATGAAAGATGAGATGACAACCATGATTAATAAAAGCAGCAGGATTTAATTAGTGTACTTAACATTTTGTGAGGTATTCACCTTCGTCAGGTACTACACTCTGACACAAAATTAACATAGTCTTCCTAACATTAATATCTGGCTAAGTAACAACTCCAGCTTTCAGCTGGACTAGATGGTGTCCAGAGTGCTCTTCCAGCCTCAGCCATTCTTTGTGATTCTGAGATTCTGTAGTAAAAAGCAAAACTTAATATTTATCTTGGACACAGGAATAAGTAGCTAGCATGGGGCTGAGTATTGATCTAAGACAGAGAAATCAATCCAGCAAGGTTCTTCGAAAAGTATCTATCTTCTCCTTTTTTAACATAGGCATTGCTACCTGTACAGGTGTAACATTATTGAAACTTAACATAGAAAACCCAGTGATGTCATGTTATTTCTTGTATGCACATGGAGTTCAAGATTATTGCAAACAGTATCACTTATCCTCTTTTTTTTCTGATTAGTATGTATCAGCAGGAGTAGCAGACCAAAGTGTCCTGCTAATGTCTGTAAATCTACATGGTAATTACCATTCATTTTACCAGCTTTTAAGAAATGGCAAGTTACCTAAAATTTAAAAGATCTCTTTATGAAATAAGAAATGTATGCAGCAGCAAATTAAGACAGCAATGCTGTATTGACTCAGGCTTAAAAAAAAAAGGAACGAACTATATTGCAGACTAATAGATATATACAGTTTCTAACATACAGCTTGAATTTAGTCAGAGGAAGAAAACTCTTGTGTATAGCGTTTTTTTGAGTTCTACAGTAAATTTTATTCATCTTAGTGAACCAGAATGTCTACGAGTCATTGGAAAAAATGCTGGTTTAGAGTCTATAACTTTGTAACAGTTTCATGCACACAAAAAGTAAACATTTATTTGTGCATATATATGAATATGTACATATACATACATGTGAACTTTTTACTGATAGATAATCTAAATAGATAACTAAAAAACATTTAGTCTTAAGCAATCATCTTGATGAAACAGAAAAGATCTCTGTGTACATATAGAAGATCCTCCAACTCAGAATATCTCAGCTGGAGGAAAACCATCTTTACAAGGTTAACTTCTCTAATCAGAGTAACAGTGAAATTACTATTGAGTTAAGAGAACTTTTGAAAATTCTTAACCTAAGCCAGAATTGAACTCAGGGAACACCCAGGCAGTTAAATAATGGAGGAAAAAAAAAAATAGGAAGGCAATCTGGAAAGATCACTCTCGATCATACAATTGTCTGAACAAGACTCCATGAACCTGATCTCAGAGATACAGCATTAGATATTTTAAATTATGAACAACATCAATCTGAGGCCAACAAGCAATCTTTTAAGCAGCCAAAATAACAAACAAATTATGAGCCTTTTATGGACAAGCAGTCAAAAAAATACTCATCTAAAGCCAGGGAAAATGAAGGAAGTATTGCTGAAAGCCTGTTTTGTAAGAAATAATAATATCATGTCATGATTATGTGGGGTTATAGTTCTGTGACAAAGACATCAGTAGGAAAGTAAGGGCAAGACCCGGGCAAGACCCGTATTTGTATTAAATAACCACAGTTGATACAGGGTTGAATCAATATCACATGGTGATTAAAGTCATGAAGGAAGAAAGATCATTCTTGTTTGAAGACCTACATAAGTAACTGAAATGTAAAGCACCATTATCAAACATTTGTTCCATGTTGAGACAGGCTTTGGAGATCCCAGGCACTCAGTTCCTCGGATCAGCTGACTGAAGCCAGCTCGGCCGGAGCCGTGAGCGAAAACCTCGAAGCTACAGAGGTAAGAGAAGGGAAACAGAGGGGTTTCTGGTCGCGCTTTCGATTCCGCTACGCGGGAGTACCCGGCAGCCCTTGCGGAGCCGGCTGACGTGGCGCGGCCGTTACCACGGTGACGCGGGTCACACCCCCTCCCTCTTGCTTTGAAAAAGCCTCCGGGAGGGCAGCTGCCCACCGGGACGCGTCGCTGCCCACCAGGCGCTGGGAGGTGAATGTGCTTGGGAGGCAGGTGAGCACTACCCACACTGTGCTGCTGCAGCAGCGACTGGGGCTGCTCGTGCAGTAGGGTTCAGAGGTTCTGTCACTCCTTGCTGTTAAACCTCCCACTTGTTGCTGGTGACACAGACTGGGGTGTGGCAGGGCAAGTAGACTGGACACAACTAGCTCTTGTAGGTGAGTTTGTCCGGGGCTTCGTTTTCTTTTCTTGTCCCCAATCTAACTAAGGGTAGCAATGGTTTCTAGAAAAAGGAAAGCTGTTGCTACCATTAATACAAAGAGTGTGTCTACACAGACACTACCTGCCAAGAAGGATGCAGCCACCCAGGCTTCTGGCTGTGCAGAGTGTCTGTGCCTGGCATTAGCACCAGAGAAGGGTATGGGAGGCACCTGTGTACGATGTGACCAGGTCAATGACTTACTGTGCCTAGTGGCAGAGCTTAAGGAAGAGGTGGAGAGACTAAGGAGCATTAGGGAGAGTGAGGAAGAAATTGACTGGTGGGGTCAAACTCTTTTGAATCCTAAGGGTGTGCAACAGGAGATGGCAAAGCCTTGTCCCTCCTGCCAGAAGGCCGATAGAACAGATCTAATTGATGGGGGGGAATGGAAACAGGTCCCTGATCGGAGAGGTAAAAGAACCCTCTCTCGAACTCCGTCACCTCCCTCGGTGCCCTTAACAAATAGATATGAGGCCCTGGACCCTGAAAATCAGGCAGAGGATAGACAAGAGGATCCATCTGGAGAGCCCCCTGGATCGACCTCACCTGCAAAAAGGATCACAACTGCAGCTGTAAGAAGAAAAAACAAAAGAAGAGTGGTAGTAGTTGGTGACTCCCTTCTGAGGGGAACAGAGGGCCCTATATGTCGCCCAGACCCATCCCACAGGGAGGTCTGCTGCCTTCCTGGGGCCAGGGTGAGGGACGTTAATAGAAGACTTCCAGAGCTAATTCAGCCCTCAGACTACTATCCCCTGTTAGTAGTCCAAGTTGGCAGCGAAGACATCAACAGAAGAGGTACCAAGATAATTAAAAAAGACTTTAAAGCACTGGGTCGATCAGTTCATGGGACGGGAGCACAAGTGATATTCGCCTCAGTTCCTGTGTTAGCTGGGATGGATGAGGAACTAAATAGAGAGAGGAGTAGAAAAGCTCATCTCATCAACAGGTGGCTTAAGGATTGGTGTCGCCGTCAAAATTTTGGGTTTTTTGACCATGGGGCAAGCTCCATGGTACCTACTCTCCTCAAATCAGATGGGCTTCATCCTTCTAGGGAGAGCAAGAGGACTATAGCCCATAAGTTGGCAGGGCTGATCAGGAGGGCTTTAAACTAGGTTTGAAGGGGGAAGGGATTGAAACTGGGCTCTCCAAAGACGAGATGAAAGATGGAAAGCCCGAATTAAGAGTGAAACCAGCAGCCCACTTGAAGTGCATGTACACTAATGCACGCAGTATGGGCAACAAACAAGAGGAGCTGGAAGCCATCGTGCAGCAGGAAAGCTATGACATGATTGCCATCACAGAAACATGGTGGGATGACTCTCATGACTGGAGTGCTGCTATGTGTGGCTACAAGCTCTTCAGAAAAGATAGGCAGGGTAGGAGAGGTGGAGGGGTGGCTTTGTATGTTAGAGAGTCACTTGACTCTGTTAAACTTGAGGTCAGCAGTGACAAGGTTGAGTGCCTGTGGACCAGAATCAGAGGGAAGTCCAACAAGGCTGACATCCTCGTGGGTGTCTGTTATAGACCACCCAACCAGGATGATGGAGATGAATTATTCTACAAGCAGCTGGCAGATGTCTCAAAATCGACGGCCCTTGTTCTTGTGGGGGACTTTAACCTGCCGGATATCTGCTGGAAGCTCAGTACTGCACAGAAGAGGCAGTCTAGGAAGTTCCTAGAGTGTATAGAGGACAATTTCCTTCATCAGCTGGTAAATGAGCCTACCAGAGGCAAGACCCCGCTAGACCTCCTGTTTACAAACAGAGAAGGGCTGGTGGGAGATGTAGTGGTTGGAGGCCGCCTGGGGCATAGTGACCATGAAATAATAGAATTCTCAATACTCAGAGATGCAAGGAAAACCATTAACAAAACCTCTACGCTGGACTTCCGGAGGGCAGATTTTTGCCTATTCAGAAGTCTAGTTCAGAGCATACCCTGGGAAACAATGCTTAAAAACAAGGGGGCCCAGGAGGGTTGGACGTGCTTCAAGCAGGAGGTTTTGAGTGCACAGGAACAGGCTATACCAGTGTGCCGAAAGGCTAGCCGGCGGGGAAGACAGCCGGCTTGGCTAAACAGGGAGATTCTGAATGAAATCAGAAATAAAAAGAGACTTTACCAACTGTGGAAAAAAGGGCTGGCTACTTATGAAGAATTTATGGAAATAGCTAGATCATGCAGAAAAAAAAATCAGGGAAACAAAAGTGCAATTTGAAGTTAATTTGGCCAGTTCTGTCAGGGATAATAAAAAGTCCTTCTTCAAATATGTTAACAACAAAAGGAGGGGCAAGGAAAATCTCCATTCTCTGTTGGACTCTGAGGGAAATATAGTTAAGAAAGATGAGGAGAAAGCTGAGGTACTTAATACCTACTTTGCCTCAGTTTTTACCAGTAAGACAGGTGGCCCTCAGGACAACTCATGTCTGGAGGTGGTTGACAGAGATAGGAACCCAAATAGGCCCCTTGTATTCCAGGAGGAAATAGCTGGTGATTTACGGAGCCATCTGGATCCTCACAAGTCAATGGGACCAGATGGGATCCATCCTAGGGTGATGAGGGAGCTAGCAGAAGAACTTGCCAAGCCTCTCTCCATCATCTTCCAACAGTCCTGGCTCACTGGGGAGGTCCCATATGATTGGAAATTGGCCAATGTTACCCCAGTCCACAAAAAGGGCTGCAAAGCTGACCCTGGCAACTACAGGCCTGTCAGCCTGACCTCAGTGCCTGGCAGGGTTATGGAGCAGATCATCCTGAATGGAATCACACAGCACCTTCAGGATGGACAAGGGATCAGACGCAGCCAGCATGGGTTTAGGAGAGGCAGGTCCTGTCTGACCAACCTGATCTCCTTTTATGATCAGGTAACTCACCTGGTGGATGAGGGGGAAGCTGTGGATGTGGTCTATCTGGACTTCAGCAAGGCCTTTGACACTGTCTCCCATAATATACTCCTGCAAAAGCTGGTAGCCCATGGCTTGGACAAGTGTACTCTACGCTGGGTTAAGAACTGGCTGGAGGGCCGGGCCCAGAGAGTGCTGGTGAATGGGGCTGCATCTAGCTGGCGGCCAGTCACTAGTGGTGTTCCCCAGGGAACGGTGTTGAGTCCAGTCCTATTTAACATCTTTATTGACGATTTAGATGAAGGGATTGAGACCATCATGAGCAAATTTGCTGATGACACCAAGGTGGGAGGGAGTGTCGACCTGCTGGAAGGCAGGAGGGCTCTGCAGAGGGATCTGGACAGACTGGAAAAATGGGCTGATTCCAATGGGATGAAGTTCAATAAGGCCAAGTGCCGGGTGCTGCACTTTGGTCACAACAACCCCCTGCAGCGCTACAGGCTGGGCGCAGAGTGGCTGGAGAGCAGTCAGACAGAAAGGGACCTGGGGGTACTAATTGACAGGAAGCTGAACATGAGCCATCAGTGTGCCCAGGTGGCCAAGAAGGCCAATGGTATCCTGTCCTGTATCAAAAATAGCGTGGTCAGCAGGACAAGGGAAGTGATCCTTCCCCTGTACTCTGCATTGGTGAGGCCACACCTGGAGTATTGTGTTCAGTTCTGGGCCCCTCAGTTCAGGAAAGACATTGAAGTGCTGGAGCGAGTCCAGAGAAGAGCAACAAGACTGGTGAAGGGACTTGAGCATAAGACCTATGGGGAGAGGCTGAGGGAGCTGGGGTTGTTTAGTTTAGAGAAGAGGAGGCTTAGAGGTGACCTCATCACTCTCTAGAACTACCTGAAGGGAAGTTATAGCCAGGTGGGGATTGGTCTCTTCTCCCAGGCAGTTAGCAATAGGGCAAGGGGGCATGGGCTTAAACTCTGCCAGGGGAAATTTAGGCTGGATATTAGAAAGAAATTATTTACAGAGAGAGTGGTCAGGCATTGGAATGGCCTGCCCAGGGAGGTGGTGGACTCACCGTCCCTGGAGGTTTTTAAACTGAGATTGGACATGGCACTTAGTGCCATGATCTAATAAACGGACTAGAGTTGGACCAAGGGTTGGACTCGATGATCTCTGAGGTCTTTTCCAACCCAGTCGATTCTGTGATTCTGTGATTCTGTGATTCTGTGATTCTGTGATTCTGTGATTCTGTGATTCTGTGATTCTGTGATTCTGTGATTCTGTGATTCTGTGATTCTGTGATTCTGTGATTCTGTGATTCTGTGATTCTGTGATTCTGTGATTCTGTGATTCTGTGATTCTGTGATTCTGTGATTCTGTGATTCTGTGAGTAGTACAAATGTATTAATTTAAGACAAAATATTACCTTGATGTATCGAAAATAAAAATTACTTACATGAGAACCTAAGAGCAGTGCGGTCGGACTCAGTATCTACCAATATCCTGTCTTTAAAGGCAGTAAGAAGCAGTTGCTTAGTAAAAGATTATAACAATAGTGTTAACACACAGTAGTGTTTGCTTTTAATACCCTCTCAGAATTCTCTATTTCAATCATTTTCTGACCTCTAGACTGTACTTTTACAGTTATAGCAATGTGAAATATTCAGAAACACAAATAACACTGATGTATGCAGATATAAATTTTTTCCTTTTTGCACAAATTTTATGTTGCTTCAATGAATATAAGGAGTGTTCTGTTGTGCAAAATGTATATCATATAGTGGATCATCAGGTCAATTCACTTCAGTATATTAGCTTGTTCTTGCCTTCCCCTCACCCCCTGCCTTTGTATTCATCAGAACAACTTTGACTTAAGAATGTTATAATGTTCTCAATTTGCAAGAAGCTTTCTGTTGAGAGGATTTTACAGCTGGTTGAAGTCCAGCAAATGAGATGTGTGACCTCGACTTAACTTTTCTTGTTTTCAATAGCTGGTTTTGTTAATTTTATTTTTTGCATTCATTTTATATTTATATTTTTCCCATGGGAGACAAAAAAGACAATTTTTAAAGTTATCAGTTTTGATTCTCTGGAAAATAAGAACAGATATGTTATTTTTTTAAATTAGAGGTTTGTCTAAAATGAACTTTCTAGTTTATAAAAAATGAATCATGCAGTCATGAAACATCTCCATGCCAAATATTCGTAGCTACAAGGGTCAGCCTTGGCTATCCATGTGGGTTTATATGTGGGAATGCCTACAAAAACAGTGCTTTATAAAGCTATAAAACTGGAGCAAGTATAAAATCCCTCAATACTAATAGCTATACAAACAGAAAAAAAGGGATTTTCATTAAAATCCATTCTTTAATCTTATAACCTTCATATCAACAAAACTAAGCATTTCACATTTAAGATTACACAGTCTAATATATTAAAATCAGTACATAATGTTCCTGACAAATTACTATTCAAAATAAACTGTATATACCTTTTTTTCAGGTGGTTTCTGTTAGTTTATCAGTAGACCTTCCATTGACTTCACGGCTCAATGGCTGACACAGTTCAGTCTGTGTAAATAGGCCTCCTACAGCAAGATTTTTGAACAACACTTGGAGAACAATATCTGAAAAACAAACTAGTTACTGAATGGTTTTCGTTTATAGTGAAAGGTATTTGTCCTAATCCAGCCAGTACCTAAGAGGTGGCAAATGATGACATCAGTACCAAAGCAGATGCCAGGGTCTCCTAGCAGACCTCAGAAGAAGAAAATTCAGGATGTTGAAGAGCTCCCTACCTCTATGAGACTTCATTGGCAATGCTTCGATGTTGAGATAGACTTAGTAATATCTACAGCTAAATGAAACAAAAATACAAACAGAAAAATGATACCTGCTAACCTAGCCACTTAAGAGAGCTTCTGACCTCATTCTTTAGCAGAGCCAGCACAAGAACTAGTGTTTTAAAATGCATTTCTCTCTTCCATTTCAGAGAGGGATGGTTTTCTGAGTGTACTCTGATACTAGAAGAGGTTTTGGCCTATGTAGTTGACCAAACACACACTAAGAACTTGATATATATCACATTTAATTTCTAAGCTTCTAATGCTGAACTGGGCACAGAGAGTGGATGGTCTGTAAGAAAGGTAACCCTTTCTGTAAGAAAGGTAGAGTAATGGAGCAGTCAGGGGTGGAGCAAAAAAAAAAAAATAGAGAAAATATTTTTGTAGAGATTTTCAAGTTTTGAAAAATTTCAGTTCATGCCTTGAATTCTGTTTGTATAAAAGCTGCACAGCTCAATAAACAACTGTCTCCTCAAACTATCACATGCGAGAACATACCGCTTTTTTTAACTATAGCACAGATTGTGTGGAGGAAAACTGCTACAGATTAAAGAAATAAAGGAAAGGTGGAGCATAACATCATCCCCTGACTCTGTTGACACCTGTAATGACCATCCTGCTGGAATTCCACTATATGACTTCCAAAGAATTTCAGATGCGAAATGCATTTATTTTAATATACTTCCGTTCTGTGTTTTAATTTACAATAAAGTCTTATTTGTGTCAGCTGCAGATGACTAGGGCCTTTTTTCATTAGTATTTGAATTACACAAAGGAGTTGAAATATCCAAAGGAATTCAGAATGAATGTTTACTTACACTGATTTGTATTACATAAAGTATATGGCTGGTATGTACAAAACATAAAAAAATCCTTCAGGAATAGGAAAGAGCTCAATTCTAATTATTGATTTTTTTTTTTTTTCTTCACTGTGATAAGAATTCTATTTATTTGAATGTAAACACATGCACAGAAACACTGGAGTAGAATTTCCAAAAGTGCATGAACAACCTGGTACTACATAACTTACAATTTTTCCCAGATTAGTGGTGCTAAGCATGGTGTTTTCTGAAACCTTAATTCATGCTTTCTTCCCTCTTACAATGTTGGGCCACCCTTGTACCACCTCTTTAAACATGTCTCTTCTTTTAATTGTGTCTCTTCTATCTGCTTAATGGGGCATAGAGTACACCTCATATATTCCTTATCTCAGTATATTTAATACCTATGAATGAATTTGTTTCAACACCACAGCATGCCAAATATGATCTCACAGTCATATCAGTTTTACATGAGCACTTCCTCAGCATTTTCACAGTGTCATCAACAGTGGGTGGAAGGCAGGTTTTCAGAAGATTCTTGACATCTGAGAGTCATTTTCTATAGCATGGAGCTAGGAGGGTTTAATTCATAAAGAAACTCTGCTCTGTGGAGCAATGACTCCCAGGGGCTGAATTTGCAGTTAGTAGTTTCCCTTTTTAAAGGTTTTTTGTTGCCACAGGGGAACACCAGCAACAGTGCACACCACAAGAGTGTGAGGAGGGGAAAAGTGCACCCCCTCTTTTCTGACAACCTCTCTGCTCCTCCAGATACATGAACCTTTCTAAAATTCAGATTATAACTGCTCTTCTAATTTGTTTCAATGCCATCTTTCTAACTTTTTTACAAAATACCTCCATTTTCCAACTTCCTTTCCAGCTAATAAAGCTTTCCCCATGACTTTTCTTTGTCTCCCTTCCTGATTGAGGCAGCCAGTTAAGGCCTGTTCTGAACAATGACTGAGTTTCTGGCTGTTAACTTCCTTAACACCCAGGTGCAAGAATTTGAATACTAACTATTTTATACTACATCCCCATGAGCTGGGGCAAAGTCAAAACAGAATTAAGAAGAAGGCTGACAGGAAGCACTAAGGGGTTGTAATTATCAAAAATGCCTCTTTAAACACGTCATTTGGACATTTTTGTGGTTCAGACATCTATTATTTTGGCTATATTTCATAATGTTTCTCATTATTTAACAAGCTACATTTTGGCTATTAATAAGTGTTTCTAATTGAGACCAAATGTGTTGTTTCCTGAACATTGACCAAATTGTGAGTTAGAGCTGCAAAACCCATTCAAAATGCAGACAATAATGTAGTCTGCCTGCTGCATATCAGTGCTGAGCCCCATGGGCACCTTCATTAATTGGGTGGCTTTTAGTTAGCTTACAAAATTATTTTTGTTTAATACCTTTTGTTTCCTATTACTCCCCACAAGAAGGAGTGGATGTATATTTAGATATGTACAGAGATGTCTGATACAGAGAGTAAAGAACACAAAATGGGATGGGAGATCTTCCTCCTGAACATGTTCAGCAATATCTTTATCAGTCCATTAAGCGTGTGGTGGGTAGAATGGATCATCAAACACAACTCACCTTCAAGACAAGCACTTAGGAGTTTCATAAGACTGCATGCTGGGTCAGGTGTCTGAATTACCTGGGCTGAATTCTACCCAAAGTCACATCTGCTTATTAGTGCAGTAGATTTTAATGTAAATAGGTTTCTACTATCTGTGGCATTTTCTTTTACTTCTTTCATCCTTGAAAATGTGTTTATTTGCTGTTGTTTTCATTTGCTGTGACAATCAACAGCATTTTAACATGTATTTGAAATGTTTCTGCTTGATGGTCCCAAACTCTGAAGATCACAGTGCTGTTAAGTGCTTAAAATTCCTGTTTTATTAATGTTCTCTAGAATTAGATAATCCCTATGATCCTTCTGCCTAAAAATCCTCTGGAACAGATACCTGATGAATCTCAAACAATGAAAAGGCCAGCACCTTAGCTAAGCTCCTGATCTATCTTGTGTTTAAAATTCATGAATTTTCTTTGCACATTTGCCAGCTTCCTGATTTAAGATTGGGGAGGGGAAAAAAAGAAGTAAGATTAAAAACTCCTTGTTCATATGTCGTAAGACTCTAAGACAAATGATAATGACAAATAAAACACAGAACAATGTGTTTTGTACTAATTTCAATAATTTTGTAATCCAAATTCTAGGTGAAAAAATATGTATTTAATTTCTTTCATTATGAAAATATGCACTATTTAGAATGTTTTCATCCAAATATTCAATATTCAATTACACCTATCATTTGATTACCATTAACCAAGTAATTAGATGTGTTTGCGTTAACTAAATGCAAAGGAACTGTTGTTCATGTCCTTAGTTTGTAATGATGATTGCTTTGTCTCAGTAAGTATCACTTCATACCAAATGGGTACATCTAAAATGCCAAAATACCAAATACTGTTCTAACACTTAAAAATTAAATTAAATTGAACTTCAGGATTGCTAAAAGTGGAGCTCCATTTGCTGATAATTTTGCCAAGCTTGAATCATTTGTGATGAAATCATCCACAAGCGTTTGTGGCAGACTGGTTTTGGTTCAGTAGGAAAAGAAAGGAATTATTCTTGTATTTTTTTTCCTTTTTTTTTTTTTTTAATCAGGGTATTTCACTCAGGAGAGCTGCCAATAAAGTACTGAAAAGAAATGGCAGTGCTATCTTGATTTGTCTTCCTAGTGCCTAGGCTTTTTAATATAGTTACATAAATACATACCTTTTTTTTTTTTTCCACTGAGCATTTCTTCATTCAGGGTAGGGGCAGGACACACCTCAGAGAATAAATGGGGACTATACAGTTACAAAAAGCCCTTGTCATTGTCATAGCCCCTCACTTGTTTCAGAAGACATCAACTGTACAGTGAGTGAGGCAGGAGGCCACAAGATGAGGTGAGAAGGTCTTGGGAGGAAAGAAGCAAAATGTTGCGAAAGGTTTGTAACATCCTACTTCTCAGAACTAAAAAGTTAATTCAGAATGTCTTATTAGCACAGCCACACTGCTTCCTGTATCCAAATCATTAATTTCTGACCCAAGTATCTCTCACAGATCTGCAACATACCATGGAGGAACAAATAATCGTGTGAACCTTATTTTCCGACTGCCTGCACAGAGGCTCTAGCGTCTGATTTGCAGAAACTGTGTAGACTCATAGCTGTCATTGCTGTCTGTAGGACACTGCTTTGAACACCTAATCTGCTGTGTAATTCTTTGTACTCCATGAAATCAGGTTCTGTGTATCTCTGAGTGAATGAGAAAATTAGTGGGCACTTTGGATGTTTCAATCTGTGTGCCTCAGTATTCAAACTGCAAAATGGGGGTGATAATTTCATCAGATGGTTGTAGAAGTAAAGTCATTAGTCTAAGCAGAGCACTCAGATGCTACACTGCTGAGTATCAGAAGAAAAGCCACAGGAAATGAATAACCATATTCAGTGCAGGGTTTAAATAATGTGCAGTAAGTAACATCTTGAACCACTCATTAAGTATAAGCAGGAAAACAGCTACTGAATAGTTGCTCATTTAATGGACAGTTGCCATACTCTGCACTGACAGCAACAGTAAAGAAAAAATACTATGTGAACCTGTAATTAAAGACTGTATCAAATTCCTAATGCAAAAAAAAAAAAAAGCATCTCCTCTATTCTGTTTGAAAATTGTAATATTAACATTCTCCTACTTCTGACTGCTTCACTCTGTGCTCTTCCTCTTGCTGTTTCTTTTACTAAGTTAAAAATTTGGGCTACAGTAACTGTATGACATTTAGGCTGAATTTTATTTCTCCATAAACAGCTGGAAAATAACATTTGAAATTACTTAAGCAATGATTACCTCATCTCTGGACTGCTTTGTTTCAAGTGGAAGAGTGATGTGAGCAAAATATGGACAAAATCTGTTTCTCATTCATCAGGTCTTACTCCTGTTTTTTCATAATCCATTTAACATGAGAGGAATCTCCTTTCTCTGTGATTCTAATTTTGCTTCTGCAATCCAGTGTAGGCTTCCTATCTATCTCTTTCTTAAGAGTAAAACAGAATTTGATCAAAAAGACTGACCGTCAATATACATTATGGACATCTTAGTGAATATACCTATGCATACCAAATAGAATTTTTTCATTCTGAAGTTTACTTAAGAAATGTTGATATAACATTTGGGAATATAATCAACAAATCTCTATAGAAACACTTTGTTGGTATGGTTACAACAGTTATAGCCTGCAGAACAGTGCTCACAGAAATGTGAGGTGAGACCATAAACTACCCCTTTGACAGTGACATGACACTGCAAATGTGGCCTACCTCAGTTAACAGGAATAGAAGGGATGCAACTTACAAATCACTGAAAAGCATCTCTTAAAATACAGCAATGCTTCTCCTTAAGATCTTGCCATTTTCTTTCATTCCATCACATGAGACAGAATAAAATGATACCTTTCACATTGATTTATTCCCAACAGAAAGCTTATCTAATTCAGCAAGGCATTAAACAGTGTAAATAAGCAAAGCTTTTACCTACGGCTTCCCACAATTAGCAACAAATGTTCATGATCTCATACAATTTCTTTTGAATTCTGAATAAACTGAATTGTGTCTGATATCACCTATAAGTAGCCAAAACGGGATTAATTTCATTGAAGTTTAGAAATACATTGATATCTCTGATAACCAACTTCATCTCCCTTCATAGTCAATGAAAGCATTTTAGAACACAATCTAGAAGGTTAGGATGTCTATTTCCAGATGAGATATACAACACCCAGAAATGTGTATTTCTTCTTCACCATGAGAAACTCGGGGAATCTAGGCAACTAATTCAGACAGAAAAATGCACATTTGGTCATAAAGTCCCAATTTATTGTTGAATTGATGGACACTCTAACATAATCTGTATATTAGATCTATTAGGAAATTACACTGATGATCTGCACAAGCAGTGGAATACCCACACCCAAGGTGTCTGGCCCAAGGGCGAGACAGCAAGTCAAACATTATTTAGTCTACAAGTATAGATGTGGTTTATATATACCCTATGCCAGTGAGAGGCATCCATTCTGTTGAATGAACTATTCTATTCTTGGTTTTATATTATTTTCCCTTTCTGTCTGTCAAATCTCCTACCCCTCCCCACCCTCACACTTCCCACTTTTTTAACCTCTTCAATTTGCATAATCACTTTTTATCATATTGTCCCCTTTCTTCTGTATCATTCCTCTTCTTTCATTTCTTGTAAACTGACTCTCTCCGTCCTCTGGTTGGTGCTTGTTAGTTTGGTGCACATTATGGATGTGACTCTGAGGGCATCTCTGTTGAAAATAAAGTAAATTCATCAGGAATTTTTGGTTCATGTCTACAAGCTCCATTTCCAAGGGAACTTTTGGCCCCTGTCTTCGTGTGTCATTAGCTTAGACCTTAAGATCATGGATGTATGTTTCTGTGAAGGAATCAGAATGCAATTTCTCCTGGAAGCCTGAGATGTGATGAAGACTGATCCAAAGTCTTGCTTGAAGCAGGACCAACTTTAAAGTTGGAATAGGTTGCTTAGGGCCTTGTTTTAAGAATCTTCAAGGATGAATGTTTTTCTGTCTTTCTGGACAGCCTGTTTCAGTGTTTGACTGCTTAAACATGAAAAGGCTCAGAGCAAACCTTGCCAAAAAAGACTAAAGTAAAGAAGTAATTTGGTACCCAGATCTCCTTCTTTTCTTTTGGATGTAAAAAATACAAGATGACTATAAAATATAAGTAAGTTTTCATCGTTTAACTCATTATGAAACCAAGTGAGGAAAGTCCACTTGCTTTGTTATTTTGTTTGACCTCAAAATCTTAGCGATCTCATAGGTCTAAATGTAAGTAATTTGGGAAGCTAACACTAGCTAGTGTTCACCATTGTGTGGACTAGCTCATTACTTAGGAGAATTGGATTGTAACAGACTGTGAAGCTGATTACGTTTTCTAAACTGATACTCTGACAAGTCTCCCAGGAACAGTGTTGTCCCCTGCAAAGATATGACAGAATTTATACTCAATTTTCACATGGTAAAACTCACACATGTTGAGGTTAACATAGTATAATTATCAGTGGCCTAAGCTTTTAACTATAGGAGGAGTTAAAATATGGCAAGTTGAAAGATTATTCAAAATTCTCTTTATTGAAATGTCTTAGGTCTTCAGAAAGGGGCAACACTTGATAACATTCTTTTACTTTAGTTTATTTTGAAATTTTTTTAATTTATGAAAAAAAAAGACTTTAGTTTTAAGATTTAGATCAGATATTACAAATGAAAATCTGGGCCCTGGAAACTCACCAAAGAGAAATATGTTTAAGTTTTCATGTGGCATACGTGGTACATATTTTTAGCACATTTTAAGTAGGGCTGCAAAGCCTTTTGCCAACAGACTGCCAGTAATTATAGCAAATTAGGTCTTACACTAAGAAAATCTTCCAAAAATAGGTGGAGAAAGAAACATAAGTGTTAATAATTATTGTTCTACCTATTAGAGGCAGTATTTGCTTGCACTTAGAGCTTATAATTGTGAATTAATTGATCCATAACTTTGTATCTGACATGAAAATTAACTCTGTACAATAAATTATATAGTATGGTCTTCAATCTGAGATTAAAACAAAGGAAAACAACAACAACAACAAAACCTCCAAGAAAATGAAAATAGACAGAAATAAACAGAAAAATATGCAGCATTATAATCAATTGGAGGAACTATTAAGGGTAAACCAGCCATATTTAATTCTACCTATTAGATACCTGTCATACCTTAGACTGAGTACTCAGTGGTTGAGGTCTGTGAAAGCAAAGGTTATTTCTTGTAATTTTGACAGTAAAAAGCTTTCAGTTAACCTACATCTTAAAAGTACTGACTATATAAATCTTTCAAAGTTGGAACATTTGTGAAGTATATTAAATCAATACCATTTATTCAGAAAAAAAGTTTAAATGCACACTCTCACAAAGGTGAAACATGTTGATGTCACCATTATTCTGTGATAACTCAGCACTTAATGCATTCAGCTGTGAACTGCCTGCTGAATAGAAACAATGCCTCATAATAGCAAAATCCATTTTCAGATCAAGTGAAGAAAAGACACTTTACATGTCAACTCTACCCTGCCTGGTATTATCGTTAAAGAAACACTGTCAATCAATATTGCATATTTGTGAATTAAGTACTTGAATATATAAAAAGCATTAACATTTTTCAAACTTTACACCTTTTAGTACATTTGGGGGCCTGACATTATGCTCATGTATTCAAAAGCCTGTGAAAGCTTAGTGATTCAAAACATTTCTCTGCTTTCTTATCACTTCCAAGTCATAGTAACACAAAGACCTTGGATACTACATGAGGCTTTGCTTCATGGGCTGAAGCTAGTCACAGATTAATTACAGATCCATGTGTAGCCATGGAACAGTTGTTCTTGGTGCTGTTGAAGTGAAGCCTAAAGGGAGTCTGAAGGCCTCTTGGACTCCTACATGTATTGTTGAAAGCCTATGGGGAGAATTTATTTGAAATATGTGCTATTTGCAAGGCTGGCAATTCAGCAGCTTAAAACGTAATAAAACTGATGTACGAGTGACTACTGTAAGTCCAGGGTTTTCATTGGGACAAAACAGTCAATCCTTCTAATTATGACAGTGCAGAAGGTGTATTTCTGACTTTATTCTATTCTACCTCTGTTAAACCTACCCAGCATACGTTTCTGTGAGGATACGTCTGCAATTTACCTTGTATATTTAACTTATTTAACTACAATTATCCATCATCATTATTTAGACAAGGAAGGCAAGTTCTATACAGTATCTACAAATAGTTTGGAGTGGTTTTTGGTTTTTGTTTGGTTGGTTTTGATTTATTTATGGTGTGGTTTTGGTTTGTTGCGCTTTTTTTTTTTTTCCCAGCTGATTATACACAGTGCTAAATTTATACATATTAATTTTCCATCCACAAGACCAATATTTGTCAAATCAATGCTACTAAACTCTCTTAAGATCAAAAATACAGGATGGCTGCATTGAATCCAGCTGTTTGCTGGTAGTTAAACCAACTGGAAAAGGTGCCTGACCCACGATAAATTTCAAATTTTTTGAAGAACTTATTTGGGAGGGTACTAGATGGCCCAGGACAAAGACTTACCATGAAACACACTAACATTTTAACAGTAGAAAGCTAAGTTACAGTGACCTGACATTCACAAGAATAAACCCAAGATTGCAGGGTGGGACAGAATACAAAAGTACAACCATTCCAAATACATCTCTGTGACTTCAAATAGGTGTGTTAAAAGATGAATCATATTAAAAATATTTTTAGTAATGAAGAATAATCTTAGACCCACTTTCCCAGTCAACAAACCCTACTGAAGGTGAAGAATGTCTAATAACTGAAAACACAAGCTGGCCAATTCAAATCTATATGCTACTATAAGAGCATTTTGTAATACTAAGGATGTGTTGAGAAATTTTAATTATTAATGCATGTTAGATCTGGTCTTAAGTAGTTTGTGTGTATACTGCTACATTTGATTGCCTGGTATGATGGATCACTGTGTATGGATCACTAAATAGCATTCAGATTCACAGCATAGTTTAAGCTGGAAGTCAACTCTGGACATTGTTTGGTCTTATCCCTCCACAGAGTAGTGCAAGCCTAGATGAGGTGTCACATGGCCACTCAGCTTTCTGTGGTCCTCGAGGATGGAAAGTTCACAGCCTCCCTGGGCAACTTGTTGCAGTGTTTGTCTACCCTTGTGGTGAAAAATAAATCCTAATGCATAACTGGAGTTGTTGCACTTTTGACAGAAGCCACTCATTCTTTTTCTGTCATCCTCAAAGAAAAGTGTGTGTCCATCTTCTGATCTAGACTAAGGCAAAATGAAAAGCATTAAAATCTGACTTAAGGATTACAGTGTTTACATCAAAGGACTTTAAAAATAGTGTGATTATTAATGGTTTGATCCAAAATAATTCTGCAAAAAGTATAAAGATGGACAAGAAGCATAAAATTTACAGAGTAGAGCAGGAGGAAAATCAAGTGTGAAATTGGTAATTTTTTGAGTTACATGGAGAGTCTATGGCTTTATTGTTAGACATAGTGTGACTGGGACTGAGTTGCTGAGGTTATGCTTTCTAAACAATGGCAATTTATCATGTTTGAGTAACAGGATCTTTAACACAGATATGTAAAATGTGCAAAATTATTATTTAATTGAACCAAACTAGACAAGTCATGACCAACAAACAGCTTAGACCTATGTAATGGGAATTTTACTAGGAACGGAGATAAAATGGAACATCTCATTTCCTAAACATACCATTGATTTCTCTCCTGCCATGTCTACACAGAACAAAGGGGACAGGGCTACATAATGATGCAATAACAGTCAGGAAGATCGGTTTATTCCTGTTTCTCAGGTTTACTCTGTTGTGTTGTGACAATATGAACATATACGCAACAAGACTGGCTGATATAATATCTGAATGGGAGATGTTGAATTAAGATGTGATTGTTGTTAATATATATCATAGCTGAAACAGAAGATACCTATAATTTATGACAAATTTCTTATACTTACTATGCCTTCATATTGTGTTTTGTGCAGACACATTGCTGGCTAAGGATAGCCTACTACCTGAATTACTGGAAAAATCACAAATAATATTGAATGAAAAAAATCTATAATTAGTTACTGTTAAACAACACTATCTGCCTTTTTAGATTTTGTTGTTGTTGCTGTTGTCATGCTGTAGAAAGGGAATATCATATTCAGAGAGATGGTGACTTTAGTTTGCTCATTTTAGAGGTATACACTGAACAGTCTTAAATATTTTCTTGTTTTGCTTATAAATCCAGAAGCTAATGTATCAGAACAACTGACATGACACTTTTGTTAATGGCATGAACCTGTTTTAGGTTTAAAAGCTGAAGAGTCGTGATAAGAAACAATTACAGATCCTCAGGTCTGTAATGCTTCTGACCTTAGTTTTGTCAGAGTTGTAACCATGCAGTTGGTATAAACTAATTATCAAATAAAGTAACAGCTGAAGCATAGAAGAAACAGTGTTTTGTGTGTCACTGCAGTTTTTGTCTCCTAATTGTTCTTTCTTTGAATGTGCAAAATGCTTATTCACCTGTGGTGGGTGTTGCAGGACTGCATCTTCTATACTGTATTTATATAGTTAGTTTATAGGACCAAAGAAAGGCTAACAACTAGACAATGACAAGCAAGACAACTAGACTAGCAAAAGTACCTGAAAACATAGCTGGACACTTTTTGAGCAGAAAGATCAACGCAAACTTCTGAGAGCGCATCATGCCAATGTACAGCACCCATCATTCTCTCCCTTTAGGTTATGAGGTTATCAATGAAGCTGTCAGTCACAACACAGCAGTTCATTTGCAGCACCCAAAGCTGCATCACTGAACTGTCCACAAATCTGGGAAACCTCCAGGGGAGAAAGGAAAATTACTATGAGTGTGAATGTGACCAGGTTAAGTGGGAGATCTTGATACATTCTCATGAGTATCTCTGACAGACTTCCTATGTTCCCCAGAGAAAGCAGTTTTTGTTCAGATTTCCTTCAATAAAAAATGGGGATAACAGCGTTGCTGAAGTCAGGAGTTTATAGCAGATTATTAAGTACATAGATATTACAGTGACAGGGATGTCACAGATAAAGTCTTTGATGGAGATTTCTCTCCAGTATGAAAATAAAAATAAACCAAACAAAACACACCTGTTTCTATTAAAAAAAAAAAAAAAGTGCCTCCCCCCCCCGTCACTGCAGAATGAGGGTAGCTATGTGCAGATAGGTATACTTCAGGATTTTGTTACATGATGAAAACGGTTAAAAATCCATTTGGAAAGGGAAATGTAAGATATACATCATATGCCCTACTGCCTTGATAAGTGATTTCTAGTTGTACTGCACTTTTTAGGTTGTTTTCAAGCACCAAGCTTCATTTGAGAAGCTGTTTTATGATAAAGAAGGTTTCATAATTCAGCACTGCTGTACTATTAGTTTCTGATGTTTAGTCACATATCTATATCTAAAGAACTGAAAAGGTTTGATGAGGACTCATATGTTATCTGAAGGCTGGAGATTTTGTTACATCATTAACTAAATTGTAAGTGATAGTAAACTGTAAGGAAAAGGTGCTATAGTTATGCTAGAAAAAACTAGTTTTTCTTTTCTGTTAAGCTGTAACTGTTTTGGTCCCCACAATCCTCTGTTAACAACAGAGGAATACTCCTTTGACTGTGAATCTTTATTTTCTGGTGAAAATCAATGGCTTTTGCTTTATAACAGAGAAAAAAATCAACAGAATTTGTGGTAACTTAAGCATGTAATTTCTGTTAATGGCATGTCTAATAGACTCTGCACAGTCCTAAACAGTTACTTCGGTACATCTTCTTTCCAGAAGTGCCATTTATGATATTGCTTATCACAGTGAGTTGACATGCAATTTTACTTTTTTTTTTTTTTGTTACAAGCAACTGCCATTGACATTTCTATACCTAATTCATGTCATCATTACAAATAGCTACATTTATAACAATTACATGAACATACTATTTATACAAGAGATGGGGAATGAGAGCAAATGTTTGCCTCTGAAGGATGCAAAACCAGGAGTACATTTTCTCTTAAACAGATTGGATCAAGTGTGTAGGTTAATGTGTATTTTCAGTAATGTCTGTCCTTATTCTACTCCGTGGAACCTTCTTCAAGCTGATTTCATCAATATGAAGTGCATTTTGAAGGCGCCTGGAAAGTAAACAGGCAGCCTTATAGAAGCCAGGTATTCCTTGTTTCAGTTATCAGGGATCCAGGGATTTGCACCTTTTCCACATAGAATTCTTCATTTCAAATATGGTGGTTAAAATTTTCTGCTCTTCCAGTTGCGCAGTGTTCTTTCACTACAGTTTTACAGGTAGATTACCAATTTAAATATAGCTTGGACTGTTCCTAACAGATAGTTCTTTCAATCAGATGTAGAAATAAAATTATTTCCCAACCTGACTTCATTTTCCAGGAAATGAGGTCAAGTTCCCAAAGAATAGGCTCAGTAAAAATCACCAGAATTGACACCATGATACATTGGTAGTCTACTTTAAAGAGGCCAAGCACTCTCTGGTCTGAGCCACATTCTCACTCTGAAGAATACTACTCTAGAGTGTCATATTATGTACTATGGGATACTTCTAAAGCTCTCCTTCATTTTCCCCCCACTTTATTCATCCCTATTAAAAATTCATTACAATACGTGATGAGTGATTATTCCTTCAGAAAGAACTAGCACTGACTTATCAGATGCAAGTGTAGCCATTATAAGGGCAAGAAACTCTTTTATATTCAAAAGATATTTGCAGTTATGTACACAGCTTAATCTAACTTAAGTATCTAAGCATTAGCTGTTACAGTTCAAACTAATTACCTTAGGCTCCTAAATATGTGTATTGAATCATCTTTGGGAGTTGCCTATTTCTCTCTACTGACCAAAATAAATTTTTAGGTGCCCAAATTAGATGAGATAAATTCTATGCAGTTTGTTTAGACTGTTAAGTGTTGATAGTCATAGGTCAGTTCCCTTGTGTCCCAAAACACAGGGGCAAAAGACAGCTCTGCTGCTTATCCCTTTTATATAAATTCTCATGCACTGACATGACGCGACTATGCAGAGTGTTAATGCATCCTGCCTCTCGGGTGGCTTACTAGCCTATAGGCATATTCCTGCACTTCTAACACATTTACTTTGAGACCAGAACTGGTTTGCACTATCCTGGTTTGGATTATAGGTAGAGTTAGTTGTATTGAAAATCTGTATAATTTGATCCCATCTGTGCAGGGAACTAAGTATAAAGGCAGATCCATTTGGGCATACAGACAGATATAAAACAATCCAGCCTTTATTTTACTACATATGAGGACTTGTGGGAGCCCATTTAATATTGCATTCAATATATACATTACAGTTTTCCTTTACTATTTGGATCCAGATCTTTCTTTCAAGGATTTCAGGGGAAGCTTTCTATATTGATGAAAGCAAATCCTTGCCCATGTCAGGAGAGAGCTTGTCAGGAGATTAGGGGTTGGATTCTTGTATATACAGCTTGAAAATAACTTCTGCAGTCAAGCATTTCAAATTGATTTGGCTGTTTCACTATTCCCCTGTTTTTATATATTAATATTTGCCAGCAATAAAAATAATCTTATTTATTGTTTTTGACTGTGCTTCTTTTTCTCCTGGACATAAAATACAGTGTGCTTGTTTTGTTTTGTTTTAAAAATCCTCCCCAAACCCTTCCAAAACAGAATATGAGCTTTAGACTAGTGAAAACACAGTTTTACCCTTACCTGTCCTCAAGGTATCATCCAGCTCCTTAGTTAATCCTTCTCTCATCTATGTTGAAAGCATTGAGATTATTAGGCTGGTTAGTCTGCCCATTTAGAGTACTATTAGTTGGAAAGGATTTGTGGATCCTTTATTTACTCAACTAGGTTCCTATCAAGAAGAAATTCCAATCAGTGAGAGAGTTCTTTTATATAATGAATTATTCTAACAACTTCAGGGCCCACTAACATCTTTCCTCATTATCTTGAACTCTTAAATTTCCTCTTTTCTCCTAAACAACAATTCTGACTGTATCTCAATGCTCCCTTAACCATCCAAATCTCAAATACCTATCTTAGCTCCTTAGTCCTAAAGTCTGTCCCGCCTTCATTGCTCTCTTCAATTTCTCCTGTCTTATCAAATCATGTTTTGGTTTTGTTCCCAAAGATGCTTCTCAGTTTCAGGTCCCCCAAAGAACCATTTGCCTCTCAATATAATCTTGAGCTATTACTGAATACTATTCACATGCAGGCTGAGCTTTTTGTGTTGTTCCTCACAGGCAACTGGGAGAGCAGAAAGCAAATGAGCAACAGTAATGGCTCAGCAGAATAAACATTTCCATAAGAGGAAGCTCCCATCCTTTCTCCCTCCTTCACCTTCTCCACACTGTAGTTTGGTTTCTTTTCTTTGCTTTGTTCAACAGATGATTACGTCATCATTAGCCATATGGGCTACAATAGCATTATCTACAGATCTCATGCAGGGTAGAATTACAGTGATATTCCTCTTATGTGAACACTAAAACTCAGTTGCTTATGCTGCTTATTTGATTGTTGCAATAGTCTCTAGTCTGTTTTTCACCCTGGTAGACTAACACTCTTCAAATTGTTTCCCAGGTGTAATTCTGCAGTTTAGTGTAGGTTAAGGACACAGTTTGGATGTATCCAGATTGCTACAGAGAAGGTCACAGAATGGATACAACCAAGCCATGCCAGTCCATTTGTGAATCAGAGAAGTCTTTTGCATTATTTCTTTTACTGTTACAGATATAGTAAACATTCTTCACCTTCCCTGTTCCAGTTCTCTTCTAAAATTAGTCCATCTTTGCACTTAGGTATGTGATGCCCAAATGCTCTGTGGATGTATACCAGCACAGTTCTACTGATGTCCAGGTGAGTTCCACCAGTGCCATAGTTGTAAGTTATAGGACTATATGTGAAGCTGTTCAACATGCAGTGTTTTCCTGAAGCCTAGGTTCATGTGACTATGTAAGAATCTCAGTTTTTATTAATAAATGAAAGGGTTGCCAGAAAACAACTTGAAAATAAGGCTCTTGAAGTCTTAGCCTCAGAAACACAGAGTCTAGAACATACAAATAAGAAACAAGATAACATTTCTAACAGGAACAAAAAGTGTTTCATACTTTTTTTTTTTATTTTTTTTTTTCCATGACTTTTAAAAAATTGGTAGAGTTTTGTACCAATACAATTTACTGGATTTATCCAGGGTGTTTTAGCTTATCGTTCAACCATACATCCAAAGCACGGTTGACTCAACCAGCATATATGTCTGCTTCTTCTTCTGGAGTTAAGATTAGATTCTTTTTTCTGCAACAACTCCATAGTATGACCCACCTGTTCAATTGTGTTTGTACTAAAACTATTTGTTTTGCTAAATAATCCCACTTTACTCACTGTTCTGGGCAACAAAACATGCACATCACACAGCAGACATGCACAGCCTACTGCTGCCTTTGCTCTCTTCTTCCCCGAGTGTCACAGGTTGCTACAGACCACTAAAGCCTGAGGTAAAGGCATAACTCCTAGTCTAGGTGACCAGCAGTGGGAAGACTATAATTTCTGGAGCTTCCCTTCAAAATCCCTTTTAGGATTCGGTCTTTGAGGCATAAAGCTAGTCTGAACATCCTTATGCAAAGCTCTAAACTTTGATCCTGGGATGCAACAGGCCATGATGATCCTGGCAGTATTCTCAGTGGTGGTTCCTTGATGATCCAGTTTTCAGACTGTCAGTCTGATGTCTGTTTTCACATTCAGTAGTTCAGCTGTGACACTCTAAGAATGCAGATGATTTTTTTGTTTGGATTCATTTTTTAGAGCTGCATCTGTTTCCTTACTGTTGAGGTCCAGCTGTATGAACCAGGATAATACAGTGTAAGCATTGATGTCTTTTAATGGTGATGTACACTACAAAGGGAGAAGATAGTTGTCTGTTCCTGCTATAGTAACTTCAAATATTTACACTCAGGCTTATGTTCTTGCTGGTGTTCATAGTTCACTTGTGCTAGTTTAGGAAAGTCTGAAAAATAATTGAATGCTGGCCTTTGCAGTGTATGTGATCACAGAAATGATGTTCTGGAGCTTGTATCACATGGAAATTCCATGAATTCTTCCTCTTTGGGTAGGATTCCCTGTGATCTTATTGATATGCCTGATACAGACTTTGTCGGAATCTGCAAAAAAATCTGTAACTGTCACGCCTATAGTATATTTGCCTGCTCAAAGTGACTTACTGACTTTTAGCAGTCTTGGTTTGTGATAACATGTAATGACTGAGAAGAATAACATTTTCTTTGTGTGAATGGATCTGTATAAGGTGACAACCGACTGAAAGGCAGTCATCTATTTGCCTAGTTCTGGTTCACAGGTGCATAAAACTAAAAAAGGTGCTTTTCTTCTTGTACCCATGTCTTCTTTCAAAATCGGGGCGAGTTTTGGCCCATGGATGTGAAACATATCAGTGAAACACAATTTGTGGGTCAAAGGCTTAAGGAACTCCATGTGGGGCAGCAGCACTGGTTGTTCACAAGTGGTCACTCTGCAAGACAGAGCATGATTTGGCCATGTGAACCAGTCCACAGTGACTACTATAGGGGAGAGTACAATATAGAAATATGCTGTAAGAAATAGAAAAACCAAGTGGAAATGCTGTGCATATCCAACATTTCTTTCACAATATAATACAAAATTTACAAGGGAAAATAAATATACAGTAAACCTGACTTGAATTTACAATAATATGAAAAGCTTTTAATTGATGAGATCAAACTCTTAAAATAAATAATTACTGAGTAGTGTACTACGGAAATTCTGCTGTGATTTTTCTGGTGATTCTGTTTTTTTGTTTGTTTGTTTGTTTGTTTGTGGGTTTTTTGTTTTTGTTTTTGTTTTTTTGTTTTTTTTTTGTTTCTTTTCTGTTTTTCATTCAGTTATGAATTTGTTGTTCAATTCTGGACAGAATAATTGTTTTAAGTGTATTTTAATATTCTTTTTGAGTCTACTCTACCTCGTACTGTTGCAAAATAGACAAATTGAAGTCTAATAAAAAAAAAATCCTACCCCCAAAATCAAAGAAATGCATCAGTCAGTCATCTGGTATAAGGATACTAGAAGTGTGGCTTAAACTGTGATATAACTAAAACTCAGAACCTAGACACAGCAAGGGTCTGGGTATGTTCTTGACCATGGTCCCTGTTGTATCTAGAGGTTTGAAGTCAGGTCTTCAATTTTGATTTCTTTATACTTTCATGGATTTGAATACAGTTCTTTTAATGCAGTTTTTGTCTATAATTTATGTTGTTAGGAAATTGCATCTTTTGGTCTTTTGATAAGGAAAGAGTACAATTAAGTGATTTGTCATGATAATTCAGTATTAATTACTTCAGTTTAAACTTCTCCCTTTTAAAAATAGATGAGGATGTAAAATCTGATATACAAGAGTAAAACCAGGTGATAGTTGTGCTGTTTATCAAATTACTAATAGCGAAATACATGCTAAATTAAAATGTTTTGTTTGCTTATGAGCTTTTTGTAGAATGCAAGCCAAATATCGATATGTTCCCTGAGACTGAATAGTGGGCTTTTTCACCAAAGTCCAAATGATAACAGTTGTGAGTTATAACATAATTTAATACAGTTTGAATACTGAAAGTCAGTCTATATGGACACAATGTTATCTCTGTTTTTCTCTTTTGAAACGACAACGTCTTCTCAGCTACTTCATTCTTGTTGTTTTTCCATGTACCTATTGTATAAAATTCTGCTGCTATTGAAGTTAAAATTAAAATTCCCAAATACTTAGCAGGGTTGAGATTTAAGTCTGGGAATTGAGAATTGTTGGTTGAGTGCCTGTGGACCAGAATCAGAGGGAAGTCCAACAAGGCTGACATCCTCGTGGGTGTCTGTTATAGACCACCCAACCAGGATGATGAAGGAGATGAATTATTCTACAAGCAGCTGGCAGATGTCTCAAAATCGACGGCCCTAGTTCTTGTGGGTGACTTTAACCTGCCGGATATCTGCTGGGAGCTCAATACTGCACAGAAGAGGCAGTCTAGGAAGTTCCTAGAGTGTATAGAGGACAATTTCCTTCATCAGCTGGTAAATGAGCCTACCAGAGGCAAGACCCCGCTAGACCTACTGTTTACAAACAGAGAAGGGCTGGTGGGAGATGTAGTGGTTGGAGGCCGCCTGGGGCATAGTGACCATGAAATAATAGAATTCTCAATACTCAGAGATGCAAGGAAAACCATTAACAAAACCTCTACGCTGGACTTCCGGAGGGCAGATTTTTGCCTATTCAGAAGTCTAGTTCAGAGCATACCCTGGGAAACAATGCTTAAAAACAAGGGGGCCCAGGAGGGTTGGACGTGCTTCAAGCAGGAGGTTTTGAGTGCACAGGAACAGGCTATAGCAGTGTGCCGAAAGGCTAGCCGGCGGGGAAGACAACCGGCTTGGCTAAACAGGGAGATTCTGAATGAAATCAGAAATAAAGAGAGACTTTACCGACTGTGGAAAAAAGGGCTGGCTACTTATGAAGAATTTATGGAAATAGCTAGATCATGCAGAAAAAAAATCAGGGAAACAAAAGTGCAATTTGAAGTTAATTTGGCCAATTCTGTCAGGAATAATAAAAGTCCTTCTTCAAATATGTTAACAACAAAAGGAGGGGCAAGGAAAATCTCTGTTGGACTCTGAGGGAAATATAGTTAACAAAGATGAGGAGAAAGCTGAGGTACTTAATACCTACTTTGCCTCAGTTTTTACCAGTAAGACAGGTGGCCCTCAGGACAACTCATGTCTGGAGGTGGTTGACAGAGGTAGGAACCCAAATAGGCCCCTTGTATTCCAGGAGGAAATAGTTGGTGATTTACGGAGCCATCTGGATCCTCACAAGTCAATGGGACCAGATGGGATCCATCCTAGGGTGATGAGGGAGCTAGCAGAAGAACTTGCCAAGCCTCTCTCCATCATCTTCCAACAGTCCTGGCTCACTGGGGAGGTCCCATATGATTGGAAATTGGCCAATGTTACCCCAGTCCACAAAAAGGGCTGCAAAGCTGACCCTGGCAACTACAGGCCTGTCAGCCTGACCTCAGTGCCTGGCAGGGTTATGGAGCAGATCATCCTGAATGGAATCACACAGCACCTTCAGGATGGACAAGGGATCAGACGCAGCCAGCATGGGTTTAGGAGAGGCAGGTCCTGTCTGACCAACCTGATCTCCTTTTATGATCAGGTAACTCACCTGGTGGATGAGGGGAAAGCTGTGGATGTGGTCTATCTGGACTTCAGCAAGGCCTTTGACACTGTCTCCCATAATATACTCCTGCAAAAGCTGGTAGCCCATGGCTTGGACAAGTGTACTCTACGCTGGGTTAAGAACTGGCTGGAGGGCCGGGCCCAGAGAGTGCTGGTGAATGGGGCTGCATCTAGCTGGCGGCCAGTCACTAGTGGTGTTCCCCAGGGTTCGGTGTTGGGTCCAGTCCTATTTAACATCTTTATTTACGATTTAGATGAAGGGATTGAGACCACCATCAGCAAATTTGCTGATGACACCAAGTTGGGAGGGAGTGTCGACCTGCTGGAAGGCAGGAGGGTTCTGCAGAGGGATCTGGACAGACTGGAAAAATGGGCTGATTCCAATGGGATGAAGTTCAATAAGGCCAAGTGCCGGGTGCTGCACTTTGGTCACAACAACCCCCTGCAGCGCTACAGAGTGGCTGGAGAGCAGTCAGACAGAAAGGGACCTGGGGGTACTAATTGACAGGAAGCTCAACATGAGCCATCAGTGTGCCCAGGTGGCCAAGAAGGCCAATGGTATCTTGTCCTGTATCAAAAATAGCGTGGTCAGCAGGAGAAGGGAAGTGATCCTTCCCCTGTACTCTGCATTGGTGAGGCCACACCTGGAGTATTGTGTTCAGTTCTGGGCCCCTCAGTTCAGGAAAGACATTGAAGTGCTGGAGCGAGTCCAGAGAAGAGCAACAAGACTGGTGAAGGGACTTGAGCATAAGACCTATGGGGAGAGGCTGAGGGAGCTGGGGTTGTTTAGTCTAGAGAAGAGGAGGCGTAGAGGTGACCTCATCACTCTCTATAACTACCTGAAGGGAAGTTATAGCCAGGTGGGGATTGGTCTCTTCTCCCAGGCAGTTAGCAACAAGGGGGACATGGGCTTAAACTCTGCCAGGGGAAATTTAGGCTGGATATTAGAAAGAAATTCTTTACAGAGAGAGTGGTCAGGCATTGGAATGGCCTGCCCAGGGAGGTGGTGGACTCGCCGTCCCTGGAGGTTTTTAAACTGAGATTGGACATGGCACTTAGTGCCATGATCTAATAAACGGACTAGAGTTGGACCAAGGGTTGGACTCGATGATCTCTGAGGTCTTTTCCAACCCAGTCGATTCTGTGATTCTGTGATTCTATAATCTATTAGGACTTGTTTTTAATTAGAATTCTTGTTGCTGACTAATAGTGAGTCAATATGGACAAATAAACACACCAAAGCAGAAGACAAGATATAACAGCTTTTCATGGAATGATACCAGTACAATACCTTGCATCACAATTAGAATGTATTCCAAAAGTATGCAAAGATACAATTTTCTCAGAATACCTGAAGTTTAGTGTTTTCAAGATGTCATGTTACAGTTACGATGAAAGTCAACTTCATTTGAGTAACATTTTTCTGTTGGACACATGTGCCTACACATGCACAAATACACACGTACATGTATACACAGAAATACAAAGAAGGATATTAGTTTCCAGTGCAAAAAACCCAATTATCAATGCCATGGTTTTGGGAAAAAAAATATTCACCCATTATGAATCACATGATAATAAGGATAATTCTATAATGTAGAAATAAAACAAAAATTTTATGAGGCACTTTATAATTGCATAACATTTGTTTTCCTTTTAGTAGGATGCCTAAGACTTACAGCTTTTAGTCAGCTCACCTGTAAGGAGAAATGTAAATTTCACTAGATCCAGTTTTAAATTGTCAGATAAATATATAGGAAAATACTGAACATTTGCAGGCCTTTGAGGTGTGTTTATGATGGAATAAAGAGCACTATGAATTTCAAGTATCTAACAGGAGGTAAATCACGTCTTAATTCTGTTTTGTCTATGGGAAACAGAAAATCCTAGCCTAGTTACCTCCAAGGATAATTCTTAAGATGATATATAAAATAGATGGGAGAAGAACTAAGATATTGTCTAAGATGAGTAGGTGGAAATGAAATCTGGAGCTGCCTCAGTCTAAAATGGTCTTAATAATCTTTTAAGTTCTTGCTTTGCAAAGAACTAGCAAAGGCTAGAAAGAGGTAACTTATATGATTATTTAAACAGGAAAGTTATTTTTTAGTTGTCTAGTTTGGTGATTCTCAACTGGTTCATCCCAACTTTCTTGTCTTCTTTTGCAAAATATCCTGAGACTATATACATACATGATGTATCTTACAGGGACTGATTCAAGCATCAACACAACTGCTTTCAAAGTAATCTTACTCTTCTTCTCCATGGATAGAAATGGAGTGAAATTGTGATCAGATTAAGCACCTAGTATTGAATTTTTTCAACTTGCATTCACTTCCCTTATGCAATATACCCCATTTTCCTGGGATATTGTATCCTCTAAATCGGTCTCATGCTCCTGACTGAAATCTCTCAGACAATGAAGATGAAAGGATGATTTTCCATGCTTTCCTGAGTGTTTCTAGAAAATACATTTTCTACTCACTGTTTAGCAGAGCTGAAAGGGATTCATGATAGTAACTGCCACTGTGAGAAATAGGTCAAATGCATGCTGAGTGCAACAGTGTTGACTTCCCTGCCACAGAGTCTCTTACAAAGGAATAATGCTGTCCAGTTAAGGGCAGCTTAGAAAATTCTGGAACAATGTGCATGGTAACATAAACAATAAATAATTTGTGATAATTGCACAATAATCTGATTAATTGACAAAAGTTTCATAGAAACATGGATTTAGAATCATACTGTCATAGAATCATTTTGGTTGGAAGAGACCCCCAGGATCATCGAGTCCAACTCTAACACCAAACCGTGTCCCTAAGAACCTCCTCTAAATACCTTTTAAACACCTCCAGGGATGTTGACTCCACCACTTCCCTGGGCAGCCTGTTTCAATGCCTGACAACCTTTTCTATGAGGAAGTTTTTCCTAATGTCCAATTTAAACCTCCCTTGGGGCAACTTGAGGCCATTTCCTCTTGTCCTATCACTTGTCACCTGGGAGGAGAGACCAACACCCTCCATGCTACAACCTCCTTTCAGGTAGTTGTAGACAGTGATAAGGTCTCCCCTCAGCCTCCTTTTCTCCAAAATAAACAGCCCCAGTTCCCTCAGGTGTTCTTCGTAAGACTTGTGTTCCAGACCCTTCACCAGCTTCGTCACCCTCCTCTGCACTCTCTCTAGTACCTCAACTTTGCTTTTATAAAATCCAGGGCAGCTCAACTCAGTAATGTTTGTGGGTGCCTAAGAGAAGAATTTAAACCATCCATATCTGACTGTCTCACCAGATGTTTTGGAGCACAGACTTCCTCTAAAATGGAAAGAGTTAGGCCCAGGGAAATATATCAGAACCATCTTAGAATAGCTACTGTTGGCATCTAGCACAGCTGGGAATAAGTTATGATTTCCAGACAGCAATATAGAGCTAGGTTTAAATGAACTAACTTAACTCTTTGCAGCAGAGATTTTCCAAGCTAAGAGGAGCTCCATGTCGCCAAGGCAAGACTGCTTCCAGTACCTGACCTGGTTCTTTGAAGCAAGCTTTATTCTCAGGAGAGGGATTCCTGGGAGAACTGATCTGTGGCCAAGTGAGAGAATGCAGTGACATGTCTGTTAACTACAAACATATGGATCAGAAGTATTTCCTTCTGTTGCCAAACAGTGCCTTCAGTCGGAAGTGCTCAGATCTATTGGGAAAATATAAAATCCTTTGGCTGTGTCACCACAACAGCTTAGCTTGTGCTCTCAGACTCCAGAAAATGTGATTCATGCTTCCCTGTGTCCATACAGAAAAGACTATTCAGGCCTGTGCTTGATATCTGGTCTTCAGGGAAAACTGGGGTAGTACTCAGATTAGACTTCTGGCATTCTACCGAGCATAGGATTTAGCATGGAGTCTAATCCCCAACAGGCGCGTTTCCAAATCTTTCTTTGTTCACATGAAAGCCAGTCACATAGTCAATACCTTTGTTTTTCTTAAACACAGTAAGTCAAACTGCTTGAAAATAACCTCCTCATCATCCATCCTTCCCTCCTGATTCTAGAAATAACCCAGTAGTGAATGAAAGTTCTTGAAAGCCGTATGATTTCACCACAACTGAATCACTATTTTCTGACAATGTTGCATGACGGTTTTTGAATTGCTTGTTACTTTAAATTACTTTGTATATACTTACGTGAGTTTGATCTCTTCTGCTTCTAAAAGGCTGTGAAAGACACCTGAGAGCCATCTAATGTAGACGGGAGAAGAAATGAATTGTTATCAGTAAAATATCCTTGGCTCTATGGCGGGCCTGAGTGCTCTGCAAGATATAAGAATTTGTGATGCTTGAAGAAGAACCCTACCAGGCGCTCAATGTGTCATTTTACTCTTTGAAGTAGGTAGTGCAATCAGCAACCACCGATTCCTTGTAATCCTGAAACACACAAGAAAGCTACTAAAACTGTACATCTCCTGTAAAAGTACTGGACTGTAGCTTTTAAAATGACTAAGGGAATTAGACCCATATAACTGTTTATGATTAGCTGCAACACCTTTAGCTTCAAGCTGTAACCATGAAACCATTAACAGGGCTTTTGTTGCCGATGGCTTTCTTGAAACAATGCTAAAAATTTGGGACAAATGGAAGAGAAAGGAGGAAAAGAGAGGAAATTTCTTCTTCTGCCGGGTAAAGGAGAAATTAAAAAAAAAAAAAAAAAAGAAAAGGCAAACAACAATATAGGAATGATCTGAATTTTAGAGGGCTGTTCATGAAAAATAGTAATGACCCAGACACAGAAGTACCAAACTACCAAAAAAGTTACTCTGAGAATTTGCATATGTTAGAAGATTCCCTGTTCAAAGCTTAACTGCCAGGCATGACTTTTAAACTATGCTGCCTGAAATCACAAAATAGAGCTGCTTTGTACAAGATTAGGGTGACTGTAGGTCCTGGTTTGCAATAAGCAGTGTATTCAGTGAAAAGATCTGCATACTGTTACGTAAGTCACTTTATCCTCCCTTTGTGCTGCCTGGGCTGTCAGACAAAATCTCTTGCCTTCAGTTAGAGTCTCCTAGACCATAGTGAGGTTTGCACAAAAAATTTCAACAGCAAGATCTTTTTTTTCCCCCCAACACAAGTTTTGTTTGACTGAAACCATCTGTGACCTTACATTGAATTCATTATACTGTTAGATTCTCTGATATGTAAGAAAAGAAAATGTAGCAACAACCCAAAGAAAAATAAGGACCAAAACCATTTGCTCTGTGAATTTCTGACTAAATAATATCTTTACAATTCACTTTTCTTCCAGTCACTTTAGTTTTATTTATTTGAGAAATATAAATTCCATAAACAAAATGGAGTTTTTGTTCAAATGAGACTTTTATTCATTCTTAAGCACTATTTAGTACCATTGTTTGACCATTCTAGTAACATGTCTCAATTCTTTCAGCTTTCTTCACCCCTAACCAAGCTACTTGTATACCTTGCTCACTCCTACACTCTACTCCTAAATAACTACGGAAGGCTGAGTCAGGACCCAGTGTTGTTTGTCTGCAGATGTGAGTTCATTAGATTGATCATGTTCTCCCACAAATCTACTTGCTTTGGATTTTGTTACTTCTTGCAGTAAGCTGGAGTTTTGCTGTTGGTTTACATTTTAAGTTCCTTCAGCTGATGAGCTAAGAGCACAGTGAATTAAGGGTTTCTGACATAGCAACATGGCAATTATTTCTGCATTACAACCACTGCTGTTCCATTATTGATTTATATTTTTGCATATGGCTTCATAGCTTTCTTTCCAGAAGGTGAAAACAGTCACGGTCTTGATGGGAGCTGCTGTAGTCTATGCTGTCTGCTGCTGTTTCTCTGTCTAAAAAGACAGGTTCAATTTGTGAGAAACAAATTGAGAATGGTGTCACAACATAGCACAGTAGAGTTTTTCTATAAGAAAAACATACCTTGGTTTGTGGTCTGAGGGCACATAGCAGTGTTTCATGGTGCAAAGGGGGCTAGATAAGGTAGAGAATGTTAATTGGCACAGGCTGAACTGTAGTGGGATATCCGTTTGTACTTAAGTAACATAGACAACTGCAGAGATACCATGCTTGAGCATGTGCCCAGGACTTGGCTTATACATTAACAGAACTACACACCATCACCTTCATGATTCCTATTATTATGAGCTGAGGATCACTGAATCAAAATAATTTCACGTCGTTCAGGGCCAAGAGAGCAACCTCTCTTTTTGAATAATTTTTTCCAAGCCTTTATCTTCTGAAGGAATGTTGTATACTCTGCCACCTTCCTCTGGCCCACCACTAGTACTATCTGTCCTGGAGAAGTTTCTCTCAGTTTACACAAACTGAGGAAAAAGGTAGATTTCCTTTGAGAGGAAGATGAATTTTAACAACACCTGTAATTTCTACAAAATTCAAGTGTAAAATCTGTGCTTCCTCTAAGTGTCACAAAACATCTCAATTGTTGTATTGACCCACAATGCTAAATGTTGTGATGTATAAACCTGGCTTTCAGTGTAATGTGTCATGTCAGCTGAGCTGTTTCAGTAGAAGAGAGAGAAATGTTTCTTAGCCTCCTTTACAGCATCTACAAGCTCATTTTTACTTGTAACATGTAAAGCAGAAGTCAATTAAATGATCTTGCTATGATGGTCTTGCAGCTTGTTAAGAAAACAAAGGAGATTTTGAAGATTTCCATGTGACTCTATGCTGTTGTATCAGATAAGAAAAATAGGTCTTATTTAGATTGTTCCACAGACTTTTAATATAATGTTTTTAGTTTATTTATGTATTTATACATTTATTATAATTCTTGTTAAGGGTTTTTTATTTATTTGTTTGTTTGCTTATATGGAAATTATTTTGCTCAGACTCAGGCCTTCATTAGCAACACAGGATTCTAGTTTTCATCTTCTTGCAATTTTTTGTCAGTAAGTTCAGAAGAGACCAATGAATGGAATAATTGCTCGGCTGATTGTTGCACTGCAACTCACGTACACTGAAGCGTGAATAATTTAAACTGTGCTGGTTTGTCAGTATTAGATTTGTACATGGTGTGAGCAGAGCACAGAGGGAGGTGTCAGATAAATCATACAGCAGAAAAAAAAGGCAAACAAACAAAAAAAAAATCCCAAAAAAGTGGATCAAGGGTGAAGAGGGAAGAAAGGCTCTATTGTATATAAAGTGAAAAGAGCGAGAGAGGAGGGTAAATTCCATCCTCCTTGTAAAAGAACAGAAGGAACAGTTTCAGATAGTCAGTAACTTTAAAACAAATTGCATCAGCCTACAACATTGTTCAGATCTTCTGGGAGGAAAAGGTTTTCTGAATTCAGTGGGTGTGAAACCATTTTGAAAGATGTCTTTCAAAAAGTCATTACTTTCTTTTCTTTTGAAATCATTACTTCATACAGTAACAGTTTAATGGGACATGGTAGCAGAAAGGAAAAAAATATCCATCTCAGCATTAGGAAAATAACACACTCAAGGTTAAATGTCACTCATCTGTCAGTTTTTATGATTAAAGATTAGGGAGAAAAAAGACTTCATTATCTGCCCATTTTTAAACTTCTTCATTTCAAAAGATGCTGTGAAATCTCCCCCTTTATGAAGAATCAGGTGGAACAAAAGGATTTCTGTGTAAGCATGTTACTGTGCTTGTTTATTAATTATACTCTGGGGAACCCATAAATAGGGTTAGTCTGCAGAGCCAGACAGCAGTGTTTTACTTCCCATAACAGGCAGTTGCTCCTGCATGAAAGAATATTGACTAAAACCAAGGTGTACATTTTACTACCAGCCTAAGTGATTGGTAGTGTCCCACAGAGTCATTCCAAGGATTTCTCTCTGTACTGCAGATAGCAGTTTTAAGAAGCCCAGGATGTTGATTTGCACATCAAATGGGTTGGCTCTTCTATTTTATTTTACTTACACATATATTTATCTATTTCTCTGCTCTGTTTTGTCGAACCTGACGTGTCCTTTACTTAGACTTCAAATAGAGGCAGCAACCATGTCCTTGCTGTGTTCTATCACAAGGTTTCAGTTATTTCCAGTCTTCTTTATCTCAGTGCATCTGATTAACCTCATCGAGAGGTCAAACCAGGTTTGCAGGTTTTGCTGTGGACTGGATGCGATATCTTTATGGAAATAAAATACTATGAGATACAAAATGTCAGGTTCATCTAGCAATCAGTGGTGATTAAATGCTGTTTTTTCCCCAGTGGAAGCTACATTGCTACTCTGCTGCATAGCTGATAAAAAAAAAAAAAAAACAAACCAAACCAAAACAAAACCACAACTATCTGGGGATTAAAAAAAAAAAACCAAGAAAAAAAAAAAAACAAAGAAAAAAACCCCTCTTTATTTCTTTCTGTCCAATATTAAGTTCTGCTTGCTTATAATAAAAATGTAGTGCTTAAATAAGCATATGTGAGTAGGATCATCTAATTGTTTTATAAGTCTCAAGGTTCTTGCTTAGTGGATGAGGGAAAGGCTGTGAATTTTGTCTACCTAGAATTTAGTAAAGCATTTGACACTGTTACCCACAGCATTCTCCTGGTGACTCTTTACTGGATGAAGAACTGGCTGGATGGATGGGCCCAAAGAGTTGTGAACAGAGTCAAATCCAGTTGATGGCTGGTCGTGAGTGTTGTTCTCCAGGGCTCAGGATTGGGACCAGTTTTGTTTAATGTCTTTATCAGTGATCTGGATGAGGGGATCAAGTGCACCCTCAGTAAGTTTACAGATGACAACAAGTTGGGTGGGGAGTGTTGATCTGCTAGAGGGTAGGAAGGCCAAACAGAGGGATCTGGACCAGATGAATCATTAGGCTGAGGCCAATTGTATGAGGTTCAACAAGACCAAGTGCTGGGTCCTGTTGTCGCAACAACCCCAGGTAGTGCTACAGGCTCGGGAAAGAGTGGATGGAAAGCCGCCTGGTGGAAAAGGACCTGAAGATGTTGGTCAACAGCGGCTGAATATCAGACAGCAGTGTGCCCAGGTGGCCCACAAGGCCAACAGCATCCTGGTTTGTATCAGCAACAGTGTAGCCTGCAGGACCAGGGAAGTGATTGTCCCCTGTACTGGGCACTGGTGAGGCCACACCTCAAATCCTGTGTTCAGTTTTGGACCCCTCACTACAAGAAAGACATTGGGGTGCTGGAGCATGTCCAAAGAAGGGCAATGAAGCTGTTGAAGGGTCTGGAGCACAAGTCTTATGAGGAGCATCTGAGGCAATGGGGGTTGTTTAGCTAGGAGAAAAGGAGGCTGTGGGGAGACCATTTAACTTTCTACAACTACTTGAGAAGAGCTTGTAGCATGGAGGGTGTTGGCCTTTTCTCCTGAGTAGCAAGTGATAGGACAAGAGGAATTGGCCTGAGGTTGTGCCAGGAAACGTTCAGATTAGGTATTAGAAAAAAACTTCTTCATGGAAAGGCTGTCAGGCACTGGAACAGGCTGCCCAGGGAAGTGTTTAAAAGACATATAGATGAGGTTCTTGGGGACATGGTTTAGAGGTGGACTTGTTAGTAGTAGGTTAACGATTTGACTCGATGATCTTCAAGGTCTTTTCCAACCAAAATGATTCCATGATTACCAAAACCAGAAAAGACACCAGAGGAGAGCAATTAAGCAGCTTACATTTTTCATTATAGTGCCACAAAATAATTGCCCCAATGGCTCCTATTACAAAGATACACCAAGCATGTCATGGAGTAACAGTTAAATGAAAGTCTTTTCAGAGAAATTTTCCCTTTTATCATCTCTTATCATAGCAGGTATATTTGTGAAGAAGGGCCATTTCTGATTGCCTACAGTTCTTACCAACTCAGTTCTCATTATTTTTAGAGTTTACTGAAGACTTGCCCTTAAAATCAAGGTACCACTGTAAAAAGAATATGCTTTAAATGTTTTATTTTCTTCTCTTAGTTCTGAAAAGTACAGGAGAAAGAGGCTTTTAATATATATTCATAGCTATAATTATTTGAAACTGAGCAGTGCCAGAGTTTTTCTGCAGTTCTGAGTCCAGCTGGCAGAATTTGAGTACATCCATACTATGAAATTATCTTAGCCTGCATCCAGCATGTTTCTGATAACTTCTGAATTATTCCTGCAAATTTTAGGAAGCAACTGGCCCAAGCCAAATAGTATACCAAGGACTTCTCTGGAAATCTAACATTACAGGCACTGAATTTTCATCCCACTAACCTGTTTACAGCTTAACACTGTCTAATTCACTAGAAATGCTGAAGTCCAGTGCATAGAATTGTGCATAAGATTGATACTGTAGAGACAGAGAGATTGCCCTGGTTCTGGTTTAAACAGTCACTGAAACTAGATCACAGAATCCATGCTATCTGGCACATATATCTAACTTATGATCAATTATTTGATTTAGATATACAGGGAAGCTTGTTAAAATTGTAGTTTTAATTATCTTAACAATGGAATAAATTGTGCTTTTAGGTCATATAGCTTTAGAGTTAAATACCACTAAAATAATCCTGGGCTACACTGGAAGAGATATTTTGGAATTACTGTTGTTCTTCAAATGCAAAATATTATTTTTGTTTATATCAAAGAACAACATTATGATATACAATTTCATTTTTTTTTTTTTTAAAAGAGTTCCATTTCCCCAGACCTTCATGGAACCAAAGGCAAAACTGACCATTTAGGTGACCATTTTGGAAAGAGGCAATATCCCCTTAATTTTAGTAGAACTAAATAGTTCCCACTTCTTCACATAGCTGGTGGTTGTCATTTTTCCTGAAAGCTGCTTAAGTGACTTAATTTTGATAAACGGGATATGATAGACATTTCAAAGAAGCAATTGTTCCTGAATTTATGTGAAAAAGGCTGAAAAAAATACCATGAGGAATATTAAATATTTACTTCTTAATCTTTACTACTACAAGAAATCTAATGAACTGTGAATGTAGACAGAAGAAGCAAATCAGTATATAAATGTGTCTACATGCTTACACTGAAATAAGGGTGCAGGAGACAGATGTATACTGTCAAGCTAATGATAGGGGGAATCCAGTGTACTTACTCAGTTACTTGTTCTGCTCTAGTGAAACAAAGACATTTTGCACCCATCTGCTTTGGCTGCAAAGCTCTAGCTTTTCATGGAGTCCCAAGAAACATAAAGTAGGCAGAACATACAAATGAATATGTTACAGCATTTTTATTACCTTAAAAAATTTAAATCTCATACATTAGTATCTTAATATTCTAAGGTGTAGAAATGCAGTTAAACCGACAAAAAAAACCTTACCTCTGCTTTGTAGTTAAACCATAAAAGTTAAAATATGTCTTTTATAAATATGACATTTATAGGTCAAAAAAAGATTCTGTAGTCTTAACAACTAACATTCTAGATTTATGATACCTATTTTTTCTGTAATACAACATTAGTTTGATGGTGTAGATATGTTTCTTTTCAGCCTTGTAAATTTTGCTTGCAAACATATCAGGCAATATTATTTACATGGGTTAATTTTCTTCACAGTAGATGTGGGGGTGAAGCTTTTACAAAGTGAACACAGAAAAAAATTGTTTTCTTTGTTGTCCTTACATTCAGCACTTAGTTACAGGATTTAGTTACATTATCAGACTGTATCTGAGTTTAAAGTGGTCTTAACAGTCTGGCTCTTTTCTTCTGCTTTTTGTACACTATTAAAATCTGGCTGCATTTATCATTGAGAAGCATGTGCATTACATTAGCATAAAGTAAAGAAAGAAAAGAAATATTAATTTATTTTTGTGCCCAGGCAAATCAGGATATCTGACAGATTGAAGAAAGTGATACCAGAAAAACCCCAAACATATGCCTTAACTAAGACTGAAAAATGATCATTAACAACTAATTTTTCTCTGCTGTTCTCTGAGGCAGTGTTTCTTAATTTTGGTGAATGCTTTTAGCAAACTCATACATTCAATACATAGATCCTGAGCATCTTTCCACTGATCCCACTGAGTTTTGGTTTATGATACAGTTAAACTAGTTATAATTCGGATTAGGTTTCTAGCCTAGTAGTATCAATTGGTGTGGCTTCTACACAGTGAGATTAGGAAGGAATTGCATCACTACTGTGTTAGATACTCCTCATTACTCTTCTGAAATAAGTAGAATACCATATACTTGCATCAGAGGATATATGATATTTAGACTACTTTTTCTTTTACAGTCTTTACGTCTGTGTTGTCTATGGACTCAGTGCTTCCATAAAGCTGACCATGGCATAAGAGAGGAGGAGAAGAAACAAGAGAAAACAGTCCCCTGAAACTGCTCAGTTTGGAAAGAGTGATTATTTTGCATTAGGCATGGCTAACAAGGCAGAGCCAGCATTTCTCAACTCTTACTGCACCCATTTTATTGTACTGACCATTCTTAAGGTCATTTTGGGTGCTTGTATCCCCCTTATATGTTCTTTTCTCAGTTTTTTAGCCCTTCCCATATCCTAAGAGGGCAATCGCCTTCTCTATGGCACTGAATCGCAAAGCTGATTTGAAAGGAAAACAGGCGTTTTCACTGCAGGAGTTTCACCCAAAATGCATCTCTATGTAAGGTGTTATAAAACACTAAGCCATTGAGATCAAAGAAATCCCCAGTTCACACAGGAATGACCAGAAGCACAAAGTGATTATGATCTGTAAAGAGCAATAGGATGTTGGATTATTTTTTAGGAATACTGGTCTTATCTAAGAAATGAACTCCTGTCCTTCATGGTGGAAAGCAAAAATTATTTCCTACTGGGGTAAAAATAAATAAATAAATAAATAATTCAATTATGCTATTAGACATGTGAGGTGGTATTGATTAGGGATTTGTAAGTGCAGCTATAGTTCACTAGGCTGGGACATAACTGCATATGCTTAAATCTTCAGGCAACAAGTTGAACATTTATATTGGTTTTCTACTGTCGTTTTTTTTGTTTGGTTGGTTTTTTTCAGTTGGTTGGTTGGTTTTTTAATCTTTTCCTTGTGACACAAAGTAAAACTCAGTTTCTTCCTTTTCTAAACTATCTGAATCCATGGTGTACTTGAAACCCACTTTAAGATTAAACAGGTGTGGAGGCAGAAGAAAAAAAACCATCAGTTTTCATCCTGTCTTGCCTGCCACTTGGAATGTCAATAATAGTTTAATATCAGAGGTAGGATGGAAACTGTGTGGGCTTTCTACTAACAGTCCTTAAAACTTAACACCTATGATACTGGAAATAATTGAATAAGTTTACTTTAAACTTGCTATCATACAGAAAAGTGGGGTTCTCATCCCAAGTTTAGTTACATTGTTATGTTTTTTGACTGTCACAAAATATCTCTACTTCTTAAATAGACTGGTATCCACCCTGCAATTAAGATTATAAAATATGTACTTTTAATAAATTATTTAAAGGTTAATGTCATTTTACCATACTTCTCTTTTCATATGGAAAATGTTTTTGCTCATTTACTAATATACTAATTTAACAATTGTTATTCAACTTTCAAAATGCTTATTATTTTTTGACATGCATGACCATGGCTTAGAGGCGATTAAACATTTTCACTTGTAACTAAACTATGTATTTTGCTTGCAAGTATCATATAATTTTAATCAAATTAACAGTGGTTAATTAAAAGTTTTACCCTGCCAAAGACAGTGTAAGATTCTGATCACAGAGCAAAGGACTGCATCTGTTAAACATTTTTTTGTAAGCTGTATAAAACTGCCAATCTTGGGCTGTAGCAACTGGTTGAGGCACCTTAGTGTTTAAAAATATGTGAATTACTCAAAATATAATCTGTATAAAATACGCCTGATTGATCGTCTTTATCACTTACTTTTCTTTGAATATCTGCAGAAAGAACTCACCCAGAAGACTCTTCTCACTTTTACCTGAGCTGGTCAAAGGTGGGAGTTGGGCAATTTCTCTTCTAATATTAATGATTGTTTTTATCACTTAGTTTTTTTTTTTTTTTTTTAAAGTTACCAGTATATTATAAAAAAGTGTATCTTGAGCATCAGCAAATGCTTTAGTATTAAATTTCTTATTGAAGATGCAGAAGAATGAATTACCAATAATGAGAAACTGGTTTTATGTGGCCTGCCGCCTTTTTACACAGAATAAAATCATAGAATCAGAGAATCATTTAGGTTGGAAAAGATCTTTAAGATCGAGTACAACATATTGATACTTTAGGATGCATAATCGTGAAATACATTGAGTAAAGCTTTTGTTTTCTTAAGTTAGAAATTGTCAAGGACCAATTTATTTCCTTTAAACCAGAAATATCCAGAGACCCAAGTTCATATGCCTACCTATTGACTCGGTAGTCACACTGCCAAAAAAAGTTAGTGTAAAACAACAAAGAACCTGTGCGTGTGTTTAAGGCTAATCATACATAGAGATGCTTTCTTGAAATAGGAATGTTATGCTTTTTTCAGTTTAAGTAGTTGGGTGTATCACTCTATATTTGCCCTCTTCTTGTGATACTGACCACTGTCAAAAACATAGAATCATAGATTCATTTTGGTTGGAAGAGACCATTAAGATCATCGAGTCCAACCATAACCTAAAACTAACACTAAACCTTGTGCCTTAAAGCCTTGTCTAAATGTTTTTAAACATGTCTAGGGATGGCCACTCCACCACTGCTGTGGGCAGCCTGTTCCAGTGCCTGACAATCCTTTCCATGAAGAAACTGATATCCAATCTGATATCAATTTGAGGCCATTTCCTCTCATCACTGGCTACTTGGGAGAAGAAACCAACACCCTCCATGCTACAACCTCCTTTCAGGTAGCTGTAGAGAATGATAAGGTCTCCCCTCAGTCTCCTTTTCTCCAGGCTGAACAACCCCAGTTCCCTCAGCTTCTCCCCATAAGACTTGTACTCCAGACCCTCCACCAGCTTCTTCACCCTCCTCAATGTCTTTCCTATAGCAAGGGGCCCAAAACTGAACACAGAATTTTTAGTGCATCCTCACCAGCACTGAGTACAAGGGGACGATCAATTCCTGGTCCTGCTGGCCACAGTATTCTTGATACATATCAGGATGCTGTTGGCCTTGTGGGTCATCTGGGCGCGTTGCTGTCTCATATTCAGCCGCTGTTGACCAACACCTTCAGGTCCTTTTCCACCAGGCAGCTTTCCAGCCACTCTTCCCTGAGCCTGTAGGTGCTGCCTGGGGTTGTTGTGACCCAAGTATAGGACCTGGCACTTGGCTTTGTTGAATCTCATTCAATTGGCCTCAGCCCAATGATCTATCTGGTCCAGATCCCTCTGTATGGCCTTACTACCCTACAGCAGGTCAACACATCCACCCAATTTGGTATCATCTGCAAACTTACTGAGGGTGCACTTGATCCTTTCAACCACCCCATTCATAAAGATATTATACAAAACTGGCCCAAATACATAGTCCAAGCTATATAAATTCATGTGATCAATGGTATGTGTTCTTATCCTTTTCTGTAAAATTAGCATATTTAAATATGCTTTCTCAACTCTGCTATGAGACATTTCTTTCCAAGAGCTAAGTTTTTTCTTCTAAAAATAGCTAAGCTAAGGAGATACTTGCTTGGTTAAAGAATTTGAGTACTTTATATAAATTCAAACTATATATATATATATATACACATATATATATGTGGAGAAGGATATATATTGACATCAATATTGATATACATACAACATTCTTTCCAAACAAATTTTGTAATCAAATGAGCTATAGAATTTGTAAAATATTCTCACTGAGTCATAGAAATAAAGAATGCTATCCATCCCAAATTATTTATTGACACCATATTCAATGATTCGCTTTTTATTTTCTACAGTGAATAGCTGTGGATGAAATAGCAATTTTATTCAACCTCTATTTTAGCTATTAGACAAAAACCCAAGACAAAATCCTTCTTAAACCTTGTAGACATAGATTACATATGCCTTTTGTAGATGTGTGAACTTATAAGGGGTATAAATAAATATATATCTGACTGGATCTTCCAATGCTTTCCTATATGCCAAGAAAAAGTCTGCATATTGCTATGCATGCTAAATCTGAGACCTCGAGATATTTCAGCTTTAAATGTATGGATGTTCTCACTAAAAAACAAGACAAAATTAATCTAACAATTAACCCAGAGGAAATTTAGTGAGAACTTCTGTAGAAATATGTACCACCTCTAACTTATTTGAAAAGCAATTTATAAAAACTGACAAGAGAATACACGTGTGTAGATTCTCCAGCTGTTAGTCTTTGCTGAAAAATAAGAAATGAAAGTATGTTCCTCAATCCAGAATTCTTAATTCAAATATTCTAAAAATAGTTTCTATAGCACATTATAAAGTTGAGATAGTCATAGAAAATTCTGACTTACGTTTTTGTGATGACTAAAATAATTACATTTTTCATTTGAAGAATTAAACTGAGATTTCATTTTTGTTTGTCTAGCTTTCTGATATTCTCCAAGAGCTATGATTTTTTGCAAATCTTGAAAGCCTGAAATTTGGATTAATTTTGAATCATATACCATATCAGAACATGTTTTTTTGGAGCTTTTAGTTTCCTGAATCACAATTTTCAAAGCTTGTCCAGAACACTGGATTAACTACTTGCATGTTATCTAAACAGGAACACTTTCATTATGTTGATATATGCCTTCTTATCTATTTTAGCTCATCACAGAAATGGTGTTAACTTTGAGCTTATTGAGAAACAAACCAATTGTTTAAGCCTTTACAGATTTAAGTTTATTTTAATTAAGATTATCTGAAATTACTTATGCAGCCTGGAAGAGACAGCAGCAATTGCCAGCTAAACACAAGCCTGTAAAAATCAATTGTTCCTTAATACAAAGGCTCCTCAATCCTTAAAATGATATTTAAAAGAACCTGGGAGTTTTTCGTATGGATATGAAAGGGAAACTTGAAAAGTACTAGCCTGCCGTCTGTACCAAATGTATAGTACATATATAATGAGAGACATCTATAGAAGGAATTCAAGTTTGTATACTGAAGATTTTTGTACAAGGATAAGAGAAATGAAAAGCCCCAAGCTATCAAGTCATAGAAAAAGGAAAAATAAATGCCAAATCCACATAAAAATCCCACCCCAAACCAGTGGTAATATATAAAATACTTGCAATGTTTAGAAGTCATAAAATTAGATACCATTCCTAGGAGAGTTTAATTACTCTGTTTTATGCTGGGGAAGCATTAACAAACAAACAAAGAAACAAACAAACAAAAAAGTAGCAGCTATGTATGAAGGAGGCAAGTGGTAACAATTCTAATTTTCTGCTCTAAGTAGTGGAAAAAGATTTGTGGAAACAGATTTGCATTAATTTATGAGTAATAGAGCTATGGACTACAGATTCTTGGGAATTTTGTGATTACTCTGAATGACTAGAAATAAGTATACCAAGATAGCAGTTAGGCAGAAGGAAGTAGGACACGGAACTCTAGCAGTACAAAAAAGAAAGGCAAAATCTCAACCCTAATACATTTGTTACTTTCTTCTTCTTCATCAGTAAACAAGACTAGTGCAAGCCTGTATTATATTTGGAGGAAGAAATCTTGAGCAGTGAGCAGTTGACTTTTGAAGACAGCCTTTCCTTCTCCCTTGTTTGTACAGGGAGGATAGGATTAACTTGCGAAAGGCAGCAAGGTGATAAGATTGGATGCTTCTTAATTATTCTTCTCTCTATCCAGCCTTTAAGAAGATAAATAATTAGAAATGCAAAAGCTTCTGTAGCTGTACAGCGAATGTGTAGAATGGGAAGCCATGAGCCCAAATCCATAAAGTGTTATTAGGTAAATATTAGATAGTCAGTGTAGTTAATGTGGTGTTCACAATACTTTAATTGAATTGTGCATACACTTCAATTATGTTAGATCTCACTAATGGCCCAAAATCCATGAGGAGAGATATTTAGTAATAAATAGATAAATTCAGAGTGGACAATATAAAAATGAAGGCAGAAAAGTAAACGATCCACTAAGACTATGCAGCAGAATGAGAATGTGTGAGACCTAGAGAGAGGGTTACTTGAAGAAACAAAACATGGCAGTGAATCGTATACAGAGTAATATAGAACAGCATAGAAAAAGAGATCCCAATAGACTATCGAGGCAGCAAGCAGAGCACGTGGTAACAAATACAGGAAGCAAATGAGAGCATTAGTAAAACTATGGAGTTTCATACTGACTAAATGCATTATTGATACTCTGCTAAAACCAATGAATAACAGAGCTGAAAATATATTTAAATGAATTCTCAGGATTGATGGAAACAACCACAGACTGTGTTATTCCATGGTTAAATGAATGCGGTAAAAACAAATAATACAAGAGGGGCATCAGTTCTGAAACACTGGCATTAATCTTTGTAGAGAGAAGTAAGAAGGTAAACAGAACAGTGCAAGGAAAATAGTGTCAATTTCTAGTTACTTTTAGGAGTATGATCATATATAGTGTTTTCTGTTTATGAACTAGCCATGGCAAAACAGAAGCTTTTTTGTTCAGAATAAAGCTTTCATTTCACTTGTCTTTTTTTGCCTTATTGCATCTGTAAAGGTTTCTTCACAAGTTCCACACAGTCATGCCCAAATATATACACTATCATAAGAATGGTGTAAATTACTTTTGATGCTAATTTTTAAGAAAGGTAAGTTACGTTCCTTGTTCCTGTTGTAATCATACTCTCCTGCTACTTGGGAAACTTGGGCAACTAAAACCAGGAATTATTCAAGAAAAGGTCTATAATATGGGTACAATACGAAAGTATGCTTATGTTGAGCATCATTAAAAAACTAGATTTGTCTTGTCAGCTGTTTTACAGGCCCGTGATCCAATTCTGGTATTGAGTACATCTAAAGTTGCTATTAAAATGTTCAGACCTCTATACGTGCTTCCAAAGTCAGATTCAGTTTCTTAGTTGACATGCGACTTTTAGTAACTGCAATCAACAAACTCCTGTAAGTCTTTCCATTCCTTTCTGCTGGAAAATCTATAGACAACTTCAAATTATATTGTCGAGGCATCTGAACCATAGTTTGTTTATAGAGAAGACCACAATTATAGAGATAGTGTTAGGACTCAATACTGTCCTACATCCTTCTAGTGGATAGATCAGAAATTACTGAGCACTGATGCAAGCAAGTGCTGGCAAATTTTGTACCTGGTAGGGTGACAAAGCGCTATGTAAGTTAGTCCTCAACCTGCAGCTGTGTTGCTTTGAGCAGTGATGCCAGCGGATTGCACAAGTTAAACTACCTTGCAATTGCCTAGGAGTTGCCTCACAAGGAGAGCTGCTTGTAATTTCTTTTTTTTTTTTCACTAAAATTTTTCAGACTAATTTCTCAGTATCTCTGGGGATTATTTCCTCACCTCAGTTCTTTTCAAGTGCACAACTGCTTTTGGTATCTGGTATCTGCCCAGTTCTAAACAGCTCCATCTGGCTTCACAGTAATATTATAAACAAAAGGACAGAGTCTGTAGGGATAATTGTACCTTTCTTGTTATTAACATTATTTTCGGGCAGGGATGTAATGGTGCCAGAAATCAAGTTTTGTACTCTTCAGTATACTAAAGAAACTGGAAAAAGAAAAAAAAAAATGTAGATATATAGACCATGTTTGAAAGTGGTTTTTGTGTGTTTCAGTTTTCAAGAAAAACAAAAATCTCTGCACAAGATTGAATTTAGATGGATCATTTGTAGAAACCCTGGTGGTAGATGCTAGGGAGAATGACTACCTAATTTTATCGCTCTGTCCTATCAGAGAATTCTCTGTACAGGAAGAGTGGAAAAGGATCATGGGCACTTGCAACTAGTAGGTAAGACTTTCCAGTGTGCTGCTCCAACAGATGTTACTGTCTTTCTCCAGTGAATTTAAATGATAATGAACATATGAACATTTTTAGGTCCAAGGAAGTTGTAGCCTGTTGCTGTTATGGCACTTAAAATCTTCTGTGAATATGCTCAATATAGAAATGACATTTTATAAAATTAAAAAATAATAAAAATCCAAGGAGAATTAGAGGCAGTGACATATGTGAAGAGATCAAGACAATTTAATATACTATGCTACTGCTTGAAGGAAAGACTGTAAAGAATGATGTGCCTATTTAAAAATACCTCAGAGGTAAAGTGTGAGAGTTACAGGGGTTGTTACAACTTTATTTACTGTAGTCTCTCTTCTACCATCAAAATAGACTATTAACTTGAAGGAATATAAATTGAGAACAATGAGGCCTACTACAGTGACATCTCAGAAAAAAAAAAAATCTAGAAATTGAAGATACTGCACAGGAATATTTCCATTATATTTTAGGAAATAACTTTAAAGAGTAAGACTTTTACTGTTTCATCTTGCACCATTAATATCTTTGAGGATTTAAAAAGTGACTTGAATAAAAAATTAAGATAGGGCCCTTCAGGCAGTAGTATGAGCAAACCAAAAAAGTGGCTAATATGTGAAATTCACTTCCATCCAATATATTTTTAAAGACCTGTATGTGAGGCAATATCAGAGAGAGGATTATAATGTGAAATCCTGTTTTGTTGTTGTATTGTGTGTGTGTGTGTGTTGGGGGGGGGTTGGTGTTTTGTTTGGTTGGTTGGTTTGGTTTAGTTTTTTTTCCAGAAGACTCAAATGAGGATGTTCTGGAGAGTGAGCAGATCAATCACTCATTATATGCTATGTGTTATGTGTACTACAAGATGCTTATTCCGTTTCCTGTCAGATATGCCACAAGTGAAGGAGCGTTCTTTTCACAACTTAATTGCAGCTAGTGCAGACCAGGAACAAAGATACTGAAAGTTTAAATTCCACATGGTTGCAAAATGGTTTGTTTCTATCAGTCTTACAATGTGACAGACCATTTTTGTGTAGGTATTTTCACAACCTTAGGTTTCTCCACACCCTAAATGCCCATTATAGAACAACAAAGCTGCTGCACAAGGGTACGCTATCAAGATACAATTGAAAATAGACACAGTTTCAATGGGCTATTTTCCTATGTGACAGCTATTTCATTTGAAATTTACCTATTTTACATTCTAAACTGTTCTCAATGTCATAATTTCAGAGTATAGCATATAATTTTATTAAAATAACTCTAGTTCTAAGATTTATGCTAGAAAACTGGTTTGTATAACAACCAAACTACAGCAAGCCTCATTTTTCCAGTCATACAAAATATCAACCCTTCTTATGGTTTAGTGCAAGTTTTAGGTGGCATAGGATGTATTGGTGGTTTCTAATAAAATGCACAGCTAAGCTGTGGAAATCCCAGAATCATTGAATCAGTTGTAAGAGAGCCTCAGGATTATCCAGTCCAACCATAACCTGAACTAACTCTAGCGCTGAACCATGTGCCTAAGAACCTCGTCTAAACGCCTTTTAAACAGCTCCAGGGATGGTGACTCCACCAGTTCCATGAACAGTTGTTCCAATGCCTGACAACCCTTTCCATGAAGAATTTTTTCCCAATATCCTATTTAAACCCCGCCTGGGGCAACTTGAGGCCATTTCTTCTTGTCCTGTCACTTGCTACTTGAGAGAAGAGGCTAACATCTTCCATGCTACAACCTCCTTTCAAGTAGTTGTAGACAGTGATAATGTTTCCCCTCAGCCTCCTTTTCTCCAGACTAAACAGCCCCAGCTCCTTCAACCACTCCTCATAAGACTCGTGCTCATTGTCCCTGGGTGCTGTGATTGCCAAAATCTTTCATAGTGAGATTAGAAAAATTCATAGAAGGAGAAATCCACTATCTGTTATTAAATACTGACAAACCACTTCTGACAGAGGAAACTCTTAAGCTACACAAGGCTAACATAGTACTTGGCAGAACTGTTCTTGCCTTCTTCTTGCACTTAACTCTAGGCATTCATTTTGGTGATTGAGAAAAGATTTTGTGTTGGATGCAGGCAGTCTGGCTGCTGTCGTGAGTAGAGAACTTTCAACAGTAAAAGCTGTTTCTACTGTTTGTGTGTGCCAGCACTTCAGGGATAATTAACTGATTCTATGTAGGGTTCTGTTTCAGTCCTTACATTGTACTGTGGTGTCTGAGAGCTCTTTTGTTAACAGGTGAGAGACTGATTTTATAGCCTATGCACAAATAGAGTATGATGGATCACCCATTTGGCAGGACAGGGTGTTGAAATGCACTGAATGTTTTCCTCCCATGACAAAAATAATTCTGTGTGGTCCACTCTTATTTTTATCTGGATACAATTTTAATATACTCCTAAGTGCTTCTGTCTCAGGATCTATACTGTAATGTTTACTTTGTCAATGACTATCATAAAAACAGTGTTACATTTTTTTTTTAATTTGGATTCTTTGCAGGATAATAGCTGACATTCACAAGAAGGTTAGCATCAGTAAATCTAATCAGGTGCTGATCAGATAAGGTAAAACAACTTTTGCACTTCCTGAAAGTTACAGAAGAAAAAAAATCAAAGAAGCAATGCTAAAAAATAATAATCCTGACAATAGTCTATGAACAGATTGCATACAATTAGATTACTTTGCAAATAGTGCTATAAGAAAAAGTAATTGCTTCGTCAGATTCCTTCATCAGAAACAGTTTGGCTGCCAATTGACCTGTATTATCCTGTAGACATACCACATTATCTAACATTTCTTTGGAAAGAACATATCCTCTTATTTACCTTCATGCAGTGATGTCTGTTAGTGATTTCCTTAGGGCTTTGTTAAGGTGCATACATTGCTTCTGCATTTGAAATGAAAAAATGACCAATTTTTTTTAATATAATTTTTCAATTCTTAGATATCTTTATGTAATTATTTTTCTTTCAAATACCATCAGAATGAAGTTTGTTTCAAAGCAGATCTTTGTTCTGTTGACTCTTTCTGAAAATCATGTAACAATTCTTAAAACTATCTGAAATAATATAAGACCAAATTTGAAAACAGCTGCTCAGGGACTGTATGGGCATCAATCTGTTGGTGGTGAGCAATTGTTAGCAGTTGTATCACTTTCTTGGTTTATGATTATCAATAATTATTTTATGTATTCAATTATTAAACTTTTTTTTTTTTCTCAACTCACCCTTTTTCTCACTCTTACACTTCTGATTCTCCTGATTCTCCCCCATTACACTGCGGTGGGGGGAAACTGAGTGAGCAGCCATGTGATGCTTAGTTGCCAGCTGGAGTTAAACCGCACCACACAGAAAATCAAAACTAAACACAGGTTCGTGCAGTACTCAATAACAGAGCAGAATTACCTACAAGATACACTCTGCTCATACAGTCCAAATTTCCACATTGTGGAAAGTGTGACTTTTCAACCTGTGAACTGTAATTCCTTTTACGAATGCAGTAACTTACAATGTATATTTTATGTATGTATTTTATAAATTTTAAGGAAAAACATAGAATAACAAAGCCATTAAGAGAAACATATATATAATTTTATATTAAATTGGTTTTAGCATTAAGTAGGACCTTGTGCTCCGTCCTGTGGATATTCTGACAAATTTAGACCGTCAACCCCTTCCATTGTGTTCACACTCAATACTTAAGATAGTAATGCAAGATTCTGAGTGATTATTTTGTCAATTATGGCCACTTAAGGACCACAGAGATAGTAAAATGCTGTACAGAGATCAATTTATAGACAAGAAACTGATGGGTTGAAGTGCAACCTAACAAAAGTCAGATTATAATGGAAAGTGAAGCATATTGACGAGTTGGCATGGCACTATATAACAATCACAACATTTTTTAGGAATGTTGTCATGTTTCTTTCTGATTGTAAATGTGGTTTTAATCTCATCTAATTCCATATATCTATAAATTGGATATGTAATTTCAAGTTATGTACTCTTTGCTTCGTTATTAGCAATGGGCAGCTCAAAGAACGTATGGAGGTCAATTCAGTTATTCTGTGCCACTATCTTAAGGGATCTTGAATCAATATATGAAAGTAGTTATTGCTCTGCATATACTAAAAATGTGGCAAGTCCATACAACTTATGTTGGCCTTACACAACATGCCCTTAGGTACCTATGCAAAATGAAACCCATCCAAAATTTTTCTGAAATCAGGTGGAGTATAGCTTCAGTCAAACCACAGCATCAATGAGTGGCAAGACAGAGACAGTTTTTACTTATAGTCTTGATCTGAAATAATTAGATGACATTTAGCATTCTGTCGTATACACAGTTGTTTTGATACAACATCATATTAGATGACTAAACATATTAACATTCCAGTCCTTTAAATTTAGATGGACATTTTGAGACAAAGAGTGAACAACAATTTAACATTCTTATGTTAAGAGACTAGTCTACCAAAATGTCACATATATTTGTCATGGCACTTTAATGGCCTTTTCTGGATTTGAACTACCCGTAGAATTAAATATTATTTTGAATGAGGCTACGCTTGAACTTCAATGAATGAAAAAGCAGTTCTTTGGGTACTAGTATGTTGTTTGTAGATCCCACTACGACAGCACGATTGGAAATGTCTCATCTTTGCTGCTTTGAAGTTTTAATGTCATCCTCTTTCATTTATGTCATTAAATATAAATGCTATTGAAGGTTAAAGCCTGTTGTGATATCTTATTTGAAAAAGTGTTTTGCAGCTGGACAACTGTTTATTAATACATTTGAATAACACATTTATATTTTATTTTGTGGTAAGATTAACAATGATGTAATTATACTAAACATACTAGAAAATGATAGTTTTGGATGAAGAAAAATGGGATCAAGGATGGTATCAAGGGAACTATAATTAACACTATATCATCAGATTTAACAATTCCTTTGTTCATTTTGGAAAAGAAAGGGTGAGACTTTTTCATATTTTGGTACTAAATCTGAAAATACTTAATCAGATCTGAAAGGAAATTTCTGATTTCGGTTTGTGAAAAGGGTTCTGGAAAACAAAACTAACCAAACCAAACCAACTAACCAAACAACAACAACCGACAACAACAGAAATTAAACAAACCACAAGAACTAAACAACAGAGAAAGATCCCCAAAATATATGGAAAGAAAACCTGAAAGTGATATTTTACAAGCATTTCGTGACATGTTTTCTATTTTTAATATGGATTTTCTTCAGAATAGAATAATTAAAACTAAAGTCTGATTACCATTAAAAAATCCAATGTAAGAGTTCTAAGTCATAGGAAGCAAGCTAAGACTAGTAATATGTCTAAAGATGATAAATATGATGTGCAGAAAATAGGAATTTTAATTTCTGCCAGGCAGTTTTATTAGTATGAATTTTGCCTTTGGCTATATATTTATATATGTATGTTGATTTTAGCTATCGATTTTTATTAGTTAATATGCTTCACCTATTCTTTGAGGGAAAGAAGAGGACGTGTTCCTCTAAGACTGTTTTCAGTATTTCCGTGTCTGTGAAATACAGCCTAAGATTATCCATTCTTAAACGATGTCTGTATTCCTTACCTTGAGAACCCAATCACTCTTATGGCTCTAGTTTGTTTGCTTGTTTGTTTTTGTTTTTGTTTTTTTCTTATCAGATAACAGAACTAAACCCAGGGTTTCTGCCTGTGCATCCCCAGACTCTTCCTTCCTTCCTTTGTGTTTTGTGTCACTTAACATGCAAGTACTAATGGAAAACTCTCACAATTTTGTATTTCAAAATAATACCATTTATTCATGTTTAAATTAGTGTTAGTCAAAACTGATACTCAAACTCTCAAAGAGAATCAAAAGTCTTATGGAAGAGAATATTTCATATATTATATTTAAGTGTGCTGCTGCTCATTACATTTAACCAGCAATTTACAAACTACTTTATAAATTCCATGGAAGCTGTTTTGATGATGTCTATTTACATTTCTTGTAAGCTGATTCTGACCAGCATACATGGAAATTGTCCATGCATTGGCATTTTGATTTCATAGATTTTGCATTTTTAAAAGTTACTGGCTACCCCACTGAGAATTTATTCCAGGTTACAAATGCAAAGATAGGAAGCTTCTAGTGGTTTTCCATGCACCACTGACATGACAGCTATGGGGAATGCACTCTTTATGAGAGGAGACACCATGAGACATTTTGGGTTTAAACTAGAAATTTCAGTTCAGCAGTTTTAGAGGCATTTTTTTTTTTTTTAGAATTCTCTTATGCGCAGCTCTAAAATATTCCTAAATCCCCCTCTTCTCTTTGTCTGCATAATCATTCATTTCTCTCAAACCAATGTAATTTGACAGAAAGACATGGAATGACTAACGCATTGAGGGCACAGACGGGTTTTAGCAACACCAGTGAGCACCATGGCTATGTCTATACCACTCTGAAAAAAAGAGTACTCAGGATGGGCTGTCAGCTCTTGGTTCTGCTTGTTTCCCATCTAAAGATATTTGCTAGACATCTCTGATGATTTTATGTTATATTACCTACCAGTGAGACAGGTCCAGCCCAAGGGATGACATCCTGCTTGGCCCCCATATGTTCCCATCCGCAGGGAGGTGGCCAGTGCCCAGGTCCTGGGCTGTCTCCAGCTGCCCCTTGGCTGTCCTGGAGCAGGTTGGGACAGTGGAATGATTTCTGGCTGCCAGAACCAGCCTTGATATCCCTGAAGAGCCCCTATTGCTCCTGGTCCCAGGGAGCTACTGGCCTGTGCTGCAGGCTGACATATTTTATTTTGTTTCATAAAATAAAAATTCAGCCAAGATCTTATCGTGACCAATGGTTTGTCTCTGAGGTCAAAGATTAAAGATGCCTTGAAGACACTCAGAGAGGAATGGGAAGCCTATGGAAGTCAGCCTGTATATATACGATATACAAAGGGTATGTAAAAGTTGTAGATGTAGATGGGAATACTAATGAGAGCCATGCAGTCTGCCCTGACTGCAATAACACTCTTCAAATACACGGCCCTCTGTACTCACTATTTTCATATTGCAAATGCATGAGGCTCTTCAGAGTATCTGTATTTCAAATACTTATTCCATTATCTACAAAAAACCAATTTTTTTGTGTGTGATTTTTTTTTTATTTATTTTTTTTTTTTTTAAAAAAGAATTTGTTAGCTCCAAACATCTGTGGGGTCTGAAGACTTAATCAGTGAGAAATAAATATTGTGGAGTGTAAAGTACTAGTTTTAACATTTATGTGTTTAAATAAATATGAATAACTGTCCTCCAACTTCTTCTTCAGTCTCTGACAATGTCTATCTTTGTGCAGATTTGCTCATCATTGTCACAGGGACCATATATTCCAGGCTTCCCTTCGTTTCTGAAATTTTACTGCTTTGTGGAATTAACTTTGGAATGTCATACAAACCTTCAGCTTTCTAAAGAGCATTTCCAAAAACTTCACAATTAGCTTCAAATTCTAAAATGCTTTATGCAAGATTTCAAAACAGCAGAGACTAAACTCCAAAAATATTTGCTCTGTAGAGTGAGATGCAGAATTGGGCTCCAACACGTCAGAAAAAAAGGTCACAAATTCAAAAACTGTTTTGATACGATTCAGTGATAAAAAGCTGACTGCATTGTTTTCATTAACACAATTTTTCATTCAGTGTCGCAATGAGTAAAGTATCAAAATGAAGTCATGCTACAGAAATAAGTTGAGTGTTACTATAAAAGACATTATGGAATAATACAGATACTTTATCCAGTTAACATAACAGGTATTTCAGCATGGAGTCACAAAATGTAATTCAGCATATAACTGTTTTATTTGTTTCCTTCTTCCTAAGTAGCTTGACTTCTGCACTGGTAACAAGAAGCAAAATCATTAACATATTTTCAGGTATTTTCACAATTGCCTGTTATAAGTCATGGAAAAGAGGATTGTTCCAACCTGAGGTAGAAAGGAAATGGTAGTTCTCTCATCCTAACAAAGAAATAGTGGTCTCTGATTTTTACTGAAAATGAAAAAAGAGGTAAAATATTAGTAAAATATTAATTCCCACTCAGAGATGAACTTTCTTAACCATTTCAGTGAGCTTCATGTAAAACATGGTTGTTCTGTACAACATTTCACTTGGGGCATCAAATAAACTTACTCTGTATCTCAGACCTTAATTTAAACTGATACTAACAGATGCAAACTGGTGTCTTCAAGCTACCTAAACCGAATACCAGATTTTCCTGTATTTATTACACATATATTCCCTACTGTACTTCATTCTAAAAATGCTCTACATTTTCTTAAAAGTAGGCCGGAAGCAGATTATGACTAAGCTCACTGTCTTGAGGAGACTGGCCTGGAAATTCTTATCTGGCAAACCTCTCACTGAATAAAGATCTACCTTTTAATGATTTAGATGTGCTTTTGCTGCTGCTATGAGCTCTCCCAGTCTTGCTCAAGCAACAATTCAAATAACATTTGTTTCTAGGCACAATAGAAACTTCATGCTCAACTACAATTTTTTATGCATTTCAGACTCTTCAAGTATTCTATGATACAATCCTCTTGATTACAACCTATATGAGTTCATGATTGACACAAAGGATCACCTATTTCAAATATCCTGCCAGTATAAAAAAATGTACTATGCTTTAATCTAATATGTTTTCTTTCAGAGTTACCATAAACCAAGAGATGAACTTTTGGTTAGTGCTTGTCATTTGATTTCTAAATTGGGAAAAAAAAAAAAAACAACCTATCCTAAAAGAATCAGACAGAGTTATTATTTGATATGTAATGTATTTTAAATCTAGCTGAATTATCCAGATTATTTGTACCACTAATAAAGAAAAAAGTTTACTTCTACTGTACTGTGACTGAAGAAGGCCTGTAGCACGGATCATATTAAAAACATTGCCTGTAGGCAACTAGCAGCCAAATGAAATCTTTGTAGCAAATCTGCATGGGACTTTTTAAAACTGTGACTCCTCAGCAATTCTAGATAAGCACTGTGCCTACATAATTTTCTATGATTTTTTTTTAACTGATCAAGGTGATCTTAAAGCTCTATGGTTGAAAAAAACAGGATGTAACTGGACTAACTAATGCTTCCTAGTATCAAAAGTCTTCTCCTGGGTTTGTTCCAGTGCTGCAGACTACTTTGGTGCCAAAGATGTCACTTTATGTCCCACTCTTTATCTGGCGCTGAGAAAAATTTAGCAGGTCTCTCCCACATTTGGGTAGTGGTTTCTTTGCATATACACTATTACTACAGCTGACTGCAGAAAATTTTGTGTTTGGATACCAAAATTCTTATTGTGCCAAAGTAAAAAAAAGACCTCAGCTTTTATTTCTAAAACTATTTTTCAAGGCATAGGAAAGCAAAACCTCTTTTTGCGGTTCTTAACTATCAACATTTCTTTGAAGTTTCTACTTTAGTGTGTGACATTGCAAAGATCTTTCTGTAAGAGTGACAGCAGATTAAATCACAGATTAGACAGCTGATTTCTTTGAAGTTTGCGTGAGTGGGTGATTTATTCATGAATGTCTCACAGAGACTGATAGGTCAATTTTTACATCATGTGTCAGCTAAACAGCTTCTGCAGTGATCAACTATTTATTGAGAAAGGGCTTGTCAGAACATACTCGTCTGGAATGAATCACAAAAACCTGCTTACAAAATAACAATGTATCTACTGCTATCACCTTCCTACAGACTCACCTGAAGTTAGAGATTACAGTGGTGTATTCATGCAAATGGTACATCACAGAGTTCACAGGCATTGTTATATCATCCTCCTATACCTTAGGATTCTTGGTATTCAGTCTGAAACCTTGACAATGTACTTAGTAAAACATACAGCTAAAAATCCAATAAATATGGGACTATGATATATTTTCTTTGCAGAGGATTTCTGGTTTCTGTGAAACATACCAGTTATGGAAAAAAAAAAAAAAGTGAGTTTTGCTGTGAAAGAACTTTACACTTGCAAAGGAAGTTTGTATTTAGTTTGTTTCAGCAAACTTTGAACTGCTCTGTAACAGAGGGAGCAGAAGATAGAACAGTATAACGACCCCTTTTGTAACTTTGTCCTTATATCCGCAATCTGATTATAGAACTTCTGAGTCTTAAAATAATACATAGAATTGTTTTTATTATATTGGGTTTGTTCCATGCTATGCTTTTCTCCCTAGAGTAATTAAATATATATATTGAATTTTTAATACAAGACAAATAGTGTATCGATTAATTTAACAAAAAGAATAACTGACAGTTATATAACATTTTTATTCTCAGAGGTTCCCTAGCCAGACTAGAACTCTAAGAACTGTTTAATCAGTTTAGAAAGAAACTATGAAGACTGACTGCATTCTGGTCTGAAGCTGAGCACCTTCTCAAAGGTCCAAAAAATTTAGATTAAACAACTCCCAGTTTCAAAAAGAGCTGCAAGGAAAACCAGTAGGCTGTCAGACTGCAAGTCTATGTAAATATATTTAAGAAAGTAAACATATAAATATAAAGATGGTATCAGTGCATCTCCAGTTTCAAAACTGAAGAATTTATGTTCTTCTAAATCTACGTCAGATGTAAGAACATTATTGGAACATCAGGGTTATGCAGCATTTCATTGTTTACAAAAAAAGTTATCTATCAATGCTTGAGACATACAACTCAGTGGAAAATACAGTATTTCTAATGATTATTTCAGTCTGGAGTGATATATCAGGGCTAATTCAAATGAAGGTGTGTTACCAATGAGTTTCCACAGGAATGCTGCACATTTTGGTCTTCAGAGGCAATTCAAGGTTGACGTATCTCACTGGATCACAGCACATGGTGGAACAACTTACTCAACACATTCACCGGTTGCTCAGTTTCACCTGTTCTCAGGCTCTGTATTCATCAGTTTGGCACCAATAATAATAAAAAGCAGTGAGCTGATTCCATTGATCTTTGGAAGTTCTAATAGCTATACACTGTAGGAGTGAAAGAGATTTTAAGAAGTTAGAAGATAATTATGAGAGAGTTCAAAAGGATCTTATACCTAATCAGTCTTGCTGCTTTGCTGGAAGAGACAAGTTCTTATCCCATGACAGGCATTAGATTCTTAACTAATATGTTTACTGTAGGCCACTCCATAGTTATTATTACTTTATAGCTGAGAGTAGCTATGTGTTCGATCATTAAATGTGATACTACAATCCACATCTGGATGTGTTAAAATTTATTTTTTTAGAGACAACAATGCATTATTTAAAGTGGTTTCTTACAGAACATATGTTTTCAGCATCTTCATGGTGATTACCTTCTATCTGAGAAAAAAGACAAAATCCTACATTTTCTAAAAAAAAACCCCAAAAAACAACAAACTGTTGATTACTTTTTTTTTTTCTTTCACATAAACAATCAACTAAAGCTGAGAAAAAAGAATAACGAAAAAATCTAACATTGCTACTGAAGTACACCTCATTAAGGGCTGAATTCATTCTAAGACACAGAAATTAAATAACCAAACACACATCAAAATATATGAATAATTAGGTGGTATTTAAATGGCATTTAAAGATGGTGGACATGAATATTTCAAATTATATCTGGTGAGATTTGGAGGCAAGAAACAACCCTGAAAACTAGAAAATTCTTTTAAAGCCATGAGTATGCATCTTGTCTTCAAAATAAGGCTTGATTAGTATGTAATAATAAACACGAAACCACATAGACAACAATGAGAAGAAACAAAATCTTGAACAGCTGTTCCTAAATGAGCGTTATCAAACCTACGCACTGAATGAGTCAGAGGTCTTGAGAAATATAATCATATTTTGATTATATTGTTGAATATCAAGTACACATAAGAGAAACTGAATAATTTTTTTTTCTTCTGACATTCACTTTTCAAGTCCAGTAAGAAACATCCTAGATAAGGTTTAGTGCATATTGCTGTGATTTAGATTTATCTCATCAAATATTTTGGAATTATTGCTAGCATATAGAACCACGTGCACAGTTATAATTCTACACAGCCTTGTGGGATCATCAATGTTTACTTTCTCACTGTGTGTTGAACTGATGAATAATAAGTTTGAGGAATATTTTTTGGATCATCATAAGATTTTTTAAATTAATTTGTTCTGGTATATTTGCCACAATTTTATGTTTGCTTTCCTTGGAAAGTCATCTGGTTGAGTTTAGTTACCAGGTTATTAAAAAAGAAAATGGCTTTTAAAAGTTCATAGACTCCATTAAGAAGCCCTATCCTGTTTTTCAGTCATGATTTTGAGCCTTAGATCTGACATCACATTCAACCAGTTATGGATCTAAAATAACATTGATTGTAGTCAACTAAACTAAAGAACATGACTTAGAATAATAAGCCACTGAGTCAAATATATTTGTCAAGACAGCAAAATGACTGAATAAAAACATATGTTTGAGAGACTCAATGCTTTTAGAGATATAGGAACAAAAGAACGAGCAACTTTTTTGTCTCTCTACTGAGGTCTGCTTATGAAAGTTTATAGCAAGTACAAGATCAGAGCATCCTGACACGCAGGAAGTCAAGGAAGGGAGCCAGGAGGCCTGCTCGGTTAAACAGGGAACTGCTGGGCAAACTCAAGTGGAAGAGTTTACAGATCATGGAAGGAGGGGCTGGCCACTTGGGGAGAATATAAGGCTGTTGTCAGAGAATCTAGGGAGGCAACTATGAAAGCTAAGTCCGCCTTAGAATTAAACCTTGCAAGATGGGTCAAGGACAACAGGAAGAGTTTCTTCAAATACATGGCAGATAAAACTAACACTAGAGGCAATGTAGGCCCACTGATGAACGAGGTGGGTGCCCTGGTGACAGAAGATACAGAGAAGGCAGAGTTACTGAACACCTTCTTTGTCTCTGTCTACTCTGTTGGAGGCTGTCCTGAGGAGGCCCATACCCCTGAGACCCCAGAGGAAATCAGGACAATGGAGGAGTTTGCCTCGGTTGATGAGAACTGGGTTAGGGAGCAATTAAGCAGTCTGGACATTCATAAATCCATGGGTCCAGATGGGATGCAAGCACAGGTGCTGAAGGAGCTGGCTGAGGTCATTGCTAGGCCACTCTCCATCATCTTTGTCAGGTCTTGGGAAACAGGAGAGGTGTCTGAGGACTGGAAGAAAGCAAATGTCACTCCAGTCTTCAAAAAGGGAAAGAAGGAGGACCAGGGTAACTATAGATAGGTCAGCCTCATCTCCATCCCTTGGAAGGTGATGGAATGACTTATCCTTGGTGTCCTCTCAAAGCATATCAGGATAACAGGGACATTAGGGGCAGTCAACATGGCTTCACCAAGGGGAAGTCATGCTTAACTAACCTCATAGCCTTTTATGAGGACACGACCAGGTGGCTAGATGATGGCAAAGAAGTGGATGTGGTCTATCTTGATTTCAGTAAAGCATTTGACAGAGTTTCCCACAGCATCCTTGCTACTAAATTGAGGAAGTGTGGACTGGATGATTAGGTAGTGAGGTGGACTGTGAACTGGCTGAAGGAAAGAAGCCAGAGAGTCGTGGTCAATGGAGCAGAGTCTAGTTGGAGGTCTGTATATAGTGGAGTCGCTCAAGGGTCGGTACTGTGACCAGTGTTATTCAATATACTCATCAACGACTTCGATGAAGGAATAGAGTGCACTGTCAGCAAGTTTGCTGATAACACCAAGCTGAGAGGAGTGGCTGACACGCCAGAAGGCTGTGCTGCCATCCAGCGAGACCTGGACAGGCTGGAGAGTTGGGAAGGGAAAAATTTAATGAAATATAATAAGGGAGAGGGTATAGTCTTGCATCTGGGCAGGAACAACCCCAGGTTCCAGTATAAGTTGGAGAATGACCTACTAGAGAACGAGGTAGAGGAAAGGGACCTGGGGATCCTGGTGGACATCAGGATGACCATGAGCCAGCACTGTGCCCTTGTGGCCAAGAAGGCCAATGGCATCCTGGGGTGTATTAGAAAGAAGGTGGTTAGTAGGTTGAGAGGGGTTTTCCTCCCCCTCTAATCTGACCTGGTGAGACCACATCTGGAATATTGTGTCCAGTTCTGGGCCCCTCAGTTCAAGAAGGACAGGGAACTGCTGGAGAGAGTCCAGCGTAGGGCAACAAAGATGATGAAGGGAGTGGAGCATCTCCCTTATGAGGAAAGGCTGAAGGAGCTGGGTCTCTTTAGCTTGGAGGAGACTGAGGGGTGACTTCATTAATGTTTATAAATATGTAAAGGGTGAGTGTTACCAGGATGGAGCCAGGCTCTTCTTGGTGACAATCAATGGTAAGACAAATGGCAATGGGTACAAACTTGAACACAAGAGGTTCCATTATTTGAGAAGAAACTTCTTCTCAGTGAGGGTGATGGAGCACTTGAACAGGCTGCCCAGAGAGGTTGTGGAGCCTTCTCTGGAGACATTCAAAACCTGCCTGGACACATTCCTGTGTAGCCTCATCTAGGGATTCCTGCTCTGTCAGGGGGATTGGACTAGATGATCTTTTGAGGTCCCTTCTAATTCCTAATATTCTGTGATTCTGTGATTTAAGGTAGAAAAATCAAAACAGATTGGTGTATCTCAAATACTTGAAATTAATTTTATTTGCTTTGTTTAACAAATCTGAATTTGAAATATCATTAAAATATGTCTTTTTTGTTTGTTTGTTTGTTTGTTTGTTTTTTAATTTTTTTTTTTTTTAGTAACGAGGTAATGTCCTGATTGCAGCAAAGTTAGGAGAAATTCTGACAGGAAACATTTTTAAAAACTGTTTCAGTTTCCCTGTACATGGTATTTTCATGGTCTTGGAAACAACACGTGAACTATGAACAATTTTCTATATGGAGTAAAAATCTATGCTACTCAGTTCAAGCTGTGTATTATAGGAATCGTTTGACTGAAATATATTTGAAATTAAAGTTAACTTTTTTTTGTTGCCTTTTTTCCCCCCAAATCATCATTCAGTTTTACATATTTATTTATTCATTGCTTGTGCCAACACACTCATATTGTCATCCAAAGAAGTGACTTTTATAACACATCTGTACATGTTTTCAAATTAAACTGTCATTCTCATAAGGAAGTCAAGGTCAGCAAATGAATTAACTGATAATTAACAATATTTTGATAATTTATTCTTCTTTTATCTGTTTTCTGAAAATGTGTGTCTGTTTAGTGTCAGGCAAAGATATTTAGAAAATCTTCCTATGTACAAATAGTTACGTAACAAGTACACTTCTAGCTCTTATACCTCAGGCTACAGATGTCCCTCTGAAATTTAAAGCCATATGTCAACATGAATTTACTGTGCATTAACGATGAACCTCCCTCCTGTCATTCAAAGCTCTATCTCTCTATAGAAATCTGAAGAATATGGTGTCTAATTTCAGAATGAAATGAAGATAGCTTAACCACAAATCTCTTCAGACAGTTTGACTTGAACCAGCAAAACAAAAAATACCCATCAGTATCAGCAATATCGACTGCTTCAATACTAGGGTGAGACAAAGGCATTAATAAAATTCCAAGGACTTTTCGTGGATTTTTGTTTTACACGACACTTTGCCTAATACTTCTTTATCTAAACCAATATTGAAGAACTGGTAAAGAAAAGGATCAAAGATTTATTTCCAAAAACACTTTTCCAGTTCCTCCTTTAGTATATAACATTCCTTGAAATTAATATGTTTTTTATGTCAATATACTCCCGTAACTTCAGTGCCTTGTCCTGTCTGGCTTTCTTGCACCAGGGTTTCTGCAAATGAAGACATGTATCTGGAGCTGTAAGTGGAAATGTCATATACTTATGCAATTATATACTTTTTATATTACATAAATAGATATAATTTCTACTTACATTTGAGGATATTGTATATATAAATATATGTGTTATATTTTGAACAATATATTAATACATTGCAACTATATAAATACAGAGCTGACATTGCAACAATATAAATAGAGAGCTGAAGGAAATCACATTGTCTTTGAGATCTGTCCTATATATTTTGCTTTCTTTTACCTGAGTGGGCAGAGGTAGACATAAATATTTTCTTATTAACTTGTTGCAGTTTTACAGGAATTATATGTAGTTTTATAGATTCACAAATAGGTGGCACTAGTGAATTCTAAATTTGCAGCAATTTCCATGTTCCCAATTAGGAAAATACAAGTCCTTTGTGCCCTCTAACATATTCATGATTGGCCTTTACCACCAATAGCAACTTTGAACTTAGTTATGAGGGCTGAAACAGGGAGGATCCTGTTTTCCACTTCCAGGAGATAAGTAACTTCTATTGAGTGTAACAGGAGTTACTCACTTTTGAGTGTAGGAGAAGAGTGCCTACATGTTGCATTAAAATAGGAAAAAACATATTGCTCCTTGATATAAAATATGTCTAGGATGGCATAATGTATTGACAGCTCTTATGAGAAACCCAATTAAACTAGTTGGACCTGAAAAATTACCTGGCACACTAGAAATGTCAAATAGAAATGTGAATTTGAGTCATATTACCTGCTGGTTTGCAATGGGGTAACTTTCTGATTGTCAAAGTAATTAGGGCTATTTTACAACTGCTATCAGCACAGACTTAGGTTTATTAGTGTTTTATAAGCAAGATGCTTCCACAGATATTGTTAGGTCCCCAGGCAGTTAACCAGTCTATCAGAAACTCTTTGATGCTTTCAAAGAGGGAATCTGACCTCTTCCCACACATTGTATGTACATATCTGTATGCAGGTGGGTATGTGCACACATGCACAACTTATACATATGCATACATAGATATTGAATTAAATGGTATATACAAAAATTATGGTTTATTTAATTTGATCATACAATTTTAATGAAATTTTATCCTGTTTGTATAGTAATAAGACCAGGACTTCCTAGACAAGAAACAATGAGAATTTAAAGACACACATTTTAAATCTCTTGCAACTTCGGAGGCCATGACAGAAAATATTGTTAAGTGGATTAACAAATTTAGTAAAGTTTTGCACTAAGGGAAGACATAGAAACTTATTTCTAAACAAATGAAACCCCTAGTAAAACTGGCACAGAATAATCAATACTACTCCATATTTTAAAAATTAGTTTTGCAACTAACTATGTGTTTGATAGATTAGTGATTTTAAACCAGGACAAGCTCCCAGAATATATTATTCTGTGAATAAAGAAAAAGGAGTTGAACAAGAGATTAAAATAAAAATCAGAACACAAGACATACTGACTGCGTGCACACAGCCCACATTAATGTAAATGACATATGCACTGCAGCTGAGGGAACACAAGGAAACATCATTGATTAGAAAAATAATTCTTCACAGGCCTTCCTTACTATAATGCAAGTGGAAGAAATACACATCAATCTCTCTTGTGACAAACCGAGGTTTTGTCTTATACATTGATGTGTATATTAACATATTGAGCAGTTTCTGTGTCACTTCTTTGAGTGTGAAGACAGCAGGCAAGGTCTGGTCATGCCCATAACAGTAGATGCTCTCATCCTCTAAAACAGGGAGCCAGCTTTCAAAATATCAGTCGAAAATGGATCACATGTGTGGTGGGTTGACTGTGGCTGGATGCCAGGCGCCCATCAAAGCTGCTTTACCACTCCCGCCCCTCCACTGGACAGAAGAGACAAAACATGGTAAGAGGCTCAGGGGTCAAGATAAGGACAGGGAAAGATCACTCACCAATTACCATCATAGGCAAAACAGGCTCAACCTGGGGAAATTAATTTATTGCCAATCAAAAGTAACAGTAGGGTAATGAGAAACAAAAGCAAATCTTAAAACACTTTACCCCCACCCCTCCCTTCTTCCCAATTTTCTCTACCTTCTTCCCCTGAGACGTGCAGGGAGATGGTGAATGGAGGTTGTGGTCAGTTCATCACACGTTGTCTCTGCTGCTCCTTCCTCCTTATGGGGAAGACTTCTCACACTCTTCCCTTGCTCCAGCATGGGTTCCCTCCCATGGGAGACCGTGCCCCCTGAACTTCTCCAAATGGCTCCTTCCCATTGGCTTCAGTTCTTCATGAACTGTTCCAGTGTGGGTCATTTCCATGAGATGCAGCTCTTCAAGAACAGACTGCTGCAGTGTAGGTACCCCACAGGGTCACAGGTCCTGCCAGGAGCCTGCTTCAGTGTGGGATTCCCATGGGGTCACACTCTTCCTCAGACACCTATGTGCTCTGGCATGGGGTCCTTCATGGTCTGCTCTGCTGTGGACTCCCATGGGTTGCAGGACAACAGCTGGCCTCACCATGGTCTGCACCACAGGCTGCAGATGGATCTCTGCTCTGGTGCTTGGAGGACCTCTTCTTCCTCCTTCTTCACTGACCTTGGTGTCTGCAAAGTTGTTTATCTCATACATTCTTACTCTTCTCTTCCAGCTGCGGTTCTGTGCAGTTTTTAGTCCTTCTCACATATGTTACCCTAGAGATGCTACCACCATCGCTGATGGGTTCAGCCTTGGCCAGTGGCAGGTCAGTCACAGAGCTGGCTGACATTGGCTCTGTTGGACATAGGGAAGCTTCTGGCAGCTTCTCACAGAACCCACCCCTGTATCTCCACCTCTGCCAAAACCTTGCTGTGCAAACCCGGTACACACTTGCTCGTGATATCTCCAAAAATATGCCCATGTTTTAACTATATAGTTAAAACTATATAGTTAAAACATGGGCATATTTTTATAGTTGCTGTCCCCAGCCAAAAATGTGTTAAAACCACTGCAAGAGATGATAAAATCACATTGCTTGAGCTCTTGACTGCATTTAGCTTAATTCTCTCATTACTGTTTGACACAGTTTGTTATTTTTAGAAATGTATCCTGTTGTAGTGAAACTCAAAGTCTTTCTGAATTAACTAGAGTGTATGCTGCTATGTTACCTGAAAGATCTCTGCAAAGAAAATAAGAGAAAGTTAGCAGTAAAAATATCTGCAAAAAAGGATACTGTAGGAAGAGTAACCTAATGATATATTTCATTTACTGCAGTTTGATGGGTCAGAGATACCACTAGAAAATTAGATGTTCAGGATAATGGAGTGAACTTCATTGTGAGTATCACAGGAGTCTGAGTTGGCTGCAGCTGTGAAGTGGAGCTGCTTTCTTTATCTAAACTTTAAAAAACAGGAAAACAATTTGAGTGCAGCTCATATATGGTTAGGGGAAGTTTGCAGTATTATTTCAGGTAATATCTATGAAAAAGTTTGGCAGAAAATAAAGAAAAAAATAATCTCAGTGTTGAGAAGTGTTCACAATGCTGTGTCTTCAAATTTTTACAGAAGTGACAGATTTTTAAATGAATGCAATAATTTGAAAGTCAAAATACAAAATATGTCTGATGGATAAAAGAAGCATGTCTGTGTTGAAATCATTATATACAAAGAATGTTGATGAGGATGTAGCAGTGACAGATTATCAGGAGACAGAAATTGATAAAAACTTGCAAAAAAGCAGAGGAAGGGTTGAGTAAATACTATGAAGAGATTATAAGTAAGGACCTTCTAGTAAGAAACCGAGAGAAGGAAGGAAGGAAGGAAGGAAGGAAGGAAGGAAGGAAGGAAGGAAGGAAGGAAGGAAGGAAGGAAGGAAGGAAGGAAGGAAGGAAGGAAGGAAGGAAGGAAGGAAGGAAGGAAGGAAGGAAGGAAGGAAGGAAGGAAGGAAGGAAGGAAGGAAGGAAGGAAGGAAGGAAGGAAGGAAGGAAGGAAGTGTTTTCGCAAGGAGCTGGTAAGACAGCCAAGCAGTGGAACATGTTGCCTAAAGAGGTGTTGTTTCCTTGGAATTTTTCAAGATCCAACTAGACTAAGCGTTAAGCAACTCAGTTTGATTGATAGCTGGCCCAGCTTTGAGCATGGGGTTGGACCAGAGACCTCCTAAGGTCCCTTCCAACCTGAGTTATCTTATGATTTCTTATATCTTATCTTATGATCTTAAGATCCCAGATCTGAGTGTTAACAGGAATAACTTGGATGCAGAAGTAACATGAGTGCAGTTCCGCTGCTGCAGAAGTGGCTTTATAAATAGCGTATCCTTTATGGAAATAGCTATGCCTGGATTAATCACCATATAATAAATATAACTGCATCCATACCCACACTGGGGCAGCTACTCAGTCTTTGCAGAACAGTTAATACAGTCCACACTTCTATGTAAAGAAGACTCATATTGCCAAGGAACAAAAAAGCCACCACCATTGCTCTACTGTAAAGGAACAATTTACTAAAATACCATAATCATCCATCAGCTACTAATCTTTAAATATCAATAATTACTAAATGTTCTTGTGCCTGCTCAACTAAAGACAGGATATAAACACAATGCTAAATCACTTATGCAGTAAGTTACAATGTATGTCATGTAGCTTGAGTAAATACTGTTGTCTTGGAGTTCCCAGTAAGAACACAGAGTGACAGGAAGTTACATTGCCTTAAGTAGGAAAGCAGGTCCCTCATATTAAAGCATCTTTCTTCATTTTTAAGGGAAATAAATCTCTGTTTATAAGTTTGTCTGAATAGTCACATACTTTATGAATCAATTGCTTCTTCCAAAGTTAATCTGAACCCAGTAAATCGTGTTCAAATGCTGAATCTCTTTTGGAATACTTTCTAAAGTTCAGAAAAGTTGCAAGAGAGTGTTCTTTAGACTCATATACCATTTCAAGTAACATAGTTTCTCAATACACTGCTTTGAAAATACAGGCTTATGTGGAAAAATCTGCCAGATCCATTTACTCTAGCTAGCACTGAAATTCCCAAATGATTCATCTTTCTACCTAAGACGTCTTCCAGAAGATAAACTCAGAAACATTTGAAACATAGATTATGGATAGAAAATTTTTAAAAATAATATTTAGGTCCAGGGATTAATGAGTAAGATTTTCCTACTTCCAATAGAAAAATCCAGAAGAAAAGAAGAAAAAAAAAAGGAAAAAAAGGATTTGAGTGATGAAACACAAAAGCTGAACACTTGTATATAAGGCAGTGACTGGGGAACAGTCTTATGTACTTTAAATTGGAATTTAAAAACACAAACAAAAATATATGGTCTTAGGATCATTTAGATTGCAAAGAACCTCAAGGCCTCTGTAGTCCAAGCTTTTGCTCAAAGAGTGGTCAGACCAGATTGCCCAGGGTTTTATTCATTAGGTCTTGAAAACTTTCAAAGATGGGAACTGCATAGTCTCTCTGAGCAATACGACTAATGGACAAGCAGTCTTTTGCTTGACCATCCTCTCAGTGAGAAAGGTTTTAACTCATATCTGGTATGATTTTTTCTTGGTTCAATTTATTTCCTTCCTTCACACCACTGTGAACAGCTTAACTTTGTCTCCTTGATCACTGCTCTGAATGAACTGTCAGGCAGCTGTTAGGTCCCCTGGAAGCTGTCCCTTCTCTAGACTGAAAAAGACTCTGCCCATCAGCCTCTCCTTGTTTTGCTTTGCTCCCTGACTATCTTGGAGGTCACCTGATGAACTCACTTCAGTTTGTCTTTGTCTTCAACATAATATTCAGGTTTTGAGTGTTGAGTCTCCTAACTGTGCTTCTGTTCATACAGCACAGGATGCTTATGGCCTCCATTCCTGCCAGGGTGCACTGGTGCCACCTGTGCAGCTTAGTATATAAGTTTTTCAGTAGAGTTACTCCCCAACCCCTGTATATTCTTTCCCAGGGGAAGGACTTCAAATTTGTCCTTGCTGAGTTTTATGAAGTTCCTGTCAACCTCACTAGATATCAAGCTCCAGATAGCACTAGCCACTACTCTTGAAAGTCCAAATACATGACCCTTTTTTTATGCATCTGGTTGTTGACTCATCCAGACTAGACAGACATGACGATATTGTGACAGGCAGTGTTAAAGGCATACATTTAGACTGCTCTAAACCTTGAAAGATATATAGTGTATAAAGGTATGAAAGTCCATCTATTGAGAAGTAAATGTAAATGGTTAGATATTTTTTTTTTAAATTTTGTTTCAGTGCTATTGTATGCAACTGCCTTCAAAATAAACCATAAGACATTTTTGCATATCAACTCATCCACGCATTTTAGTTTAGCTTCATTTGAATTTGCCTCATGTTATAAAAGAAAAAGTTTTCTCTGTGTATCACTCTTAGCACACACACCAAATAGTTATGTTACTTGTGATGAACAGCAGTATCACAGAAAAGAGAAGCACTTGGCCACACCTTCAACCATTCCGGTCTTTACAACAAAAGATTCTTTATTAGGCTTTTTAAATACATTGTTGCTCATTCCTCCTCCAAATATTTTTTAAGAAAATACCTGAATGATTGTATCATTATGTTTTATCATGTCACTCTCCTCTATGAGTCACACAATCTGCTTCTCAATGCACATTTTTAGCAGAACAAACTGCCCTTAGTCTTTAGAATCAAGTTATTTTGTTCTATTTTTTGTTTTATCTACAAATCTCCAAACTATGTTCTTTGTTGAATCACTGTATCAAAGTGATCAAAACACCATGCTGCAGCTATGGAAATATTGTACTGAATAATAGGCACCCAAAACTATCCTTATATTAAGAGAAGAGTTAGAAAAAGTAGACGTCTACCAGCAGAAGAGCTTTGAACGTCCAGCACATATCTGCATGAGTCAAGCATATAGTCAGATGTACTCACACATGCAATGTTCCTCAAAGTGAGAATTAGTTCAGCCATGGCTTTGCATTTAGCATTTCAACAGATTGTGTTTGGCCACTACTAAGCATCAGAATTTTGCAAATATTTAATCCAAGGCACTGATTGTTTTGAAGCATTGCTTTGGGTGCACATCCCACTAACTCACACCTCTTGGAGCCAGCTACTGGCTCAAGGCATCCTAGGACTAACTACTTAAAGGTTTATGACAACATAAACAAGCATAGGCAAATCTGAGCTCCTCTGACTCTCAGGTAGTTAGGATTTGAGCTTGTTCCAGTTCAGGAGACCTATATCAGCATTAGCATTATCAGCTCAGACTAATGCAGTCTTTAAAAAACAGGGTATGTGAGCTTGAAATTAATTTCTGCTCGGTCCTCTTGAGTATAAGGTGAGTTGTGGTTGGCCAGCCCCAGAAATAGCATGTGTGCTTGCGTTTGCCCATTTAGCAGTCTGCAAGCAGTGCAAAATCCGATATACTCATGAGAATGCCCAGGTATTAGACAATACATTAGAGAAAATAGCCAAGTGAATCCTAGTCCTGGTCACAAGAACCATTCTAATTTAAGGCATTTGTAAATTTTACTTTGATTTGTGCCTTCGTGGTTCTTTGGCCAGAATTCCTGAATCAGCAGAGGTGACAGGCTCTCAATCTCCCAGGAAGGACAGAAAGTGGTGGCAAGCTCCTGCTCTTATCCAGCTGTAATTTCTGATCAATCATTTAACAGCTCTAGCAATCATATTTTTGGTTTTGAATTTTAGCCATGTCAACAAGCTAGAACACCTTGACCACTACAGCAAATACAAAAAAGGGCATGTAAAGTTGGTTGGCTGAAGAAAGTTAGGCAGAAACAAGCCAATTGTGAAAACACTTGCAAAATTCACTGGGGAGCACTAATCTTCCACCTTTCCTGAAAACATTAAGACTAATAAAAGAAATAAATTATCAACACACACACAAAACAACAACAACAACAACAACAACAACCACAACAAACAAAACCAAACAAAACCAACCAACCAAACACCAAAAAACCCCACATAACCCTAAACCCCAAGCCAAAAATCAATCCCAACCCCAAAACCTAAACCCCACTATCATTCTCATGTGAACAAGAGGCTTTAACCTAAATAGTGTTCAGGCTTGGGCCCCAGAACTTCATCATTCATGAAGGGCCCTTACCTCATTTTGACCCAGTTTCAAGTAGCACTGTCCTGATCTCCTGTGCCAGGAATCCCTGTTACTAAGCAGCCTGGATACAGCTGCCGTGTTCTAAGGGTAAGGGATTTAATGGCATGGAACAGTCACCTCTCTGCCAGGGAACACTTCCTGCCCTCTTTTATTTACAGGTACAGCTGTGAATTCAATGAGCTAGTAATGAGTAATAGTGCAATTTTGTGCTGGAAAGAGAGACCAAATGAAATATTGGATGATGAAAAAAGAAAGCTCTAAGCTGAAAGCTGCGGGAACTTGCTGAAGATTAGCAAATAAAGCTTGTAAAATTATTTCTATGTTTAGACTAGAAAGTTTTGGAAACATGACCTGAGAAAAAAGTAACAATAATGAAAGTTTTAAGGGAAAGCCTTTTTAAAAAGAAATCAAGAAAAACTGTTTTAAAGGCAGAAGATTTTCCATGTAAACAGAGACTGGAAGACAGAAGCAGCAGAACCAGTATAAGGCCGCTTCCAGAAGCGAGGAATAAAAATGGGACCTGCAGAGTCTCAGTCTGTTGCCTGGATCTAAAACAAAAAGGCTTCTCACAGTAGGGAATGTGCTCTGCAGTGTACTTTGTGCAGGATCCTGTCTCCATATCTCATATACTACTGAGAATTTCTTCTTCTCTGAGGCAAATTCTGCAGGAAGTCTCTGCTACCCCAAAACCAAGAAAATATGCCATTCCAAACAGGTGGAACAGACGTGTTCTTTAGGGTGCTAAATAAGAAAATAAGTAAAACAATAAATAATTACAAACGAAATCTTTATGAGTTATGAACAGAACTGATGATTATCTGATATATTTGCTCTGTGTTTCACACAGCATTATACCACTATTCAGACTAATTTTGAGAAAAAATGTGTCTCCATTCACCAGTGACTTTCCCCTGCCTTACTCTCTGCTTTAAAATAAGTGCTATTGATCAGCAGCAGTCTTTTCGGAAACTGGCAGAAAGGTATGAACCTATCAAAGCTCTGTTATTAGGGTTGAATATGATTGGAAAGGAGAATTGATTCCTCCTAAATTTATATTCCTTAGCTTTTTATTGTAATCCCCTGTTTGTAACATTTCATTATACACCTTCAGAAAATATTTTTTCTTCTTTTCATTTCATTCTTTGGATTTTGCTTCTGGTATCCTGAAAAAGCAACCATTATTTTTCCTGTTTTTGTTATAAAGATTATTTTGTATATATGAATTTTGAGCCAACTAAATCTTGCAAGTTATTGTTTTCTGGAGGAACCTGAGTCAGCCATGCCCAGATTGTCTTGTTAGCAATGTTTAAAATTACTGCAGAACACATAATTTTGTGAATGCATGTATCTTGATATCAGGATATAAATCTTCAGTTAGATCAGATTTATTTGAATATGAACACTGGCAGTTTCTGCTTAAAAGATTAAAAAAAAAGAAGCTGGAAAGAGAACCTTTTGAAAAAATATTTCTAAACAAGTGCCACCGTTAAAAGGAACAGCCTGAAATAAATCAGAACTTCTGACTGCCCAGTCTGCCAGTGTTCTCTAGTGGCTGCCATTTAAGAGCCCAAACGACATGGTTCATTTCAGGAGAAAAATGAAAGTTTTAGATCTGAAGCCAGCTATTCAAGTAGCTCTGCTCTCTCCAGTGCCACACTTACCTTTGTGTCAGCCAAGATACTTCAGCCGGCATATACATTTAGAGTTTCATTTAAAAAAGGAGATTTCTAAAATATCTCTTCAAAAAGAGTTGTTTACAAAGTTTCTGTTTCCTTTATTGAGAATATAGGTAGGCCTAAACTATATCAGGCCAGTCAGATCATTTAGAATAGATCTATATAGTAATCATTCAAATATATTTGTATGTTTCTCTAACATAGCAGAAGTGATTTACTAATGATGTCTGTGTTTCTTGAACTGTTCTCATCTCCAAACCCAGAGGGCTCAGCACTGTGTCTGAACAAATATTATACAATGTCTCTTTTCCAAAACAAATGTATCTTTGGGTTGCCTGAAGTCACTATTGAATTCAAGTTGAGTTAGAAGACAGAGAGATGCTTAGAAATGCGAAAAGAAGCCAATTCAGATTGGAATCATGAGCAGATGAAGCATGATTTTTAAAAGGTAAGGAAAGTGTTGCTTTCTTCTGAACATCTGTGAAGAATTTCTTAACAAATGGGCTGAAGATTATCACTGTGGCAAAAGAAATATTGATTTTCTAAATTTTGAACTGGTCATGCATACCTAGAACTTTCCTCATTTCTCCTGTTTGAAAAAAAAATCTAGAAAAATGTCTAAAAATAAAAGTTCAGGATGTCACATAATGTTTTGTTTCACTTCTTAGTTCACCCATGAAACTAAATCACTTTTAAAAGTCAACAGAGAAACAAATAAATAAAACCCATGCAGACTGTTGTTTATATTTAAATAGAATGAATTTTAAACATTTCTCACAATGTAGTTTCCTGAATATGTGATTTGAACTGTGCATATATGCATTTCTGGACTGGAGTCTATCAGAAGCGTTTTTTATTTAAAAAAAAATGTACTGCAAGCAGTTCATTTAGAAAGTGAGATACCTGATAACTGTGGGGGACTTGGGCTGCTCTTTTGTTTTGTTTTGGGTTTAAAATTATTCTGACTCCAAGTCTAAAAATAAATTATGAAACAGTTTATCAAAAAGATGTCTGGTACATCATGCACAACGAAGTGGAGATCCTTTCCAATGCAACTTTTAAGTTTCTGAACCTGTTCTAATTCTCGTTCTAACACTTTTTCACTTCTTTGCTATTGTTTTGCATCAGAGTACAATCAGGTTCTTAGATCTTTTGTCCTAATTTCATCAAAATGCTAATGAGCTCAGTTTGCTTGCATTTTTTAAAAAATGGAACTGCCTCTTGAGGAACAATCTAATATGGAGATGGATATATATTTCTCATACTTTTGAAGTTCTATATATTTTCTCTAAAAATATGTTAGAGCAAACACTCTGGAATCTACTTTGCCTGTTATTGTAAAAGTAATTTAAAGAAAAAAACATAATAACAAGCAACACAATAGCATTTAATTTATTTGATGACTATGATTAAATGTGAATGTCAAACTTGGAAAGGTTCAGAGAGATGTCAGAAGAGCAAGTTTGCTTTTTTTCAGGTTTATGTTCCTATGGAGAGTTTAATTTTTCTTTTTTTTTCTTGAATTGCACAGCTTCTATGATGATCGAAGAGAAAGGAAAGAAAAAAGCAATTAAAAAAGAATTGTCCAAAAATACATGCACACGTTAAGAAACTATTGAACATTTTCAATAAAGGCAGAAGAAATTGCTTTCAGTCTGTAATCTTTTTCAACAGTATGATGCTGTTCCTCACTGAGCTTTGGGATTTTAAAGGCAATTGTTATGTTCAGTGGTGTAAATCCTTTTCCTGAGCTTGTACTGTGAACTTCCAGGGCAATTACAGAAAATTAAGGACTCAGGAAATAATTTTGTGTTGGTGGACACAGGTTGCAGGTGACCAGTCAGACTATATAATCTATAAAATTATATCAACTGAACTGACTGGCAAAGATTCATTTATTGTGAATAACCTATGAAGACGAGAAATATACTATAATTGTATTAAAATAATGTTATACATAGCAGCATTCTCATGCAGACACAGCTGTGAAGAATGCGTGGTGGAGGTTGAAGATAAATAGTTTAATAAAACAAAGCTAGACTAGTACTGGAATAACTAATAGATGTTTAGCAGTGAGGACAAAAAACATCAGACACATTACAAAGGGAATGCGTAGGTTTACTGTCACATAATCACACTGTAGATATCTGTAAATCAGATTATCTATGACTCTAAATTAACACTATCCAAGTTCTACAAACAATGCAGATGAATAGGGGCTTTTAGAGTATGTTCCACTGATCTGCTTAAGGTGCTTAACTGGCAGTGACATAAAGCATGACCTAGAACCTGTATTTCTGGGTTAATAACATGTAAATTAGGCAAATGTTTGTCTCTGAAGTCTTTTAGAGCAATATATATTTTTCATTTTTACCTATAGAAATCTGTTTTAATCCATGTCTGAAGTAAAAAAAAAAATATTATTGGTAGAGAGGATGGTGAAATAGGGATCCGAAAGTTTTAGAACTAGGATTTTTTTCCTAATTGAGATATTCCATTTGCATAAAAAAACAAAGTATGCATAAGCACAACCACAAGAGCCACCAAGCTCCCAGTAATTTATTTGTCTCTGGCCTAAAGTGTGTTTAATTATTTTATGCACGGAAGAATACTTTTAACAAGAGAGTCTGAAAAAAAAAAGAAAAATGGGTAATCCACAGGGGGAAAAAATGAATATTAAAACTTTATTTAGAAAAACAAACAACACCCCCTCTCCCCTCACAGCCTTCATCCCAAAATCACCTGAGTGCACTACCCAGTAGCTGGCAGATTTAACAGGCTACACTGCTCTGAAAAAGTTACTTCTTCAGGTAGTCAGGACTGATCCCACCACTTGTCCTTCAACTGCCTCCTGGGTTGCCTTGTAGTGTGTCAACCCTGGAGACTCTGTGTGCCATCAGGGGGACACATGTACCAGAAGCCAGCCTTGAGTCTCAGGAAGAAACTCAGCAACCTGCCCTTGAGGCATCCTCAGCAAGCAGTCTTAGGGACAGGTCTTTAAAAGTTGATGCTTGCATATCTTTTTTTTTAATTATAATTTTGTTTTAAATATTCTCAAACAATTAATTTAATTTTAAACATTGTTGAAAGGCTGAGGGAGGTGGGTCTCTTTAGCTTGGACAAGAGGAGACTGAGGGGTAACATCATTAATGTTTACAAATATATGAAGGGTGAGTGTCACGAGGATGGAGCCAGGCTCTTCTCGGTGACAGCTAATGATAGGGCAAGGGGTAGTGGGTCCAAACTGAACACAAGAGGTTCCACTTAAATTTGAGAAGAAACTTCTTCTCAGTAAGGGTGACAGAACACTGGAACAGGCTGCCCAGGGGGGTTGTGGAGTCTCCTTTCTGGAAACATTCAAAACCCTCCTGGATACTTTCCTGTGTAACCTCATCTAAGTGTTCCTGCTCCAGCAGGGGGATTGGACTAGATGATCTTTCGAGGGCCCTTCCAATCCCTAACATTCCGTGATTCTGTGATTCTGTGAAAATAAACCTGGAGGTTCTGTTAACACACACCAAGTTTTAATTTCACCAATCATTCAACTGTGTTTCAAGTTTGACTCAGTGCATATATGCATTTTTTTAAAATCATGATTTTATTTTTTAGTCACCAGTGAACCAAAATCTCAGTTATAAGAAAATTTATTAAAAAACAAAACCAACAACTGTTCTGTAGGAAAATTGTTTCTTAATACGTGTCAGCTAATGATGTGATTCTGTATAAAAATATTACCTATTTCCATTCTGAAAAAAAAAAAAAATCTATATTATAGAACAGTGTGTGTTTTTATTATCCATTCAAATGTTTAGTTGTTTTAAAGATTATTAAGCTCTTGAATATTGTAACGTATTATGACGATGAGTTCTATCAGTTAAACAAATTTCCACTGTGAAAAACAGATGTCTGGTCATCAGCTGTAAATCTGTTCCTATCGATTTACTTTAATTTCACTTTTAAAAGGGTAAATAAAAGTCTTTGAGTTTACTGTTTCATTTATTATTCCTACAGCTTTATGTGTATTTCTATTGTGATGTCTGACTGTCTTTTCAATCCTTTCTTTGTGATAATAAGTAAGTCTTTCATTTACATCTGCAATCACTTTTAACAAAAGCAATTACTAAAGCAGATTAGTTACAAATAAACCTTGGGATGAAACCAGAGAGAAAAGTGCTGTAGGAGCCTTTATAGATCTAAGAATTATCAAGAACAAGCCCTCAGGTAGGGATGAAATGCTTGGATTCATAACTTCTTTAGTGAGGATTCAGGTAAATTAGAAGAGAAGGAAGACATTAAGACTCTTGTGACAGTTATCAGCCCTTGATGATGTGGCACTCTGTGGTCCATTTTGTAAGAAGGTAAGCATTGCTTCATTCTTCAGTGAGTCTGGCTGCATGTCTGAGGCATCAAAACACCCAGGTTGAAAAGCTTTCAAGAGCAGATGAACCTCTAGACCCATCATGCTGTGTCGAAGTTGTTGAAATGAATTTGCTTATAGCTAAGTGAATTGAGTTCTGACTTCCTGACCTCTTTTGATTTCACATCCAATGTCAAGCCCTGACAACACTGCTGCAGGTAAGGTTATTTTATTGACATTCCTCAATAACACGAGTTTCTTCAAAGCACTTCTAGAATGACAGTTTTCATAACCTGACAGGAAAAAATGTGCAACTACAGCAATATCTGTGATTGCAGATATTCAATCAGAATTCTCCTTTTTTGACAGAAGACATTAAAAGAGAGCAGCTGCAGGGAAGAAATCAGTTTTGTCCAGTTTTATGATTAAAGAAGTGCTCCCAATAGTAGAAAATGAGGGACTCCATTCCCATTTTACTCTTGTGGACACTCAGAATACTCCTAAACTGGCTTCTGCAAATATGCTTATAATAATAATATAAACAGAGCCAGAGCCCATTTTCTGTGTTTGAAGCTGTTTTAGTCTAGCTCTGTGCCTATGAATTGTCCTGGAGATTTTACCTGAGGCAGAAACTGTTAAAAGTTGTTCTGACAATGGCTAGTCCCTTACGCTGCCTAATTTACTAGTACATGCATACAGCATAGGGCTGCTAGGGCAAGTGCCCACAAGCAATTTATAGGTATTTATGTGGTACTCCTTCAAGGCTAATTTATTTGTGTAGGCACCAAGCTGATAGAGCTGGATCACTATTCTTGGTATAGGCATTTTTCCTCTATTTCAGTTTGTCATTAACAAACAGGATAGGAGGGTGGGGGATAGTACTTCCTTTGTCAGTGTTAGTTGTTTAAATCATAAGCCATAGTAGAAATTGTTTTTTCTTTCTTTGCACTTGAGAGATGCTAGGATTTAGATCACAGCTGGGTGATTTGAGATGCTCTGGTGCTGCCGTAGCCTGGCTGATATTAAATAAGAAGGGCAATTGAATACTTTTTAGTTTCAACTTAGAAAAGCAGCACCTTTGGCTTTAAATAGAAATCTGTGTAACCTGGATGCAATGAAAAAGCAGTTCATTTCCAAGCTAAGGATGTACCTAACCCGCTTAATTTCTGAATACTTTGAAGCCATTCATCATGCTCAGCAGGAAGTAACCAACCTGGAGGAAGTGCATAATGCTCTGAACACAGATGGGGTTTCAGCTGAACTTAGTTTTCCTGTCATGGATCAGTGTTGCTGATAAAATAATTAGCTCAGGCATATAATTATTGTTAGTGGTATGTGTTGTCCCTGCCATTGGGTGCTTTGCTCTGCTCTCAAGCCACACAAAACTAATATGGAGCAAATGATCTCAGCAGGTCATCTGCTTCATGTCCCTATTACAATCACTTTTCAAGACAGACTGAACACATTAATGTATTTTCATCAATTATAATTGTCTCTAGTACCTCAACAGAATTAAAGACAAACAACCATACCTTGACACTGATATTCTAAGATGGAAATGGTAATTGTAGCTCAAAAGTATATTTATATTTTTGCAATTGTAGCTAAATCCCTAGAGTAACAGCAACAATAAGAACCTTAAAATAATACCATAAGAAAGCTCAAACAAATAAACAATAAGATCTAAGGTCAATATTAACAGTCTTTGTGTGTAGTGTGTTTCATACGCTGAAATTCCGTACTATTTATAGTTCATACTGTGAAAGCTGAAGTAATATATTGCTTTGACCAACCTGTACTTCAAGTATATTTATGAAGTAGGTTTCTATTAATATGAGAAGTCAGATAGAAGTGCCTACATTTCACAACAGATGAAGCCAAGATGAAAAAGAGGCTAGAAAATATCTATTTTTTAAGAATACATCTTGAATCACCAAGGTGATTCTCCCTCCCCCATTTGCTAATGGAACACCACAAGGTTCCCACTGCGTGTTGAATTGTAGCATATTCACTTCTATAGAGGAGAGCTCAAAAATGTTCAGGAACCAAAATGGCCATGTTAATCTCCATGTATTCTGAATAAGCTAAGATTTGTAAAGACACTATAACAAAATAAAAGGTTTCAGTTTTATACTTAATATCTCAAATTATCTGATTAATAATATCCTTAATTTAGTGGCATTTACCTCACCGTTATTATACAATTTCAGTTGAATTAGATGAATTTCTACAGTAAACTGGCAGATCCACAAAGACTCATGCGTTGCCCTCTCCATGGTTCTTTCTGAGACAACCATCCATTCTTTAAACTGAATGGTGAAAGAATCCTTCACTGCTTAAATAATTAAATGTTTTAAAATAACACATATGAAAGAAACTAGACAAATAAAGATCTTGCTGCCTTTTTTTTGCCTTTTTTTTGTTTTTGATCTGTAGCTCTAAACATCTCTCCAAACCTGATAGATGGAAAAGATTTCACTTTTAAATGTATACCCATATCAGGATTTTATTTTGAGGTGTACATTTAACATTCTAAGTATGTTATACAAATTCTACCACCTTAAATTCTAGTTTTACAGTGTAGGTGCGTAGGCTTGAAAATTATCTGTATTTATTTGTTCACTGAAAAGCAACCAACTACATAAAACAAATGAAAATACTCATTTCTGAGTATCTGTTAAAAGCATCTGTCAGCTATTGAATCTCATCTATTAAGGAGGGTAGGCTGTGGCTCTTGCAACAGGAAACGTATTGATAGAAAGGGAAAAATGCATTGAGAAAAGAGGAAACCTAGTTTAGGGGAGCTGTTACATGGGCAAACTGACAGCAACAGTACAGTGTAACACAATTCCTTCCTCTAGTCTTATAACTGAATAACCCTTAATGTGCGGTTTATCAAAATGCACTGACAGCTACTGCTGGACTAGCTTAAATCCCAACAAGGCATGAGTCCCAGTATGCAGAGTAATGCACAAATTCATAGAGTAGCCCAGTATCCCAAGGGTTTTCTACTCGGGTTTACACAACTGTAAGAGGGACACGTTAATGGAGTATGAAAGGACTATTAATAGAATAATATTCTTTGGATGGAAATTGGTATGAACTTCATAATGAACTTTTACTGATCACCCTTGAAAGCTATCTCTTATAGCTAAGCTTCCTGTCTCTTTCCCTAATGAATATCTTTTTTTTTGTCTATTTGCAGCTTTGACCAATAGTAAATATGGGAGGATACAGTTCAAGTCACCATCTGAAGTTTTGTGGAAGTATCAGTTAAATTTAACCATTTCCAAGAAGATGAATAAAGAAAATACACTGCTGATAGAAAAAAATGGCTTGAAACTACTCACAGCAATAAGAAACAGCAACATTTGTATTTTTGGTGAAAGGACATAACTTTTGAAATAGGAGACAGGCTGCCATTTTGATACAAGGAATGAGAGTTTTGTTTTGCCATGAAAATTTACTCAAACTTAATACAAGTTACATACAATTAAAATACATTATTTTGAAAATACATGAGTGAGCCATTCTGTTGGAAAATTCTGAGATGTAATGTCATTTTTTACTAAATGTAATTGGTCAAGTCTGACTTCTAGTTATTTCTATTCTAAGTTAATTATGAAAAGAAAAATAATGATGTTCTGCCACTTAGTGAAAAGTTCTGCTCTTTTAATGCTACTTTAACTCAGTTGTTTAGTCCTTCCATAAGTGGCAATGTTTGTAAAATAGATATAACTATTTACATTTTTCTCAACATCATAACAAATATGGGTATCTTTTAAGTATAACTCAATTCTATTTTTTTTTCTACAAAACTGCAAATTTTGATGTCAAGTTCTAAAATTCAAAATGACACAATGATCATACATAACAAGCATTCTAAATGTATTGTGCAGCATAATTATTAGATTCTTTCTCCATTTGTCCTTCTGCTTCCTGCTGGCCTCTGTTGCCCGCCAGTGAGTTACACATTTATGAGGAGGAAAGAAATCTATTGACTGTGGAGTTGAATTCAGTTAATATGCCTCACACTAGCAGGACAATGCGTGTAACACAGCAGGCCTAATTTGCTGTCCATCTCTGGGTATGAATGTTGCCACCAAATGTCTGCAGTCAAGTTGTTTCCGTTACACTGAAGATCTGTGGTGTGGGATTGTCTGCAAAATTTAATGACCAAAGTTCTTTATTTGAAAAAATACTTTCTTACAATGACATTCTGCTTGGGCCCCACAAGCATGTGAAGTACTTAAAAAAGTAGATCTACTGAAAAACATAAAAATGCAGCCTGTCATAATATCTGAAGCACAGCATAACCAATGAAACCACCTTCTAAAGGAGCAGCAAAGGAGCAGCTTGGTGGCTTTTATATATAAATATATATATATTTCCTGGGAATAGGTTCTTCTAATTGATTGCCAAGTCCATGAGAACAGTTCAGTACATTATTTTCTGGAAGCAGAAAGCATGGTTGTGGTTTTGAAAGGCGAATTCTGCTGAATGTGCAAGGCTAACATAATATTTAAAGCCAAAAGAGAAATTCAGCAGGGGAACTTCCTTTTTCCAATAGCTGCTACAGTAATCAGAGACCTGTTTAATGGCTGGTTTATCAAAGGTGCTGCACACTCTCTGCTCTATTAAATATCTTGTTTTCATAATGCTTGTTGCTAGTAGCACTAATCATTCCTTTATTTTTACTTGGACCATTGACACTGTGAATTCACTATGGAGAGCAGGGGCAGAAAAAAATCCAGAATTTTTTGAGTTGCATAAATCTTTTGTGATCATTTATTAAGAGAGAATGATTTCAGCACATCCACATAGACCTGTAATTGTCCTAATTCTCTACAATATTCTTCAAGTTAAAACTCTTAGCTGTTCTTTTGCTGGTTTAATAAGGGTCAGGCAGAGGAGGATGTGTTCTGCTTCACACCTCAATTCACAATGTACAATAAAGTAGCTGCTCTTTGGGCTTGAGCAGAGCTACTCAGAAAGTAGGTAGTTTAGACATATCCCAGAATGGTTCAGTCTTCTTTAAAACATAAGTATAGGAGGAGAAAATAAACATCTGTGTTTTCGAGGATAGTTGATGGAGTCATTTTAGAACATATAATCATATGATGAACTGCTGATATTAATAAATTGCAAGTAAATCAGTAGCCAGTTCCTATGCCTGAAAGAGTTGAAAAAATAATCTACCAGGCATTTGTGTTTCTGATAGAAAAAGACTATAGCTGTACTGGTAAAATGAAGGATGTCTGGACTTGTGGACAACTAAAAAAGTATTTTAACCTCTGAAAGAAAGTGGTAACATTTAAATCACAAACTGTCTGAACTCCTGACATTTGCATGGCTCTATTAGCTAAAGTGCTGGCTGGCCTAAGCCAAAATCATAGTAAACACCTATAAACTGTCCAGTTTGGATGTCTGGAGCATCTTTCCTATGAGGAGAGACTGAGAGAGCTGGGTCTGTTCAGCCTGGAGAAGAGAAGGCTGAGAGGAGATGTTATTTATGTTTATAAATATCTCAAGGGTGGGTGTCAAGAGGATGGGATCAGACACCTTTCAGTGGTGCCCAATGACAGAATGAGGGGCAACAAGCACAGACTGAAGCATAGGGGTTTCCATCTAAATATGCAGAGAAACTTCTTCATTTTGAGGATGACAGAGATTGTGGAGTTTCCTCTGGAAAAAAAAACTGCCTGGAAACATGCCTGCGTGATCTGCTCTGGTGAACCTGCTTTAGCTGGTGTGTTGAACTAGATGATCTCCAGAGGTCCCTTGTGACCTCAACCATTCTGTGATGCTGTGAAATGGCCTGAGGAAACCACTGTAAACAAAAGTCTGCAGGAAATCACTCAAAGGTCTCCCTGGAAGGAAAGAATCCACTTGGAAGACAGCAGTTTACTCAAAATAAAAACCTCTCAAAATATACACACCAATTTCAAGTGTGTTTGGATTTAAGGGTGTGTAATCCTGTACTTTTAATTCAGCTGGCAACTCGACCAGAAACATAAGGAAAATGTCAGTAAGCGATTTTAACAAATCCTGAGACTTTGTTACTATGCACAAACTGGAAGCATGTCTAATCCTTTCTAAATCCAGTCAATTCAAATGAAAAACAATACATATAATGATAAGAAATAAAGACACCTTCAAGGACACAGGTTTTGACAAAAGAGTTATCTAATATTTGCAAACTATAATTGGTGATGATAATGGTGACAAGATGATGATGATGATGAAGAAGAAGAAGATAATAATAATAAAAGAAAACTTCATTATGTAAGAAGCTTTTCAGTACCCCTGGGATGTTTGAGTGGATAAAATGCCAGTGCTAAGAAATAACTACAATACATTCAAGAAAACAAACAATCTCACTAACAAAACAACAGCAACAAATCCCAAGATCTGAGTGTCTTTTGGTTTGTGGCATATAACAGTAAAATGATGACCAAGGAAATTATATTCCTCTTACTCATCATTTGTATAGTATAACCCATGAAAAATGTAGCATTTAACAAAACTACTTGCACTACTGCAGTCTGAGGATGGTGTTCCTAACGGTACCAGCACTGGGAACAATGCCATTAAAAACTGTTTGCCTCCTATGGTCATTGTTCCTATAGTTATGTGAGCTGCTTGAAGTCTGAGGTCAAATTTTAGCAGTGAATTTAGAGACAAAATTCCCAGGCTAAACCAGGAAGTAAAACTGTCTTAGGATTGTTAAAGAAAGACAAATTGAGAAGCATATTATCTTTTATTTTTAAGTCATTACAGAAAAAGTAAATACCTTGGAAGCAAAATAAAGAAGGGCGGAAAGTAGGCTGATGATTATGAATGATTTAATAGTGAGTTACATAAAATGCTGAGAACATACTCATAGAACTATTAAAGTAAAAGCAGGATTATTGCTAGCTGCATTTTTAACTCTAGTGGCTGAATTACACTGTATGATTATTAACTAGTACAAGACATAAATCTGGCAGCTGCTACTCAACTTTACCTGACAGCATTCAGTATCAAATAACATGCTTTTCTACACTATTTTTAAATATCACAAGGAAAAAAAAAAAGTTCTGTTAGCAAATAATAGAAAAGGATTAGCAAAGCTCTTTGTTTTCCAGTTCCTCAGTTCAGTCTGCACCACAAAAGAGAAACTGAAAAAAAGGAAAAGGAAAACTAGACATGGTTATTCCAGCACCTGTAAGAAATAGTTTAAATCAAGACAAAATAGCTATGAAGACAAAATAGCTATTTTTACCTATCAAATCTTTACATATAAATTTTAACATATTTTACATATCAAATTTGTTATTATGCAGAAGGAAACAACCTCTTATCATAGAAGCACACAAAAAATCAGGTCAGACAGGTAATTAAGTCAAAGAAAATTTATTCTAACCAAAATCATTCAGCAGAAAAGCAACTAGAATACGGGTTTATCCGAAATCATTCAACACTCGGACAACATTGTAAACCAGAGGTTCAGGATGCAGGTTGAGATTTGCTTCCTACATATTCAACACAGGCTCAGGGGATCCCCAGTCTTTGGAATGATGATTCCAAATGTGCAATCACTCACAAGGGAAGGACTCTCAAGGGTAGCCCAGAATACACAATCTTTCACTAGTAAGGTGAGGACTTTCAGTCCCTGAGGAAGTTGCCTTAGGCGATGTCCTGATCCAAGGGGAAAGTCCTGGACTGCAGACCAATTGGTCCAAGGAGGACCAACTCAAAATGGGGTCTCCACCTAGCTCCATTTATACCCTACTCAGATCAGATTTGTGGTTATATATGGTCAGTGATCTAGAAACTTCTCTTGACTGAGTTGTTTCACTGACCAAGGGCCCTGTCTGTTGACCAATGGACATGTATTAATTAGATGACCATAGTGGTTGACCAGTCTAAAAGTTTTTGGTGTTGTCAAGGAGTGATGGGGTGCCCGTGCCACACCCCCACAATAACTAAAGTCAGAATCTCTTTTCTTCATCCATTAAGTATTGTTTATGCATGTATAATTCACAAAGATAACCCCAGTCTCCAGTAAAGCATTACGTATTAATTTAATGCCCTACTTTGAGGCTGAATTTAACTTTGCAGGATATGGAGAAGTAATCACAGACCACTAATTAATAGTTTCATTATCTTTTTTCCTTATCTGTGAAGGTTTTTACAAAATTAGCTTTTTTTTCCTTCCTTTTTTAGGGGTAGAAATGAATATTTAATAGCTGTTTCCAGCTGCAGTTCTGTGCCCTGGTAGGGCTGAACATTTCTAATTAGGTTTATATAGCCCTTAGCCAAATTGCTAGAGTAGTCTTTTCATTGTTTTCTATGCAAAAATGTAGGCCCCATCAAGATTACACAAAATTCTGTCTCACTTAAAGCACATTCCATTCCATTCTTGACAGAAGTGTATGTGCTCCATTAACTGGGTGCTTGCTTGCTCAAGTGACTCTGTGTTCAGCAGGAGTATTGTTATATCTAATAGTAGACTATATTGTTTAAAAGAAACTGTTAATTCTAGAAATACCCTGAAACAAATTTAAATAAATAACACCACATGTAGCTGTTGGTCAGATCCTAAGACTTAACATCATAAGATCTTAATAGACCACCTCTGACCCTACTCAAAATAGTTTGGAAATGCCAGTTACTTCATATGGTATCATACTACATTAAGGTTAAGATAATTCAAATACTTTCATAGAATTAAGTGAAAAAAGTGAGTAAAAGCTGGCATGTAATCAGTGTGCAGTAGAATAATTAGTCATAACTTCATGTGCTATCATTGGCCAAACTATCCTTATCCAGACGTTATACTAAGCACTTTAAAAATGAACGGGAGTAAAAGCTTTCATTAAGGCAGACCCCTGGCGCAGGGAAGGAAATCACATCTACATAGATCTTCTGCTAAACATAGGTGGATGGTTGTCATGTTTGAGACGAACAAACAACATAGACCAAGTTCTTCCAGGATGAAAGTAGATGCCTTTTATTGCCACAAGTGCATTTTTATACAGTTTTACCAATTCACGTGTCTCTTCGCTACTGGTTACAGCAGTTACAGCAGTAACATCTCATTGGCTATTTTTGCTATCATCAATGTTACTCTTCTACTCCCTTCTCTCTCACAGGTACACCTTAATATCTCCGGATACTCCTTTACTCCCATCTTTCTCATGGGTAGGCCTTAATATCTTCAAGGCTAATTTCTGTTCCCATGCCCTCCATCAGGGAATCCATGGACCCACCATAGTTCCCCACAGATGGTAGTCCTACTCTACCTGGACACAGGACACGCAATACTGATTCATTCAAATGGTGCATGTAGACCAGCTCTTGGCAGTGGACAAAGTTTTGTTCATTCTCTTGTTGATTTTTCCAACAGAGTAGCTAGTACTAATTTTTCCTGCCTATTGAAATGGGACATACTATCCATGTAATCCATCTCCTTCCTGTATCCACACTCTTCTGAGCTTCAGGTTCTGGGTCCTTCCAGCTTAATCAGCCTCATATTGTTCATTTTCACTCTCATTGGTAATGTCCTCATCTTCATTCACAGAACCCCGTTAGCTCCCATATTGTATTGATCTCCAATCCCATGCACAAAACATCTTTCTCTGCTGCCAACAGACTCGATGCTTGCTGCCAGGGCAGCTGTGTGCTCCCTAGCACAGCTCTGCTGGCATTTTGGAGCCAGCACACACCAGCACTTGCACACTCTGGTGCACTGCTGTGCTGTCTTACTAATGATGGGTCCATGGCAGATATGGAACAGAAAGTTTAAGAAACTACATTGAGATGGTGTGGGATAATATTTAGTGGGGAAAACCTCTTTCTGATCAATAGTAATTAGAAGACAGTGAAAATGAGAGCTTTCCCAAAACCTTTCTTTTACAGAGATGTATTAAAATCACTTTGGGTATTCACAATAGCTATGAAAAAGTGAGTGGCTGACTGGATTGTGCAGAGATTTAGCCTTAGCAACATACTCTGGGTGGGAAAATTCCATAAAGATAACTATGTGGTGTGTAAAAATAGAAATGTGTCCATTTATGAGATTTGAATTTACTAATTATGAGAATCCTTGAGTGTGCCTTTGCTCTTGCAGAATGAATTAGAGAGACTAGAAATTCTTGATTTATATAAGTCATTCACCATGATAAATACAGATAAACCAGAGAGAAGCAGGTAGAATGTATATAGCTAGGGCTGATAAATACAGGAACATAAACTTCTATATGCACTTTTTCCTTACAGAGCAGTAGTGGGACCACAGCAAAAATAAACAAACCACTGAACATCTGCGCTGTAGTGCCTCACTCAAAGTCTTTAATGCAAGTGATCTTTCAGTCATGGGGCTGTCTCTAGGAGTTCTTAACACTGAATATTGGGAATCAAGATGAGGGTAAGTGAATCTCATTACTTCAGTAGAGTAACACTAATTTATTAACACATAATATACTCAGATTTTCAGATTTCAGAGCTAAGAAATCCTGTCTAGATAAGGAATGTGTTGCCACAATGACTATACCAGTGAAGCTTCTAGATGGGAGAGCTTACAGTGGGATAACAGCTCTTGAAGCATTGCTTTACATTGCTTTTTAAAGTGAAAATTGCTATATCAAAAAGTTTGTTGTTTGGGGATTTTTTTAGTATTACCTCCTTTTCATGGCTTTGTGTTGTGGTTATTGTTTGACTGGCAAAAATAAATAAATAAATATATATATATATATATATATAAATATAGTTAAAATAAATATCTGTATCAATTTGTATATACACACATATATAAAAATATATATGGCTATACTAGATAGGTAATTAACAATAGATAATTCTGGCACTATCAACATATTAAAGCTACACAAGTATTTAAGTGCATCTTAGTCCAAACTTTCCAGTTTAGTAATAGGTAGGAAGAAGAATGACAAAGAGCTTTTAGAACCCCATCACAGACTATGCAAGGCTGTGAATATCATCATTAGTATTCTGATTTATACCTGAAAGCACATTCAAAGCCAGAAAAGAAATTTAGTACAGGTGTCAGCAGGATTGATAAAGGCTTTTGTTCTGCATCCAATTAGAGTCAAACAATTTAGCAGAGATGATGATCTTAACCTGTTCAAGAATATTGAAAAGGAGATATCTTTTAAAATTTAAACTACATCTAATTGTGAAGACCTGGGCGAGTAATGACATCTATTTAATTGAAGACCCTTGCAGTATTTTTACTACAGCTCCCCTGCAATATTTCTATTAATTCTGTTTTTCAGACCTGAAGAGATACTTCTTCCTAGAAGCCGCAAGACAATAAACATTCTACCAGACTTCATTTCAGTGAGCAGTGGTTATTATTATAAAATCTCCATACCACATTACACCACAATATTTAAATCAAGCTGTGGATACTAATATTTCAAGGCACTACATAAAGAAGTCATTTTTAGCCCAGAAAGTTATAGTTTGATATTAACTGTTGTTGGTGCCCTACTCCAGATAAGACGACCTTTGTCCAACAATTAAATGGCAACAGACAGAAACTAACAATAACTTCTTATTTATTTTCTGTCCTAGAATAACATAGTCTTATTAAACTCTAGTACACCATTGCATGCTGACAAAATGCATCTGAAATGTGTTTGTAGGGTACAAAATGGAATAAAGAGGAAGAAATAAGAGACAAAATGATAATACTATTAATATCCTGATATTACTTCATCTTAACAAAATCTGGGAACCACCTGATGTTTTAAGTTTGCAGCAAATTATTTGCCAGATGTTTTCAGTTGCTGAATGTACATTGTTTTTTTTTTATTTGTAGACTGAAAATCACTTAGATGAGACGTCACCTTCTATTTTTAATTTAAAAAGATTCCATACTGACATTTGATTCTTTGTCTGGGTATCCAGACTGATAAGAAGATCTAAACTAATCAGTAAACAAGTGGCCTTATTTCACAGCCCTAGGTTTGCTCTTACAGTCACTTATATCTTTTAGGAAAGAACTGTATTACCATTGACATTTTTTTCTCCACTCCATACATACTAGCCAAAAAAACTCTAACAATGACAGAAACAGAAACCTTATAAGCTGCCACCTGTGGCTGCAGTCAAGCTGACCCTAATAACTTAAAGAATAAGCTGAAAACTGCCTACTGTGGGGCCTGAAAGCTGTGTTAATGCTGAGAGTCATCCAGCTTTCTAACATGACTATGGCACATTAGCACTATCTTGTCATTGGGGTAAAACACAAATTCAGGTCTGTAGATATTTGTAGTTCATTACAGATTAACAAAAAATAATCTGACTGACATTTGCTGTGGATGTTATCTCAGTCTATTAAAAACAACAAAGCTCCCTCCTCCCCAAGCAGGTAGCCTAAGCAGTATATGTTTCAAAGAATAAGGCCATGAAAAGGACACATGATTGTACTGACATGTAAAATAAGGTTGTCGATTTTTTTTTAAACCAAGCCTGTTTTGATTGAGAAATTGAAATGATGAGATCATTTTAAGTCCCCAGGAAAATCTACTCAAATCTGAAAATTATTCCGTTTGTACAGAATCCTCCTTAGATCCCTGCTTGATTCCTAAGAGGTTTTGTCCAACTTTAGCATGGAGATTACCTTCTCCCGCAAGCAAACATCTGTGAAATCCATTAGGTATCTTACTCTTCTGGTATACTGAAATTTAGAAAGGATGACAACTCACAGGTGCCTCTAGTTATTTTATATTGCTTGGTATGATTCACAGAGTGGATCTAAATTTTCCACCTCTGAAAGACTGCATAAAAAGAAAGAAGAGGTTTCACGTTAAAGCACTTACTTGGTGACCCAGACAGCAGAGTACTTGCATGGGAATATAATTTTCTGATTGTAGTTAAGCCACTGAAATTCATTTTTTAAGAGGAGAGTACCAACTACATGTTTCTGATTTTCTAGGTGTCTAACTTGAGACTGTAGGGTCTGATTTATAGAAGTGCAAATACAGTCAATAGAGATTGTGCTTTGAATGTATAAAATGCAATATAAACAGTCTGCAAAATCAGATCCTTCCTTTCTTGTAATGAATGCCTAGAATTTTTAGATACTCTTGAATTTAAGCAATTAAAGGCAACAAACCTTACTTAGTATAATGAGAATAATACTCTGTGTGTCTCACAAGATCTTATGGAAATAAATTCACAGCTTTATGTGAAGCAGACAGATATGACCGTGGGGACAAGTAGGGGGATTGGGACAAAATGAATAATAATGTCTTAAGAAAAGTAGTTAAACATAGGTCCACATACCACAAAATGAGAATAATAATGATCTATATTAAATCAGACTGAGGAAAATTAATTCAGGAACACATAATAAATATTGTAATAAAACTGTGTTAATACTTTAATTTTTACTTTTTAAATTTTAAGTGCTTACTTAGACCTTTAACAGGGTTCTATTTTTTTCCCATTCACAGTTCTTTTATAAATATCCTTTTTTTAAAAAAAAAAAAGTAGTGTCTAAATTATTTTGTGAATCAAATTGAATTAAAAATATCTTCTGTGTGACTGTTTTAAAGATCAAGTTTAGAATAGCTTCTTCAGACAACTAACCCCATATGTAACTTGTGCATCCCTTTATATAGAGAGAATTAGGTAGCTCTGCAGGGGAATGATATGCTTCTCCACAATGGTAAAGAAATGCAACAGGACACTTCTATAATGCTATTTTTAGAACGTGTATTACAGTAATATTGGTGCAGGTAGTTCCCATACATCACAACAGAAATTTTCTAACTCCACAAATCAGGAAAAAACAAAAACAAAACCAAACAAAATAAACCAAAACAAACAGACAAAAAAACCCACAAACACAAAAAAACCCACAAACACAAAAAAACCCTCAACAAACAAACAAAACAAGAAAAACAAACACCTAGAAAAAAACTAAATACAAAGTTGCTCTTCATTTAAATTGAATGATCTTAAATTCAAGGATTTTCAGTTGCCTTATAGTTCCTGCTATTTGTTGAATTGTTCCTGGAAAAATGTTTTTTACACTATTTGTAGCCTCTAGACAGCACAGAATACAAAATAATATAAAGTAAAATAGAATAAAATCCCTGTGTAGCATTGTATCAGCTAGATGCATTATACTGTAATGAATCCACCTTCTTCTGAATTAATGGGTGTTTACTACCAACATTTAAAAAAAAGTACTCACAATCTTGCATGTTTAATATTTGCAAGATTTATGCTGTTTCTTTCTTTCAGAAAATGAAATTTAAACAGCTCCATTTATAAATACAAATGATGTAGGTATCTATTTTAAAAGTTTATCATCTGAAAAAAAAAACTCTGTATAAGTAGATTCCAACTTTATTTACAGGGAATAATGCTTCAGATCAGAAAAAGAGCCAGCTTTCCTAGTGAAAACTGTTATATTTATGAAATCAGCTGGTTTTTAACAAATAGGATAAAAATCTAATTCTCTATAATTTTTACAATATGCTTTTTAACAAAAATATTTGTTAATATAGTGAATTGAATATCAGTCTCAGCTGGCTCTTCTGAAATTTAGTCCTCTATTTCTTAAACAAAAAAAAAATCAGTACTGCTGCCCATGTGGTACACATGCTTAGTGTGCCCTTGATGGCCCAATCCAACTCAGCTGAAGACAATGTTTGTCTTTGGATGGACTTCAGTGTATAGTTGAATTGGACCTTAAGGGAATGGCTGAATAAAAAATGGGTTATATCAAACTCTAAAAGAAAAAAGTTCATCACAGCCATAGTCCAAATCATGTCAGCTTTCATAGCAGCTGAATCTGCCCTCAGCTGTTGGTAATTCTGTGAGCCTTACAAGCAAAGTGGTGTTTACTGCAACATCAGAAGGGAACATGCAAAGAAGACAAAAATCACAATATAATTAGTACAAAAACTAGTACAAAGAACAAATAGATTATTTTATCTGAAAGAAAATTGCTTTCTCTAACCAAAGAGTAGAAATCCTTATGGTTTTCAATGCTTTGTGCATGCTCCTGAAAATATTACAAAGTGTGATAAAAAGTCAGACACGTAATTGGAAAAATCAACATGCGCATTTTGGAATACGCAGACAAATAGATTTCCCAATTCAATGTGATTTTTAATAGAAAACCTTTAAGATAACTGCTAAAGTAAAAGAATATCTGCATGGGGTACCGAAGGCTGAATTCATTAGTTCAATTAAAGCAGCTAGTTCTACGTAGCTCCACTCAAAGATCTGGAAGGAGACAGCCCTGCTTGAACATTTCATTTTAATTGTGATAGTATTGTCATTCTCCTCAAGAAAGTCTTTAAAGGGACAATGTAAAATAATAAAAAGATATTCTTCTTTTAATCAGATGCAAAGAAGAGAGGAGAACAATCTTAAATATAAGAGAAGAAAATAATTAACAATCAAATATAGTGACAGTATTGTTATGATGATTAGGACACCATGAATGCAGCTTGGTGATGGAATTCATTGGGAAATTGCACTATTTATTTTTTTTTTTTTATAAGTGTCTGTGGAATGAAGTAAATTTGGGTTATAGAAACACAAGGAGGTTTTTTTTGTTGTTGTTGTTTGTGGGTCTTTTTTATTATTATTATTTATGAAGGGCTAAACAACGAACTTATTTCTTTTACTAATCGGTAGGGGAGAAATAGTTCTAGTTTTTTCTAAAGCAACTTTTTGTAGCACTGATTTAATTAATTAATAGTAATTCATGAATAGTAGCAGTTTAGCCAGGTTTGTAGATGTTTTATGTCAGGAAAGAAATGCAGACCTGATGGGTGGGTCTGACTCATGACTTCTAATGAAGTTGACAGCAACTGGACCCAGCCATTTAGTCGTGGCTGAAGAAGTAATCCTTTCATAATGCTTCAAATTTTACCTTTTCTTTAACATAAATAAAATCTTTTCACACTTTCAAAGGAGTTCAGAAAACTTTTCTTTTGGAAGCATGAGGAACTTACATCAGTCTACAATCCACCCTCTGAGATGAGCAGCTCAGGTGTGATGTTCAAGAAGAAATTCTTACCTTTCAGTGCAGAATTTTGCTAGAATTAATCCCTTCGGCTATAATTCCCACCATTTAATACCATCTAAACTATGGTTCTCTTTGCTGGTTCACATTAAGTAAATAAAATTTTATAACAATAAAACAGTTTTGGCCAAAGTAATAAATGATCTTCTCCAAGTAAGAGACATTGTTCTAATAAAAGACACTGAGCACTGTATCTGATGGAGCTCTGTGTGTGTTAGAAGACAGTAACACTCCAAAGTCTGAAATCCAGCCTTGTGTGAATTGTGTTCCATTTAGAGGTCTCCAAATTGCCAGTGATTTTGCAATGGTGATTTTCTCCCTAAAAGGCGTATTTCAGTATGGATACTACAGAGGGCTATTATGTGCTGTGGGGCATTGAGTCAGCTGAGGTTGGAAAAGGCTCCCTCTGGTCTCACAGATGTCAGTAACTCTCCCTGAATTGCAGTAGCTTCAGGGATAAACAACAGAGACTTCAGCTTGTCCTGCTCTTCTGAACTGGCCTAATATGAGTTCACCAACTGCAGATCTGAGCGAGTGACGGAGATTACAATGGCTGTACCAGAAGTACTGGAGCATAGTGCTGGAAGGTGAGCCAAGTATTTTCCAGCATCATGAGGTTTACGTAAGTGGGAAATTATTGAGCTGCCTTACTGGTGAATTCTGCTAGAAAGCATTTAAATCACAGCTCCTGTCCAACGCAAACCAAAACAAGCAAGCATGCACTGCTAAAAATTCAGTTCACTGAGGCTGATTTTTTGTCCAGTGCACAAAAAGATACCAAAGTACTCTTTTTCTCAAAGTCACTGGGCATGTCAAACAGTGCATAGAGGCAGTTGTGGTTCAAACTAAACTATTCTCTGCTGAGAACTCTGTTCTGGAAATCACTAAGCACATGCATAAAATCTGAGCGCAGGAGAGGCATCTTTCTGACATCTTTAGGTCTATTTGTATGCTTGAAGACAAATAAGTGCTTGATGTTTTACCAGGACAAAATGAAGGTATTCCTCATCTTGTTGGGCAAATGAGTACACATGCAGAAAGTATGAGAATCAAAATGGCTATCTGTGTTGGCCCAGAAAGGGACTCTGGTATAGGCAGTAACCTGGACTGCAGACCCTAGACCCCACATCGCCTCTGTTTTTCACCTTATCTACTCAACTGGTAAAATACAAAGCTAATCCTGGCAGCAAAACTGTGCCTGAAGACTTTCAATGGTCTAAACAGTAAATGGCAGATAATTCCGTGTTCTTTCTGACCTAGTGAATTACAGTGGCTTAGCTTAATCACTAAAGCTGAAAGTACTCTGGCCCAGCACAGCCATGAGTTTCTTATTTAAGATACTCTTAGCAAGAAATGTTTGATCCAGACAGCACAAGCCTTAAACAGTACTTTTTAAACTTCTCCTTTATGTAAATAAAATAGACAAAGGATGCATGATTTAAGCCACAGAAAGGTAAATCACCAATTATTTGACTACAATACAATGGATGCAAGTCACTTTAACACAAAACAAAAAGTGGAATATTATGAATTATCTAAGCGTATATCCCTGTGGACACTGTTCTTAATTTGCAATTATTTTATAGCATAGTTTAATAAGTTTTTAGATGTTTCAAAGCTCCTGGAAAAAAATTTTTACTAGCCCAAAAAGCAAGAGGATGCAGGCAAAAATGTTCTTAGTTATCCCAGGATTCCAGCCCACAAGTGAGCAAGAACAGGCCAGTGTTTAGTGTTGTAAGACAACGCTGTAGGAAAGCTCCAGAGGCTGGATGTAATTGTCATCTCATCATAATTCAGCACATTATAGAAACTTCCCCAAGACTTCCCAATTCTCTTCTGTCTTCTTCTTCCCACAAAACACAAGTCAGAAAGGGGATGAATAGTGAGTGGTGACGAGGAGTTTTGCTTCACAGCTGTCATGAGGCCTTCTCAGAAGGCAAACAGTGTCTGCAAATATTGGGCTGTACATATTCAAAATGTAACAGTCTCCTTCTCTGTTTGCTAGTTGTCAGATATTTTGCCGTTCATTCACCGATGCAGTGGAAGAAGACAAATGATAGAAAAATGACAATAAGATGAGCAATGATCCTCCTTACAAACATAGCTTTCCACCTTAAAAATCTGCCTTCCCAGATTCAAATAAAATGTATTTGAAATTAAGACTGTAAATGCATCAGTATTTAAAAATAGTGCAGCTGCACTCAGAGATTCTGACTCAGTTTCTGACTTGACACTGGCCTTTTAAGCACACTTGAGAAAACAGTCTGTGTTGTGCTTTTTCAAAGAGCAGTAACCTGCAAAAATCCTCTTTTCTCTATCCTCTGAGATTTCTTAGTCTTGTCAGTGCTCCTGCAAAAGGAAGCAGCCCTTGACTTGAAAGGTGGGTCTGTGTTCACCAGTTGCAGGAATACCCAGCTGGTTAGTATAAACGTGGCAATGTCTGCTAGGTGGCAGCTCATGATGGTAGAATAAAAAATACTACAGCCTAGTGCTTTATTGCAAACCACTATTATATTTACTACAAAAACATTTATGGCCCATACACATGGTTCATTGATTTCTGGCTTCCCACATTTCTGCAATCTTATTTTGCTTAGTTTGTTCCTGAGTCAGCAAATTGTGTGTGTGTGTAATACTGTGGATGCTTTTGATGTGTTGCCTGCCTAGTGGCCAACTAATAAAGTCTTCACAATACTGTGGATGAAATCACAACACATGGCAACATGACAATGTAGTTTGGACTAGCTAGTCTTAGTAGGGCAGGTAAATATCCAAGTTCTGTGTATCTCTTTCTCCCCTACCTCCAGTAAGTCGGCATCTGCAGAAGTATGTGCTTGAATACTCTTAGGTTCAAATAGTTCCAAGAAAAGGCCTAATTTCAAACCAATTTGAAAGCTATGAGTGCACTCAAATATTGTTATACCTTCTGTCTATTTCAGAGGGAAAATACCTCACAACATTGTGAGGGAAGTATCACAACATTGAAGCATAAAACAAAAAAGCTAGTTTATGCTTAACTCTTCTGCCTTTCATCAGTGTTACAGCCTTAAAATTTACACAAAATAAAATAATATAGGAGGTTTGAAAAATGATCCTTGTATCATTCCCATCGGTCAGCTAATCATTTACACCAATCAGTTTCTAGCCAGTATTTGAAGAATGGGTAATGCCCTTATTCACACAAATTCTTTTAGCCTCCTTTTCAATAGTGCAGATGACTATAACAGCATAGAGGAAGAAATTTAGTGGAATAATTCTAATGAGGAAAAAAGCTGCAGGATCCACATTTCATGGATTGAATTTCCAGATATATGCCATTTTTAAAATACTAATGATTGTAAACTAAAATTCCACATAAGGTAAAACCTGGATTTGAAGACATGATTGGGCTAAAACTGCAAACACCTGCTGCACTGGAAAACAATATGCTTTGATTTAATTTTCTTAGTAACACTTGGTCAAATACTGGCATTTCTAGATGGTAGTGAGATTATACAAATACAAATTCCTCAAGCACATGGATTTCTATAGTTGAAATTCAGTTGTTGGCAGTAAAAATGTCAATGTATTTTAAAGGCCTGCTTTTACTTTTTCCTAGTAGTGTTCTAAGACTATTACAAAATAATCCTGGTTCATATTTATTTGTTAATCTTCATACATAGTATGGTCAAAACTGCCATACCACTGTCACAAGCACTCCAGAACCTGGAGTGGAATCCTGTCTCACAACTGAAATTCTCTGCCACTCTAACTTGTCATAGCTACATCATAGTCATTGGAGATGAGCAGATTTACACTGGGCTGAGATATTATCCTTGTACAGAGAGTTATTCTGAATACACACATGCCCTAGTTCAGTTGTGAATTTATAGGGGGAGGTATTTCCAAATAAGGATGAAGTAGGAACTTGTACAGAGCTCTCTCTGAATACACAAATCTCCCACACCAAGCACACTGTCAAAATGAGGTCTGATTTGTCATTTGTGCTTTTGTTAGCCAAAGCGATCATAAACCTTCTGCTTCAATATGAAAGATTGCAAGCTATCTAGGAAAGGTGCAGGAGCTACAGGAGAAAGCACTTAGAGAAAATTGCTTATTGAAATCCCCACAGCTGGTAGTAGTCTAAAATAGGATCATTTGGTCAGTGAGGGTGTAAAGGGGTATAAGGCTAAAAACAGGGTGGAAAAATTGAGAATAAAATTGGCCAGAGAAAGCCTGTGACTGAATTTGGCTATTAAGAGCACTTACTCCTATTTTACTGTTCTCTTACTAGGTAACTCTGAAAAAAAACCAAACAACATAGCTAATAAAAGGCATCAGTTAGTTCAACACAGAATTAGATATTAATTAGGAACTTGGTAACTAGACAAAATTAAACTTGTAGTTTTTTATAGTACAGAAAAGGAAAGAGTGCAGGGCTCCATCTACAATTACAGTCACAGAGAAAGAAAGAATCTTGGCTACTGATTGAAAATGTTGCTGGTAGGTAAGAAAATGTGTCAAGTCTTTTAATTAAATACAGCCAGGTCACATCTGAATTTACAATGTGCATCTAGAGATGGCTGAGGTTAATGTTACATTTTTTAATGACATAATTTGGCTTTGAGCATGGACCAGAATTTGCCAATTCCTGGTCCTCAGAGGACTCAAGAGTGCACAGGCACCAGAAGAAAGAGGAGGATGGCAGGAGAGCAAAAAGCACTTCGTTCACTGATCGTATTCTGTAGCATTGCTCTTTTCATAAATGACTTTGAGCCTGACTGTACCAAGAAACATACATTCTCATACTAATTTCACACATACTGCTGTGAGCTTTGGTGGATTCGCTAGGAGTGACACATTCATGCCACATCTCACAGAAGGTCTCCTGTCATCTGCTTGGAAGTGCAATATTTCCTGCACAGAACAATTAGTGCTTCTTTTTCACCCTTTCCACCCCTTTCAAATTTTCACAGAGGTCTAGATCTTAAAAATAAGATTTTTAGTCCAGAGAGAGTTATTAAAGTTCTTGTTCTCAGTCATGTACTGGGAGGATACTACGTCACCTGGAGGATTTCTGCCAGGATGGTATATATCATTCCTCCATATCCTTAAGCAAGACCCCATTTGTAAAGTGTGGATGTTGCATTATCTTCCCTTACAACATTCTGGGTTTTCTTTATACTGTGCTTTGTCTTGTCTCTTTGAGTGATTGAGAGGCTTGTATACATGCTTCAGGCTGCTGCTGATTCACCTCCACTGTGGTGTTCCCCACACTGGCAGTTTTTATATTACCACAGAAGGACTTTATAAGCTATGATTTAGACTGAATTTTTATGTAGAGACCTCTATTATTCCAGCAGATTTAATCAAGCCTTGCTCAAAATGCATGAGCACTTTCTAAATACATTATTCTGTGTGCAGATGTTGCAGGACCAGTTTTCCTCTTGAAAAGGATAAAACAGAAATTATTTCTGTTGAAGTAATTATATTTGCAATAAGGTGACTAGCTATACTAATATGCTTGAAACTGTACAAACCACTTGGATGGTGAGCCTCCTGTAGGAATGATAAGATATTTCAGAATTTATAACTGTATTTCTCCATCTATACTGCAAAGGCAGCTTATGAGTGGGAAGGGTCATATTTTAAAAGTGAGATTGTTCCATGAACTCATCTGCTCTGTCTTGTTCTTATCATTGCCCAAAGGAAATTACAACAATTATTTTGCTGGAAAACTAATATTAAAAGAAATATTTATGTTTCCTTTAATAATATTCAGCAGGAAGGAGCAGGGACAGACAGTATCTTCTGCGTAGTATCTTTCCTTTCACCCTTTGAAATCAGCAGCACCACAAAGGGCTCTGTCAGTCAGGTGTCTGGAACTGTTGTTACAGCTCTGTGTTATCTCTGGCTGGACTTTGCAGTAAAGCTGCTCAGAATTCCTAGTCTGTTAATGACACGATCTGATAAAAAAATCTTTCTGGAACTTTACAGTTGGACAAAGTGATACAGTCAAATGTTTGAAAATAATGTTTTCAGTCATTTGCAGTTGAACAGATAGAAATTTTCTGTCTCACCAACTTCTGAGCCAATAGTGGAACAATTACATATGCTGATCAGTCCTTCCTCTGGCAAACTGTCCTGTTGCTGTTGACATGTATATTCGTATGCCTGAGTAACTATCAGAAAAAGCTCCATATTTGGAGCTTTATTATCAGTTTAAGTTATTTATTATGCCTTAGGGAATATATATGCCAGAGTAACACAGTAGGACTCTATTAAACTTCACAACCCATGGAAGAAGTCATATGTACCAGGCCAAAGTAATACGTCACTACATCACTAAAAGATAACACTGAGAACTAGTCTCAGATTTGCAAGTATCATTCTTAAGCCATAAATCAGGGGTCCAGATTTTTTTCTGAAAAGCCATTACTTTGCGTATCTTAGACTAAATGAGAACAATGAGTAATTAACTGGAAAATGCAATAATCCCTTGACTTCAAATTTACACTTTGTATTGAAAAGGCATCCTAGATATTAAGTGGAATTTAAAAGGCAGCATCTGTAGCCAAATACTTGGCAATGGCTTACTGATATAAGTATGAGACCTAGCCTTAAAAAGCCTTAATGGATGTTGTGAGGTTTTTTATAAAATAAACAAGACTTGGATTAGAACACTTCTAATATATTGTATCCCTGCAATTAGTCTATTGTAACAATCAGATCTTAGTTTTGCTGAAAACTTGGCATCTAACTACCCCGAAATTTGGCACATTGGAGAGAACTGGAAAGAAGTATACTGTTCTGACGATGACTTCAGTACGGGAGACTAATTAAAACAGAATCCATGTTATGTAGCTCAAAAGCATCTCTTTTGTAAATCTAGTGAATCACTTAATTATTAATATTATCGTGGAGCTTAGAAACAGAGGCAATCAGGGTCCATTATGCTTGAGACTACATGGACACAGGAGCCAGACTCTCCCCTGAAAAGCCTTCCATCTAAACAGACAACTCAAAGTACAGCAAAGGGAATAACTGCCATAGAGAAAATGAAGCACAGAGATTGTGTCATTGGCTCACAGTACCTAGGAAGCTTTTGGAGGTGTTATGCACCACATCTACTTGTATTATTTATAAATATATATATAAATAATATCCATTTGATGTAACATGATGTAATCTTTATTAACATATTCTAATTTGGATACATTTAAATAACAGTAATAATCTGTCATGGGTTATCAGGCAGTCCATGATGGTGTTACCTCAAGACTTTACACTTTAAATCATCAATCCTATCAATTTATGAAGTGTCATATCTTACTTTTGAGTTTGTACTGTGAATACCCTTTTTGTATAATAGCGGTGTTTATAGGATTATTTATGCAAATATTAATAAGAAAAATTCATAACCTCTCATTATAAAAATGGTTCACATTTTTTTTGAGGAAAAAAAAGATAAAACTGTAAAGAATTGTCATCTCTGTTGCAATTAATTACATTTCTCTGCCCAAGAAGTATTGAATTGTATAGACAAAGGTAAGATGGTTACAGGTTTGATTTAACACTACATGTTTTTTTTCTGTATTGATTTGGAACTGATATGTGCCTAAGTTGGCTAGTTCTGTCACCAGATATCTCCTTATGATCTCATTATGAGAGATTAAGATACATTAATGTCTTGACAGGTCAGTTCAATGTTGCCTAGGAACCAGTGATTCTTACCTATTTGTGTTTAAAATGGGCAGGCAAAGAAACATCCTAATCAGCAGTAAATATGTGCTCACTGCTTGTAAAAAGAAAATTTTCTAAAGCTTGAGATAACTCAGCTAAAGGACACCAAAAAAAATGAATTAGGATTTGCAGTTCTTTAAGAAGAGTTCATTAAGTATCTTAACATCTAAAATTCCATAATCAAGGGAAAATTACATTAGATTTCACTAAGCAAAAGCAACAGTAAGAAATCATAGTATTTTATGAATGGAAGAGAAGCAGATGTGTTCGGCAACATATACAGATTCAAAGTTAAGGATTTTAATATGTTGATAAAGGAAGATATATAAACAAAGAAATAAATCCATGGCTAATGGAGGTAATGACAACAAAAATAATTGTTACTATTTATCTATTAATTTAAAAAAATGACTAATAGTTTGAGTCCATTAGTAGATGGAGATAGCTTGCTAAAAAATGAAGCAGAAAAGCCAGAAGTGTTCAGCTAGATTTTCTTTTTTCTGTATTTAAGAAATAGCAGGATGATTGATTGCAACCCACAAGGATGATGAAGCACTTTCCAGACCATTAGTAACAGTGGAGGATGTTAAACAACATCTTATAGGTATAAACATTTTTTAAATCAGCAGGCTTGGCTAAATTGCAAACAATATTACTAAATGAGCTAACTGTGGCTTTTTCTGGCCTACTAAGGCTCATTTTTATTAAATCTTGAAACACTGGAAAAATCCCAAAGGTCAGAAGACTATTAAGATTTAAAGAAGGCAAGTAGAGAGCTCATTGACCCAAACCTCATTTGCTGTGACATTGTTTGGGAAATAAAAAAGATCCAAAGAAACCTGATGAGTTTTAAATACACATCTTCATTTCAGGGCACACATCTTCATTTTAGGGTGAAGAAAACATCTGAACTAGCTTTGCTAGTTCCTTATCAATGAAGGCTTCCTTTTTTTTTTTTTTTTTTCTGACAAGTGAAGCACAATTTTGGCTTCTCTAACGATTTCAAAGAACCTGTAGCATAATCTTTTGATATAGAAAATGTCATGTTAGTTTTTAGTATGATCAAATCGAGCTTCTGCTTCGGAATTTTTGAGGATAAAGGTTTTTGTTATTAGTCTCTTGCAAGCCTTGGATACCTATGCTATTTGGATATGCATTAGAAACTTCTTTAAGACATCTTTTAAAAACATTCCAAGACCAAAACCTCACAAAATCTGGTCACAGTAAAATATCAGATGTTAAGGTTTATTTTAATGCAAGTTAAAGTTAATACATGAAATGTGAAATGAGGTAAAAATAACTTACCTTAGCAATTCTAGTAATGACAAACTAGTCTGTACTGAGATTCATTCAGATCTGTGGAACTAGTTCTACTTTAATGATCAGTTTTCATCTGAATTCATCACTTCTGAAACAGAATCTGAATTCTTACTTAGCCAACTACAGATTTTCAAAGTTATTTTTACTATCCTGATAGAGGCTCTCCTTTTCAGAATCTGTTTTCCCTAAAATTTTCTGTCTTTTACTAGCCCACGGAGTCTCTTCAACATCAATTTACAGTACTCCTGCAATAGCAGTACTCCTGCTTCTTAAAAGAGGAAATTGTCTGTCTTTGTATCCCCCAACATGGTGAGCTTCTGCTCATATGTTTTCCTCTTGTGACCTCAACTAAGACACAACCAAGTCACAGATTAATGAACTGTGCATTCCATCAAAGGGATAGTTCAACATTCATTCTCTCCAGAGCCTTGCCCATCTGCAGGCAGATTCTCTGTATGCTGCAAGAGTAGAATGTCTTTTGTCAACCCCAAGCAATCTGCTTTTCCATCTGTGATCTCTCTGTATCTTCTTTCTGTTCATTAGCCTTGGGGAATAACTGATCACTCTTTAAGACTATGCCTTGCATAGGAACAATACATCTCCAGCTGCTTGCTACTGCTTTAGTTCTTTAACTGGAAAGCTAAACCTTGTATGCCTACAGCTAGCTTGTCCATGAGTTATAATAGACTTCCATCTTCCATCTGGCCTGCTTTAACAGTTCCTCCATCCAGTAACTTTTAAAATTTTTTAAAAATTATTATTTTTTTTTTTAATCAGTGCCCTTAGAGGCTGTATTGATCAGCTGGCAATTTAAGAGCATGATTTCTATATCCTTCAAAGTTGATCAGTCTTAAAAACATGAACACGAGAAAGAGTTATTATTACACTGTGTTTGAACCAGCTGCCTTCTGACTGAAAGGTACGGTGGTCATCACTCTGCTTTTCAGTATCATCTACCTCAGCATGAAATTATTCTCTTTCCCTTCAAGTTGTGTTTCATTCTCTTCTGTAAATTTTTGATAGCATCTTCATTAGATGTTAGATGTTGAAATAAAACCTATTTCTTCATAATTTTGTATAGTTTCCTTCCACAGATAGAATCAACATTGATCATCCTTTCACGTTTATCCCAGAAACTGCTTTTTCAATTTTTCTTTCTGCATACTCATTCTGACTAGCAAAAACAGCAGCCTCACTTCCTTTTGGATCACTTTCAGGCTGGAGAACCTTAGTAGCTATTATCAAATCATATATAGGCTGGAAGGCATCTCTGGTGGTCATCTGGTCTGAACTGCTTCCCATGTGCAACTCTGCAGGTGTGTCTGTATTCCTTGTTCTTGTCACTAAGCAGCTGCTTTGCAGTTCAGCATAGCAAGCCAAAGTGCATTTCCAGCATTAAGAACCTCCAGTGGAAAGAGATAATTCTTATTCTCCTTTTTTGATGGATCAGCTCCTGTTCTTTTTTTACAGTTTATTGTATAGTTCTGTGAGGTTTCATGCAGCATACAGCACTAGAGAGTTGGAGAACTATTTCACCCCAGCAGTTGTTGGCCAACAAGAGAAAGATAGCTTTCCAGGCTGCTCAAGCTATTCTGCTTTTTTTCTGGCACTCCTGAAGTGCTGTTTTTCCAGATGGGCTGTCCCTGTTCTCAGGTCCATGAATCAGGATCCAGGAATTTGGGCTTCATTGTTTGGCTGGCAAGCATAAAAGGGAGGGCAGGGAGCTATGAGGCAATGAATTGACTGTGAACATCTTGACAGAGCTCCAGTTTGTTTGGTTTGCCTTACTTCCCCTTTTACCTGTTCAACTAATGCTCCCTTTCATTTTTCATCATCTTCCGAAGTCAGCATGGTCTTTTCTTTCAAATAATAATTCTTAAGAAAGGGTAGTTCTTTATAACTAGCCACATCTTTCTGTATTATATGCAAAAGTCCTCATGTGTGTGGGTCCCTGCTCTGCAGTGTAGCAGTTAGCTTTAACAATGCTTATTTCTTGGCCCGTTGCAGGTTGCCAGGTGCAGTTCCAGACCAACTCCTATGTTACAGCTGCTACACTGCACTAATACTCACTGCAAACTGAGCATGGAATGCATCCTATGGGCTCTAGTTGTGTACCACACAATCACAAAGGAACAAAATACTTTATTTTTCTAAGCTTGCCTTTTTACTTCCCATTGTTTACCAACTATCCAACCTAGAAAAAAAAGAAGAAAGGAGTGGTTACTCACATGTTACCTTTCTTTTGCCCTCCTAGCACTTGAGGATCTAATTACATTGGCTTGTGCAATTGCTTATTTGCAAAATGTAAGGCGGCAATCCAAGGTATCTGCTACCAGTGCACAATGTTATGCTTCTCTTCAGTTATCTCTTTGGCTGGCAGTGTCCATACAGGTCGAACAAAAGTTAGGAGGCAAGCATCATCGTCCTTCGACCACACAAAGGAGGAAAGGTACTGATCATACATACTACAGTCAGAAATCAATAACTTTCCATTCCCCACCACTGCCCTGGTTTCTTCTTTTCCGAATTTTGCTCTGTACACATTTCATCTTGAAAATCCCTCCTCATTTGGCTGTTTGTTTTACCAAAAGAGATAATTGATGGCTTTTGGAGTGACATTATTTCTGCTTAATTTTCATATTTACTGTAATTCAAAATTCTCGAGTAATTTATTTCTCAACTTTGACTATATGGGAAGTGTTGAATTTTAAGAACTGTTTTGCCAGTTCTGCATCAGTTCCAATTTAGGCACAAATGAGTTACACAAGTTCGGTGATCTATAGCTCACACCTGAAATTCTGAATATACATCTTTAGCCATCAGGAGCTATGTGATATAATGTTGGAATAAGATTTCCTTTTTTCATTATACTTATTATATGCTACTTCTTTCTACTCTAGGAATTCTTGTTCCAAATTAAAAACAATGGGCAAAAAATTTTCCATTTGAGTTTTGATTCAGTTTTGTAAAAATACTACTTTATTCAGGTATATTTAGAAATTATAAGATTCCTACATTCATATATCAAACTCCAAATGTCAACAGAGAAAATTAAAAAAATTATTTCAATTTTATTCTTATCTGAAATATTTATATTCTTTTCTTATTAATTAAACACCAATTGACAATTTTTTTTCCTGTGTATATTCAGATATGTATTTTTCAACTATTTCAATCCCAAATTGTCTCCAAGACCCCTATTAAATGATCAGCTAATCCCTGTACAATTTGTTCAATTGTAACAGACTTTCAAGATAAAGAAAAAAGGATAGCAGGAGCTTTGCTTGTTACATACTACATTATAGAATTGCTATACAGTTTTGCAAAATCATTGTAATTATGCTACTAGAACAAATAATGCATCATTTTCCATCCACAAAACACTGTGTATATGACTATACAAGGTCATACATAAAGCAACTAATTTGACAGAAAGTTACTAACTACAGCAAAGCAAATAAACTGCGCCATTAGCATGATATACCCAGGAGTAGAACTAGCTCTAGTAAATCAAAGTTTTTCTTTCTTCTCCTATTATCCTTGTTTCCTTTGTGCCATTGTCACTTGCTGGACAGCAGTAGTAAATTATTTACTTCTACTGTTTCATAAAAGCACATCTCCTTTTCTGTGGTGAACCTTGTGTTGCAACAGTTACTGACTGCTACTGATGTATATTGTTTACACAGTTTAATGTTACAGCAATTCAGTGTGAGATACACCAGACCAACCCACGGTCAAAGAAAGCTGTTACCAGTTACTTTCTGTTTATTTTGACAAAGATTAATAAAATAAATGAAAACTGAGACAACTCCTAGGGCTGTTTCAGTGGAACAGTTTTATTACCATAAGCTGATTTCAGTTACCTGAAATTGCCTCCCACTGTCAGATTTGTCTCTAGACATCTTGAAATGAAGAGACAATGCTGGGAAAGGGGAAGGTCAGCTGCCTGTGCTGGAGAAAAGCAGCACTTGCTGGCTGATGCTGAGTTAGAGACACACTTTAGTAATAAGTGGGCAAATGGTGCCACCTTTGCTAGAAGAAACAAAGTCAAGAGAAACAACTGTTAAAATTGAAGTACCTATTTTCAAGTTTGGAAAAAGAATACAAGAAGAGGGTATTATATTGCTTTCCTGTAACTCATCACCTACTCAGAAGCACTTAGTACAACATCTTAATAATTATGGATCCATGATAGTTTAGCAGTACCTACCTAACTGTCAAATAATTCTAGTTTTAAAATACAAATTAGCTTTCAAAAGTGTTTTGATTAGCTGTGATAATCTTTGAGCACAGAGATAAATTCTTGTGGGACAACTCCTTCATCCTCTTTTCAAATTATGAGACAATGATAAAATTGTCAGCATCATACACCAGGCGCTAGTAAAAGAGCTGCATGGATAGATATTTGGCCCTCAAAAATATTTACTATTTGATATGATACATAATGCAGTACTTAGTGCATAGTGACTCCTAGGGACTGCCAGAAAGGTGAATGTTTTGAGTTGTTGATTCAATGTTTTTCCCTAAAAGGAAGTAAGTGCCTTGGAAAGGATGATTAAAACTTATACGAAAGCACGGAATCCTGTTCCCTGGGAGATCACAAGTAGCAAGATGCAAGACACCAAACAGTAACTTCACATTCTTTAGGATGGTAAACAATGTTTAATTTGCTTCTGTCTGGTCAAGCAATATAGATGATCTTTTGAGGTCTCTTCCAATCCCTAACATTCTGTGATTCTGCGATTCTGTGATATAGCATTTTCAGCCATGGCCTCATCATGAAGAAAATATTATTTAGAGAAATCAAATAGAAATATGAGATACGGCTCCAGCCAAATACCAAGATACATTATTTAAAACTCTAGTGAACTACTTGCAGGCATTATCAGAGCAATTTTAAACATTAATAAGTCAGTTTCAGTAAATAGGGTGATAAACCAAAATCATAGTGGTTGTCTTGGAGATTTTAGGTGTTTGTCTTTTTATCTTCAATTCTTTAGACATATCTCTTTCTTTTCTCTCTGACAGAGAAGAAGAATGATTTACACTTAGATAAAAGATACAGATTCAGATTTTGTTCCCGCTATAACACTGCCTACCTAGGGTAACATCCAGAACATGTCATTCCTCTCACATCATTTCACAATGACTTTGGAGAAACTACACGTTAACACCCAAAGGAAAATAAACCAATTTATTATTTGTAGACGCATTTTACTTTGTACTAGGATGAGATTACTACAATCTGGCTGGTTTTTTTAAGACAGGATTTATAAGATTAGGGAAGTATTCCATTGAGAATAGGATAGGATGGAGGAGTATTCTTTACCATAATTATCACATCTTCAGAAAGGAAGAAGGAAATCTATTTCAACTATAACTGCTGCAAGAATCATGGAGAATTCTCTGGCCTGTAGGATGCAGGAGTTTAAACTCAAGAGTCCTCTCTTTTATTCTCAGATATACCAAAGGTCAGTGATTGCTCTGAGTCAGTGAATAAGTAGAGTTAGGAATCAAAACCCATGGAAACATGATCAATGAAAGAATGAGAGTAGTGAAAAAAATGGCTGATGGCAAAATTGAAGGCACAGTCAAAGAGCTCAAAGAATCAGAAAATCATAGAATATCTCAAGTTGTAAAACGATCATGAACTCCAACTCCCTGCTCCTTGCAGGACTGCCTGAAACTAAACCATATAACTCAGAGCATTGTCCAGACGCTCCTTGAACTCTGACAGTCCTCCTTCTTACCCTTCTAGAAAACTGGGACATTTTACAGCTTTCCGTCAACGGGGATTTCTGCAGACTCCCAAGGCTGTTGAAAAATAATGGAGAGAGGACCTACAATAACATTGGACAGCTCTTTCAGTACCCTGGGGTGAATCCCATCAGGCCACATAGACTTAGGCTCATCCAGCTGGAACAGCAAGTCTTGAGCAAGTTCAGAGATGGCTGAGAGTTTATCATTCCCAGGGCTCATGATTGATGTAAAAGACAAAGGCAAAGAAGACATTAAATGTCTCTGTTTTGTTTGGTCTCCCTATTCATAATGTGACTTACCTCATCGAGTAGTGGACCAATGATATCTCTGATCCTCCTTTTGATATTAACATATTTAAAAATTTGCATGACCATATAGCTGTTGTCATGTCACATAATATGGAAATGCAGGTATTCCATTTGTACATGCTAATGGAAATGCTAGACACAGAGTTGCTTTAACACTTGTGCCTTCCATAAATCTACTTTTAACAACAGGAATTGCCTCTTATCCCTACAGTAATGAAATACAACTGTCATCTTGTAAATCCTTCTACTTAGATTATTTTCTCTCTAATCCTGCTGAGCTAATTCTTTCAACTAACGTCTACAAAAGGGTAACTAATTGAGCTTAGTGCTTTCATGGTGTTTGCCATGTTCAAAACATTAAACAAATTTTAATTAATTAACAAACACACAGAGCTAGAAACATGCAAATCAGTCATCATGGTTGTGTTTAATAGTTTATTAATTAAGCTTTCATAATTTGGATTTTATCACAAGTTTGAGTCTAAATGAATTGATTAATTTTTGAAGGAGGATTGCAAGTGTAATCATAAAGAAACAGGAAATTGTTTCAGAATATTATGAAGTCAGGTGAAATAATATCATCTGAAAATGCTCAAAGATTCCTGCCTTATGTGGTTGATATATTTTTCTAGCTGATGGGTCTTTCCATGCTCCTTCATGATACAATAATGAAAACAATAAATACTGTTGCATACACAACTCACATCTGCTGTATTTATCTCTACAAGATATTTTTGAACTGAAAAAAATATCAGTTCTTCACCTGCAAAATGGCACTAAGGAATACTGACACTAAAAAGCAAAGCTTCTCACTTAATTTTAAAGGGTTCACTCTTTCATCTAAGAAAAATTTCCATACCTCTAAAGAAATATATCAACATCTTCTCCAGTAGGCTTTCACTGTGCATATCAATTATAGTTTGTACTTCATTGCAATTCCTGACAGTTGACAAGCATTTCTGCCTTGCAGAGACAGGATGTGGCCTTTACCAAGGATGTAGACAGCCTAGATCTTTGAGATGAATGAAGAGTGCTCAAAACAAATACCTACCTCAGGAAGAAGCAATCATTCTCAAAATATGCAATGATATTTTTGATGGAACTTCTGGTAACTGAATAGCATATTCTGCAAGAGTGATATTAGAAATGTTTCTTCTCCCATTTTCCTCTCAGGTTGGCCCACCAGGTACAGAAGAACATTTCTGCTGACTCAGGCATACTTTTCTAATTTTTGTAATGACTGGATAAGAATTTAGAACTCCTGTGGCATTGAAAATGACAATCGTGATGTTTTCTAGAATTTGTGGCAGTGGAAAAACAAAACAAAACAAAAGAAAAGAAAAGAAAACAAAACAAAACTAAACTAAACTAAACTAAACTAAACTAAACTAAACTAAACTAAACTAAACTGTGTAATCTTGGCTAGTTTAGATGTAAACTTAGGATAAGTGTTTTGCCAGGCAACATGTCCATGTTCAGTCTTTCAGAAAACAAAAAGTGTATGACTCTATCTTAGGAGTCTGTTTTAGGTTATTCCTTCTAGTTTGAAGGAATTTTAATGGACAGGAAGTCGACATGTACCTGTTAGGTAATATTGCAAAAGACTTCATATATCCTTTGCTACAGAAGTGCATTTCTGCACAGAATAAAGCAAAGGCCCCCAGGCTAGGTCAGATACAGAGCCAGTGAAGATCCTTGTCAAGTATGATCTAAGATTAAGTTTTGCTATTTTATTTTCTTTTATTTTTTTTTATTTTATTTGCTTCCAGCTTTGTAATCAAGAACAGTATGTTTTTATCAAGAACTGCATGCTGAAGGAAAATATTTGAGTTTAATTTTATGCTATAGGGCTTAAAGTATACTCAGGTAATTTTGACAGGTATTAAATTTACTTGTCTTCTAGATACAGCAAATAAACCATAGAATCATAGAATCACAGAATAGTTTGAGTTGAAAGTAGTCTTTAAGAATCATCTAGTCCAAACCCCATGCAGGGACATCTTTCACTGGATCGAGTTGCTCAAAGCCCCATTCACCCTGACTTTGAACAGTTCCAGAGATGGGGAATCCCCAAATAAACTACTTTTGCAAAAACCTGTTTTTCAATATTTACACGGACAGACTAGAGGAATTTAGATGCAATTATTAGTAAGCTGTAACTGCTGGGGCAGGGGCAATGTTACCAAGTACCAGGGAGTTTGTCATCTGGAATGGGCAAAGAACAAAACTGTTAGGAAAAGCTCACAGCCTGAGGAAAAATTCTTGGTAAAGAAATCCAACTGAAGAAGACTATGCTTAATATATTACAAACTTAAAATTAATAAAATATATCATAGAAAACACAGTGATGAACAGATTTTCAAGAGACTTATATTACAGGTTTATCTCAAAACAGCAGGAGTCACCCCTGAGGGATATATTTTCTTTTATTTGAATTTCACTGGAGTATCACAAAAGCATAATAGTGGCATAGCCATTGTTAAGCAGTTCTTCCATTACCTTGCTACTCTTCCAGTTCTTGAGTGACATTATTCACAGCTTTTATTTCCAAGATACATAAAATTACCTCCTTGGTCTGGAGAAATAATTGCTGATTGCTACTTATATTTGTTTTTTCCCTCCTATACTATAAATCTCAAATTGTTCTTGTTGCTTATTGTTATTATAAAAAGAAGTACTATAGCAGAAATGGAAAGTTACTTCTCTCCCCTGCGAAACGTGACTAACATTTCTAAATATACCTTAATCTGTTATTGTCTCCATGTGAATAAATAGTAGCTATAAATCCTATTAAAATAGTATTCCATCTAATTATGTGGCAGGTAACGTGATTTTATTCACTCTGTGTTCTTCCTCAGAAGTGCCAGACACCTTTATCTCCCACTCGGTGTGACAGATTTGCAAAGATGCAGCACTTCCTCAAAAAGACCCATATTGAATCTTGCCAAAAAAACCCTGTAAAAGCCAACTCCATGAAATCTTAGCAATGAGCCAATGCCAAATGGCTTCAAGATTTAATTCAAATCCTTATAAAGCTACTAGTTGAACCTAGAGGACTACAAAACAAGCTTCTAGGTGATTTCTAGAGTTTCTTGCTTTCAGTTGAATGAGTGGAAGAACTTTGTTTTTTTCTAAATACGACAAAGGTTATATTTGCAGTCCTTACGGAATCTGAATTCTCCTACCAGAGAGTAAATAAAAATAAAACTAAAATTTATTGAATTTCATCCTTAATCCTTACAACCAATGTATTTCACAACAATTTCTCATATAATATAATCACAGTAATTTTCTTCTGTGTTTGAGAAAACCAGGAAGATTATGTAATTTTGTTATCTCAGAATCACAGGAGGTGTAATTATAAATAAATTAGCATTAGAGTTAGATAAGGTCATGACACCTGGAATCCCACAGATGGAATTCAGCAAAATAGAGGATGTAGAAATGGACTGTATTTCCTGAAGCATTTATGTTTCACATAAGGAGAAGATTCATAACCTTAAAGGCTTCTATATCCATGAGGCAGAGAACTAGAAACTCAGGGCCAGGCATCCACAAGTCACATCATCATCTATGATACAGATACTTTTTAAGACAGCAGCCTGGTAGAATTATTTCAGATCCTGGTTACCAAGCAGAGAAAAACCATAAAATTGCATGCAAAGTGTATAACTTCTTTATTTGCATTCCTCCACCCACCCCTCCTCTTCTCAAGTACATTGCTCAAGATTGAAAACAAAAAATGTAAGTTTTGTAAACAAAAGAATGTGGAGCAAGCAATAGTCTTCCCCACATAAACTTCCCCCCTAACTTCAGTAGTTCAGAGAAAACATATCTTGATGACAAATGAACACAACCTGCTCACACATACTTTAATTTTTTAGCTTTATAGCTAAGCTTGGTGACAGAACACTGGAACAGGCTGCACAGGGGGGTTGTGGAGTCTCCTCCTCTGGAGACATTCAAAACCCACCTGGACGCCTTTCTGTGTAACCTCATCTAGGTGTTCCTGCGCCAGGGGCAGGATTGGACTAGATGATCTTCTGAGGTCCCTTCCAATCCCTAACATTCTGTGATTCTGTGATTCTGTAATTTTGCTTTGTCAAAGAGACTTCTGCAGGTTGTTAAGGTGAATAATCTGTGATATGTGTATCAGTCCTACCCAATATTCCACTAGCTAATCAACATTCTGTAGCGGGTTCTTTGAGGTAAACAACATACTGGAGGAGTTGGTGGTCTTGGGCAATGCACGCCTGCTCTTTTGGACCTTGTACTTAAGGCTTGAGAAGCCTTAAGCTTAGCATGAGTAGCTGCCATATAACCAAGCCCCCAGCATGCAACATTAAAGAAAGGTGCTGGGATGCCCCAGGCTGGTCAGTGCTGTGCTCTGGTGGATGTCAAGAAAGTGCTAACATGCCGCGGTGTAATGAGAAGATGTATGGTTTTGGTTGACACACATGACAAAAGGCATCGCAATCTGGGAGGGAGATTAAACCTCTCTGCAGATGGGATCTGCTCAGTGAGCTGTGGGAATTCATCTGGGGTCCATGTGATGATGCATGAAAGTGGGGTTCCCAGCATCTGAAGAGAGTAAGATTTACTTGCTAACTATATCTATCTTCCTACTTCTATTATATTGTCAAAACAATTTATTACCCTGTTTGTTGTTGTGCCTCTCTGACTGAGATTCAGAAAGAGCCTTGCATTCTCCATCTCCCCAGTGCGGAGTGTCCTTGGAGTCTTCCCTTTGCTTTCCATGGTACAGATAACTACAACGTAGATGGCAAAGTGGTAAATGTGAATCACTGTGGCTCACAAAATAGTCGGTAATTTACATGTAGCCAAGCAAGCCAAAGACAGAAATAACTACATCCACTATTGGTAGAAAATGGCAGTGTTTCACTTAGTTTAGCCTGTCTAGGCATTCTGATTATGAATATTTAAACCTTTAGGATGTCTTCAAACCTGATTAGTCAGTCTTTCCTGCTATTCATTCTTTATTCTCCATTCTTCTGCCTGTTTTTCTTAAAGCTGAAATTTTGCAGTGGCCCAGTATTGGTTTTATGGCAAAAATGTTTTATACTCAAAAGCAGAAGAAATGATTTATTTCTACCAGTTGTACTTTTTTTTCACATATTAGTGCCATAAGGAAGTGTTATGTTGTTAAACTCTTTCTAACTATACTCACTAAAAGGCTGCCGTTATTTGGATAACTTCACAAATTAAAATTATTGACCTTAATTCATTTCAGTCAAGTCAGTATTATAAAAGCCAGTATCATGGTTGACAGTAATTAATACTTACATTTGCTGTTTCCTCAGAGAGTCAACATAATGAATGACTGTAGACTACCATTTGCTATCTTATAAATTGTACTTCACTTACCTCTAAAAAACCAATATATGCTTGTTATGATATGTGATGTGCATTCCAAAAAAAGGACTAAGTACAAATAAATTGAGATTATCATCCCAGAAATCTTAAAATCTGTTTAAATAATCAAGGAAACTGCAAAGTGGTCCAAGATCCATATTTTTATAATTTTACATAAAAATAAGTGTTTCTCCCAATAAGCGTTCCTTTCTAGAATAGGATTACAGAAGCCTCGTGGTTCAATTAACCTTTGCATTTATGGAGAATCTCAAGTCTCCAGACCAAACACTCCAGTATCATTTATTAAAGTCATTGAAAGTGAAAAGCAGGGGGGATGGAGCATTCCTACATATTTGCAAGCCTCAGAAATTCCATAGCTAATTGAGTAGTTCATTTCTTCCTGCCTGCTCTCTAAAATGCACCTTTCACAGAACTAACTGTGCTAGTCTAACATGAACATTTCACTTCAGTCCAATTATTTCCTGCACAAAGAACTGTGATTTCGAAATAGTAAGCTGGTGTAGGAGAATATATTGGGAAGCCCTTATTATATACCGTGTATCAAGATTAATTATTGCACTTAGCCTAAAGCCCATCAGGTTAGTCTCTGTTATCATTTAATTATCTTCCTAGTTATCTTTTAATTATCCTGTTTCCCTACTACTGCTAATATATGTAGCTACTATCCTGCATTTTTTCCTTTACACAGGAGAACATGTTGCTTTTGAACTGCAGAACAGCTTGTTGCAAATGTTTTGTAAATGTTACCTGCATTAGAAAATCTTTTCTTTAAAACCACAGATTTCATCATGGTAGAATGCCATAAGCGCAGTAACTGATCAAAGTAAACAGAACATTTAATTATTTTATAGAATTGTTATAATCTGAAATGTTACTCCGATAATTGCTTTCCTTTTTGTATATATGTTTTCAGGCATTAGGCAGAATATTGGTATGTGAAGCAGTGGAGATTGACCTTTCGCTATCCACTCATTCCCTCCCCAGTGATTAAAAGAACTTATGGGATAAGTTCCATAAGAGTAAATCACACATTCTTTGGGTTGTTATTGAGGAGGATGTTTTGCTTTAATATCTTTTAATTTTTTCAACAGGAAAATTAACAGGTAACAAACCAAAAAAAAAGCGTAATTTCATAGCAAATTGGAAGAGATGATTGTATGTTAAATTTTAACATTCTCTGCTACAGAAGGTGGATAAATTAGCAGAAATAGGAGAAAGCTAGATAATGTTACAAATGTTTAAACATTGGTGACTATTCAGTGTGAGTTTTGTTAAAATACCAGTTGCAAGGAAACTGAAGGTCATGCTTCATTGGACAAACTGACAATGGAGACTTTGTAGTGTATTGTCCATTTATTGTTAATTTAGCAAGAATGACATGATTCACATAACAAGGGGAAAAAAAATAGAAAAAAAAACAACAAACAAACAAACAAAAGAGGTAGCTCTCCCAGAAAGCTTCCACAAGGCTCAGCTAGAGACAGGAGCTTTACTGAAGTTATATGTGCAAAAAATGTGCTAGCCTGATAAAAGGCAACTGTCAATAATCTGTCAACTATCAACAAATATCAGCTATCAATAATAACTTGATTACTAGAACTTGCTTCAACTGTCAATGTCTGGTAGCAAACCTGAAGATATTTAAGGAGAGCTAAGACTGACGGGACTCAAGAGGCATTGAAGAAGGGCTGCTATATTTCTCTTTTCCCAGATATTTAATATTTGTATGTTTAGTAAGCACATGAAATAAAACACACACACACAAAAAAGATAGATATTTGCTCATTTGTCCATAGTTTCTGGGTGTTTGGTATCTTGCTGAGAACTAAAGTACTAGTGCCAGCAAGGTAGCTACCATAAATTCCCAGATGATCACCCTGATGTCTGTCACACACATAAACACAAAACGCTTCATTGAATATTCACACAGTGTATAGAAGAGGTAGCACAATTTCACCCTTTTCTTGACTTAGAAAGTATTTTGAACTTAGAGCTTCATATTAGAAAGTGCTGAGAGTGCTAAAGAATACCTTATCATAGGCGCTCTCTTCAGCTTGCTAGGTAAAGCAATGCCGGTCTGCTTGAAAAAATTAAATGCTCGTTTTGGCTAGAGGCAGCCCCATGCACAGCCTTTCTCCCTCCCACTCCCTTTGAGTATTTAATTATTTGTTCAGCATAGAACATCTTCAGAGAAGCCACTGATCCAGGAGCCCTCAGCCACCTCTGGAAGAGGACACCTTTCCCCACTACTCATGGAGAGAGCCTGGAGCAACCAGCTTTGGCCTCAGGGCCAAAGGGCTGTGTGTCCTCTAGTGCTACTTTGCCCTGCGATACTGAGCCTAACAGCCTGGGGTCTATGTGTTGGCACATTGAGGCTCCTTCCTAAGAAACACTTTTTTCTTTTTCTGCACAGTTCCCCAGAGCTATGCAGGGAAAGGATCTCATTTAACCTTTTGCTTTGAAAAGGGGAAGATGCTGCTAAAGGGTATGCTGCACAGTATTAAAAAGAGAAAACTCTTCTTACTGGAAGCATTGGTTTGTCTGGTACTTGACATCAAAACATGAGGAGAAAATTGTAGTTCAGAATGTTTTCACTTGTCCCACTAATAATTATTGCATGTGAAATTGTGTGCTGCAGTGGCACTGCTTTTTGTCAATTAGTAAAAGATGAAAATGTGTGTCGAATACAATTCTGCATGGATCTATGTTAATTTCATGGTATGTTTCCAGTTCATATACTTCAGTTTGACAGTTTTTGTGAAATGTTATATGGCAACATCTGATTTATTTAGCTAGAGATACTACCTAATGAGAAAAGTAATCAGTCCCACTAGCCTTCACTTTAAAATATCTGTTCCCATCAGAGACATTTCTGAAAACCTTTACGCCCTTCAGTGTATGAAGTGGAGATTTTCTGACTGAGAAAACTTTCCAAATCCACACATCATAATTTAACTGGCATATAGTTACTTTCCTCAATGTGTGCATTTTCATTTCTACATTTCAATAATAGCTTTCTGCTGTTAAGATTTAAGCAAAGTTTTTCTCTCCTGCTAGCCAATTATTCTAATTCAGTTCATGTGGCAGTGGAAGTACAATTAATGCACACTCTGTGATGGTGCAGCCATTGTCATAACAATACCTTGTCACACTTGTTTTATTGAGTGAGCTGTCAAGCTTTGTTGTATATCAGAAAATTCTTCACTAATATTTTAAACTTTTGAGTTTAACAGAAATTTTAAATACCAAATAACAAATCATTTAAGCAGTCATGACTGATAGACCGGTATTATGTTCCTTATCCTATAGATAAATACTATAGTGTGTTTTCCAGTATCATCATTCAGTCAGCTGGAAAACTGTAAAAAAACTAAATTCCTACCTCCTATATTTATGTTATTGCACTTTACCTAAGGTGAGAACTCAGCTACAAAAAAAAAAAAAAAGCAAATCTCACAAACCTGAAATCTCAGAGTAGTTGCAAATTAAGAAATTTTAATATGACTGCTTTTATACGAAGAAAAAATATAAAAACACAGTAGGGCAAAATGTGTGAATGCACCTAGGTGCTTCACGAAGTCCAGATTACTAATTATGACATATCTACTGATAATTTGAATTATTCTTTTCATTGCATAGAAACAAACTTTTTAGTATGGACTGTTTGCAGAAGTTATATTGTTATATGAAGCCCTATATAGTATTAGTAAAGTTTCTTCTCAGTTCTTTAATTGAATTTGTAACTTCTCCCAAAAGTAGATTATTTGTTTATCTGACATTTTTAATAAACTTTTGTAAATAAGCTGAAGTGTTGTTTTCTTTTGCACAAAACTATTTAGCAGCTCACAAATTTAATTACCATTGCTTCATAAAATGTCAAAAGGACAAAATGCACTGAACCTGTTATAATATACATGATATACCTAGCGTTATTAATGACAAGTTCCTGTAATAAAACTAGACCATTTATCTTTGTTCAGATCAGATCAGATACAAATGCATAGACTCTAGAGATAAACTGGTTTACTCAGTGTACTCTTGTATACCGAATGATTAAATTTCATTTTAAAGATGACATTCAGAAAACAGTATTGTGTAAAAATACTGTATTAAGAGAACAATTAAAATGACACAGAGGGTTTAAAAGAACTTGAATCATCTTATATTCTGATATTATGCACATTAATAAAAGCTATAAATTCTAATCCAAACAACCCAAACATTCAGTACACTAAGAATCACAATTCTTAATTTTTTTTCTTCTCTTGCTGAACTCCCTTCACCTTTTAAAATGAGTTTATTTTTCAGTCTGTGAGGAGCTGAACACACCAAACAGTTCCTTCTAGAGCACCTCCCGTGTGTGCACTCTGCAGGCAGGTAAACCAATCCACAGGGGCTTTGCTCTGAGAATTTCATCTGCTTATTCTGCAGGAGGATTTTTCTCCCTTTCCCTTTAGAAATAAAGCACAGAGGAAACTGAATTTTCAGGACCTCAGGCTTTTGGCTAGCCAAGAGCACCATAGACCCTCTGGACTCCTACCATGATGATTATCTAATCATTCAAGGAAAGAGCTATCTACCCTGCTGTATTTGAAGCACTTACCTGAGGTGTCTGATTTAGGAATCTTATCATTAGATGGTATCCCATTGTCCCTGAAAGTGCTTTTCATGACTGGTCTAGAGAGAATTTAAGACACAAACCCTCTCTGAAGAGGACTTTTTTCCTCCGTTATTATAGGAAAAGTGCAGGCAACTAAGTTAAGTGCTCAGTATGAGTACTATATGTATACTCAAGGATATACTCAGAAATGAATGCTTCCTTTTCTTACTAGTGAGGCTTACTCTGTAAACAGGTATCTCTTCTGCAGAACTTATCATGTGAATACATAGCAGAAAGGGTGCCAGTACATCCTTATAGTCTTATTCATACCTTATATTAATTACTGGGCTTGAGAGACCTTCAGTGTAACATACACAAGTGTTTGTACATTCTTATATGCCTAGTGGATAATTTCTCAGTGCGACAATGAAGAGTTCAAATAGGGAAACACCACTTGTGGGACTTACATAAAATTTCAGCAGTTTGAAGTTCACATACTAGTAAATGTGTTCCTAGAAAGTGATAGTTGCAGAGCATTAAAATTCAAGACATCATGTTTTGGAATGAAGGAAAATTTTGAAGAGCATTCAATCAGAAACCACACAATTTAGTAGTAGGGAAAGGAACCTTAAAGTGTCTGAACAAAATCAACACTGAAAATATATTTTATAAAGGACAATCCATCTTCATAACTAAAAGATATCCAAAGATCTTACAGGTTGTAGAGAAGATGATATTAAAAATCTGATAAACAATCAGATCACAATATGACATTAGTTAAAGATTAAAAAGAAAACAAAAAGCACAACCGAACCAAACCAAACCAAAATTAAACCAAAACAAAACCAACAAACAGAACAAAGCAGACCAAACCAACCAACCAAAAAACCCACAAACATTTTGCATCCTCAGTTTCAGTATAAACATTTACTACCAGCACAAGATAAAAAAGGTACCCATTTACAATACTCCTTCTTTCATAAATGGAAAACCTGATAGAAGGGCAGATTAAGCAAAGGATGCCCAGTTAGCCAATGAGAAGGTCTGACACAATGCCACTTTCTACTATGTCATTAAATTGCATGGTGTAAAGCTTAACTCTTCATCAAACAAATAAATGAACAAAATTGGGAGAAAAATACTGAGGAATAAACAACATCCCATCTCTCCAAAACTTCCTTCTCTCCTTCAGAGAATACCACCCAATTTGTATTTAGGTAAAGAAGGCTAGGAAACTGCAGAACATGCAGGAAAATTACCTGCTGTTTTGCAATTTTCCCATATTCTGTCCTTCTATGGAGAATTTAATTCTGAAAAAAACACCTGAAAGATGCCACTCAAAAAGGCATATAACCTCTATGAAATTGCTCTGGAATAGAAGTATTTTGGACAAGTCAAATGATGGTAGATAAACTATTGTAGAAAAGTGATCAGTTTTCTTCTTGTAAACTAACATATTCCTACTGTAGAACTGGCCTTGCTGCAGGACCCCAAGTGAGAAGCCCAAGTTAACTAGCTGTTAACAGTGCTATAGATGAGGATTTGACTACTCCTTTTTGCAAAAACAAACAAACTAATAACTCCAAAGAAACAAACAAGAAAAAGTAATAAAAATTTCAATCTGCTCCTGACTCCCATTATACTTTCTGAGAACAGTGAAAGCGGCTGCAAAAGGAGTTAAACCTGTGGATAGGTGAGAACCAAGCATCAAAATCACAGAAACTTTATAGGTTAAGATACTGTTACATAAATGAGACAATAGAGAGTCATGGCAACTAGTGAAACATTAGAAAAATGAAAGAGATTAAATATACAAAAATATTCCAGTATTATTGGTCAAAACCTTCCTAACATAAATTTTTGTTGCTTTGTAGATTACCCTGGAAAAGTAGGTGAAAGTAAAAACTGCATTGAAGAATATTAAAAACCAAAGAATTATCAGTAAGATTTTTGCATCTATTTTTATTTTCAGTATCCTATTAAATCAATAGTCAGACTTAATTGAATTATTGGCAATTTGCTATTTCTTTTTGCTTGTATTCAGTATTTAAGTAGGCCATAAACATAACTTCAGGTACATTTGTGGTTAACCAGCTATGTCAGCAGTTTGCTGTTTTGAGAGTGTCATTTAACAAATTCTGTAGTTAGGTTTCCTGTAGCAACATTTGTCTAATGGATTACTGTGCATCAGCTGTAGCAATTCAGTCCCAAGATATAAGGCAGTACTTGTTTACAAGAAGCATTGTGGGAATGCTAACAGATAACTAGACAGTCATTGGAATGAATATATCCTTAGGATACAAGTAAAAAACAAAACAAAACAAAAACAAACAAACAAACAAACCCCCCCCAACATTTCAAAGACAGAAACTGCTTTAGAAAACAAGGTTTTACAGAACTAATACAAGGTCAGAGTATGCTGCTGACACAAGCACCTTTATAGCCAAACTTAGAAATAATTCCAAAGTTGTATTTTTTTGTTTATTTTTGAAAACACTGAAAAGGGCAGATTATGCCTTCATGATTTATCAGGAGTAAAATTTCAGCTCACAACAATTCCATTAATTATACTGGAATTGAGTTACTTATAAAAAGTACTCAGACTCCTATGACAGAGTGGTGAAACCAACTCCAGAGAAGCTTTGCTCTAACTCCTTGCCCAAGAGAGGAAGGAAGAGTCTTCCTGAGTCTCACATCTATTTTTGGGAATATGATGGGCAGCAGTTGTGTAGGTAGTCAGCATATACACAGTACCAAATTAACTGGACAGAGCAAAGGGATTTCTCATTTTCTGTCAGACGAAGATAAAAAAAGAAAAGCGTGATCCAGAGTCTGTTCAGAGTGGAGTTGAAATAGATCCATAAATGCTCATGCCCGAAGTTTTCAATTCTCATTGAAAGCAGTTTTCTGAATAGCATAGCTAGGTAGTTATGCTACATTCTAGAACTTTTATTGTATTTTGCCATACAGGCTACCAAGGAAGAATAACACCCAGTGTTCTGCTTAAAGGGATACAAGCTGCCAACCCAGTCTAGGGAGAGAAAAGTCATTAAAACCTTTTTTCTGCTCAAACACACATAAAAATTCAAAATCTTTACAAATAGTTTCTGATTGAGGCATCCTTAAATATAACTCTACTTCAGTTTTATCTCAGCAAGTGCTGCTACTCAAGCCTGTTTTTTTAAAGATGCTTGACTATAACTTGAAAGAAGTGCTACTGTTGGTTTTAACTGAAAATTGAACATCATCATCTAGGTCATGGTAAGTATGGATTTCCAAAAACATCAAACTGATGTCAACTGATGAAGGTTGTTTTTTGATGGAAATCATAGTGCAAGATGCCTAGGTGTCTGGAGCAATTAAGTCCACTCAGCTGTATTCCATTTCTGACGTGGCATGCCTTTCTGCTTAAATCTACTTTATCCGTTAAAGATGAGATATTGATGAGGCAGCATAATGGGTATTTTTAAGAGACAACTGGATATGTAAGACACTATAAGCTTGACAAGGGTATAACACTAAAGAATGTTCTGAGATGTGACGTCACTTCTGCAAGGTTTCTGCATTACCACAGGTAATATTGATTCTGCTACTGGGTGTAGTTTATTGGTAACATTATGTTATTTATCTGGCAGAATGAAGCAATTTCATTCACCTGCATAAACATTAAAATGTTATAAAGAGCTGACAAACTCAGTAAAATAAAACAAACATGCAAACAGCAACAACAAAAAAGAGGTGGGTTTGCGTGTTTGTTTGTTCATTTTTTTGTTTTTAGTGAAGTAAACCACCAGACCCTCAGAATAAAACTCTGCAGGATCAGCTCTCAATTGCTTCAATCTTTATTTCTTCAGTTTTATTTGGGTATTTTCATTTTATTTAACACTCCAGTGAACTATCCAATGAAAAACTACTTGTGTCAGATATCAACTTTCACATTTTCACTTAGAGAAACAAATTAAGACAGTCAATATAAATCAATTTTCTATTTTTTTTTTTTTTAATGATTCCCAGATGTAGGCTGCAATATTTCATGCATCACTAAATCTATCAAGTAACGATTGTTTTCTTGGAGCTAACAGGGATAGAACCATTCATTTTTTTAGTATCTTTTTCCCATGCTGATATTAGTTTTTTTTTCTTGGCTGTTTCAGACAGAAATGAATGGCTCCCCCAAGGCAGAAAGAATCTGTAAATTTAGCTTTGCATTCCACCCCAAATCCAATTATTATAACAACCCTACTACTACTGTTATAGTTAAATGTCTGTCAGTGTTTCCATTATAACCCTTTCTGTGGGAGTTTATAACTCAACCATTAAAAAAAGTATGCTCCAAGCTAAACTTTGACATACGTGGTTTCAGCCCAGAATACATTAAAAGAACAAATCAAAACAATATACCTGCAAAACCACCTCCCCTGCCCCAACTTTCTAAAACACTATGACGGCAAACTGCCTGATGTCTCAGTGTCTCTTGAAGTAGGCTGCTGTGTGGGACAGTTAATAATACCTACCTGTCATAGTTACCTGATCTATATTTTGATACATGCTAAAGAGTGAAGAGACAATAGAAATATAATAAAAAACTTATTCATACATTTTTTAAAGTTCTAATATGAAGCTGTGGAGAGTAGACCTGTAGGGAAAACTACAGTGGTAACACTGTCCGTGACACGTCCAGTTAACATCCTGACTCACTGATACCTGATATTTTAAAAAATCAATATCACCATAACATATCGAATTATGCCTTCACTTATTAACTGTAAATTAAAGTCCATGAATCTTCCTCTCCTATAGTGTTATGAAAATACTCTGAAAAACAACACTCATCAAGCAACTCAGAAGAGCAATTTTAGACATGGAGAAGTCAATACCTAGGATGGCGTCAGGAATTGTCACAGATGTGAACCTATTCTAATATGTTTCACTTACTGAATCAGTGCACTGAGGAATCTTGGAATGAAATGTGCTACGTTAGGATGCTGGAGAAAACATTTCCAGAGCACTTTGATTTTCAGCCTTTTTGTTGTGGTTAGCTGATCGTACTTATTTCTTTGCAAAGCATTATTCCTTTATTTTGTTGACTTTTTCTGAATTACTTCAGGAAATTGTCAGAGGGCTTACAGCTATAAAGGCCACCCCAGGTTTGCTTGAGTAGCTCACTCTGTTCAATTTACCTTACTTTGAAGTCATAAGACTTCCTGTACCAGTATTTTGTGGCTTTAGAATCCCTCATAATCTCACTACAGATTAGACTCAACTAATTAAATGTGTCATTGGCAGGCTGTCACCCCAGCACAACCTTTTACAGATCCTTAATTAATACATTAAAATCTACTAACCTGAATACAGTACTTGCCCTTCCCCACTTAACCTTTTGGAATCCTGAAATAGATCATTTAAACCTCTCTCTGGTTTGAGGTTTCTGTTTATTTGTTTGTTTTGTTCTTCTGTGTTCAACTTTTAATTCCATTTTTCTTTCCTTGCCAGTGTTTGTTAATTTCCTTTTATTTTATTTTTAATGATATTTTTTATTAGGTCCAATCATTTCAATAGGGTCCTTATACTAGAGTGAACTTATTATTTTATACTTCCGGATTAAATTGACTGGACTGAATTGTCACAGATACTTTCAGTTATAGGAATTGTACCAATTTATAACAAGTGAGGATTTGACTTCATGTGTTTTACACAACACATGTTTGGCATTCTGAGATGGAGGTAGACTTAGGTCCACGCTTCAGATTTCTTTTCTTTTGTTGGACTTCAGTATCCTGCTTGCTTGTCAGAGCCTGTATTTTATGATTTAATTTGAGCACAATTCAGTTCTATAACGTAATCTAGTCAGCCTAGTCGTTATTTCCTGAGGCTGCTACAGGATATATAGAATGACCTTGCTGTGAGATGTAAGTGTATTAATATGCAATGTTTCATTGATTTAATTTACAATGTTACATTCTTGCTCTGTGTGAATACACTCTAAATGCCAGGGGGAGCTCTAAGAAATGTATGGAAACACTGTCTTTTACTTAAACTGCTTTGATAGGCTGTTGCACTACAGAGGCTAAATATATTTGTAATATCTCTGGCCCATATTTGTTTGCACTTCATTTTACTAGGAACTCTCACAAATATTGGGACTTCCCTCATTTCATGCTTTCATGGTTTAACCCCAGCCAGCAACTCAACCCCACAAAGCCACTTATTCACTCCCTGCCAGTGGGATGAGGAAAGAATCAGAAGAGTAAAAGTGATCTTAAAAGTGACAGTTTAATAGGTAAAGCAAAAGCCACACACCCAAGCAAAACAAAACAAAGATTCATTCACTACTTCTCAGGCAGGTGTTCAGCCATCTCCAAGAAAGCACGGCTCCATCATGCGTAATATTTACTTAGGAAGTCAAACACCATCACTCCGAATGTCCCCCATTTTCTTCTTCTTCCCCAGCTTTATATGTTGAGCATGACATACAATGGTACAGAATATCCTTTTGGTCAGTTGGTGTCAGCTGTCCCATCTGTGTCCTCTCCCAGGTTCTTGTGGACCCCCAGCCTACTTGCTTGTCAGGGGATTGTGGAAAGCAGAAAAGGCCTTGACTCTGTGTGAGCACTGCTCAGTAATAACTGAAACATCTCTGTATTAACAACACTGTTTTCAGCACAAATCCAAATCAAAGCCCAAAACTAACTACTATGAAAAAAATTAGCTATCCCAGCCAAAACTAGCAGACATATGTGTGCTAGTCATATGAACAGGAGGTTTAAAACCTTAAAAAGACATTCTGAAAATGCATAGCAGTGATCCACAGCTTTAACCATTTAAATCAGTGCAAGAAGTTTTATTATTGTCTTCCCTGTGGATAGAGTTTGGTTAATGTGGACATATTTTCATAAGTCCTAGCTGACATTCAAACTTCTTAATCTGATGCAGTGAACTCTGGAGTGCTATCTGCAGCTCCTCCACACTGAGAAGTGGTCTTGTGCACCAGTCAGACAGGTCCAGACTTCCTCCTACACAGCCAAAAGTATGCAAAATGCAACATCTTATAACATCCTTCAAAGTGTGAACCAAATGAGCTGGGTGATTGGGAATCAGGGTGTTGTGTAGCACTACAGGTGGAGGGAGCTTTGTAATGAGGAAATTTGCCTGAAAGGACTTTCCCTATAAGTGTCACCAAGCACTATAGACCCTCCCCACCATGAGACCCAAAATGGTGGGGCCACTACAGACACCAAAGCACATGATATATAGAAGGCTTGATAATTAAAACAGAAGTTTTCAGTATAACTCCTGAGACTAGTTAAAATGAAGATCTACTTGTAACTCTATAAAGTAATATGCCCTGAAATAAACAGCTAGAATTCCTGTATAATGTATGGAACATATTAAACTTTTCATAATAGATTTGCATTTTTTAACATGAAGCTGTGTGAGGCAGCCAATATGTAATACAACATGAAAAATCATGGATTAAATCTTGTTTCTTTCTCATACCGAAATGTCTCCCTGTCTTTATTCACCATTCATAGCCTTGTTTCTCCTCCAAGAAAAAGTATTTAAAATCTTATTTTTTAAAATATTTGGAGTTGCTAAATTGGAACTATTGCATTGCCCTAAGAAACAGATAGAGATTATGATGACTTTCATAAACTTACCAACTGAAGGGTTTCAACAGTCTTCCAGGACTTCGGAAAAATTCATATCCATAGGAAAGTGAATTTATATTTTTCCTTTGTGCAAGGAGACTCTACTCTCTGCTTTCCCAGGGAAGTGTCCAAACCATAATGTTTTTGCTCTATCACTCTTCTGGGGAAAATGTTTCATTTGCATTAAGTAATAAGAATTTCTGTAGCCCAAAAGGGAAAGTATGCCCAGACTTATGGTCTTTCAGTACAATGCTTAGTATACTAAGCAGGAAATCTGGATTCCAATAATCATTAACTTAAAATGTACAATTTTATGTTTCTACTGTGGGTATTATAGCCTCTTGGCCCAGGGGTCTCCTTTTAGGGTTCTTATGTACGGAACACTAAAGAAGAATTTGGGCATTGATGCATCACAATTGCCAATTTACAGACAAAAGTCTATAAAATTTCTTGCACTGTCAAGTTTAACTTTTTGAAAGACTCCTATTGAAAAGCAAGGTCAAACTGCAATTTCAGGAGGAGAATAGGTTTTGTGAACTCTGTCATCACTTCATTTTACTTCTATGCAAGGAAAACTGTGTCTTATGTTCCAAGTCACAGTACATTTATTCTCACATAGTTTTATGCTGCATTCACCACCAAATATTTTCTGTCAAAATGTTTATATCAACCATGGAACTGTTACAGAAAGTAACAACACTTATATGGCTTGGAAGGAACAGATTTCATTTGGTGTTGGCACATCTTTTGTCTCACAGTATAACTGAAATATATTTTGAAAGCTTTGACTACAGTGTAGTGATCAATAAAGCAGGAGTACAGATATTTCTGTACTGTTTAAATAAAGGTCATAACCTGTTGTCCCCTTTTTCCCCCCAGTATGACTTGATTCCTGATAACACTGAAATTTAGATAGGTTCTTCTGTGGATTTGAGTATAATGAAACTGAAGCTCTTCAGACATATTAAAGAAAATATTTTCAAAGCATCATAGCAATCTGGATAAAAATTATTGCTTCCAAATCATAAAATAAGGATTACTAAAAATTATAGACAAAAGATAACATGCACTGGAAAGGTTCATTATTTATTTATTTTTTTTATTTATTCGCTCAAAATCTCAGGATCTGAATACAAAATCTTTACAAGAAAAGTCTCTTCTCATAAGAAAGGAGCTCTAGGTCCCTAATCATATCTGTAGCCTGCCATTGGAGTCCTTCGAGTAATTCCTTGTCCTTCTTAAACTGGGAAGCGCAGTACTCCAGATGCAGTCTCACCAGGGCAGAGTAGAGCGGGAGGATAACCTCCCTCAACCTGCTGATGACACTCTTCTTAATGCACCCCAGGATACCATTTGCCTTCTTGGCCACAAGGGTACATTATCGACTCATGGTCAACCTGTTGTACTGCTTTCATGCTTTCACATGCCATTGTGCTTGAATATTATAGATCCTTCTAATAGGCCTTCTGTCCTTAACTGTTTTATACAAACCACAGTACAGTCTCCAAAACACACCTGAATTAAAAGCCATAATATATATATACATAAGTATAGATATTTTCTTCAATGGAGACAATACATTTCTACCCTACAGGAGCCCATGAACCCTCAGATGAACCACAGATATAATCATAATGCAGAGTATCTGAAACAGGATACGACCGAAATTCACTGAATTGTTTTATTATGAGTCTGTAAAACAGTTTTTGCTGTTGCAGATGCCTGGATTCACTGAAGTTTCAAAAAGCATCATAACTCCAAATACAATACAACTTCTAATAAGTGTCTTCAGTTCTCTTCAAGCCTCCAAACTCCATGGTACAACAAAAAAGAAAATAGAGAAAATATAAACAGGAAAATATCTTAAAATTTTAACAATGTAATGAATTAAAGATAAATCTGTAATTATTTGGGTTAGGGTCATTTGGGTTACAAATTTTAATTACTCTTGGTGAATTGAACCAACAGCACTAGAAGAAAGCAAGTGACAATAAACTTACAGTACTAAGAAAATTATGAAATTTTTGAATACAGCTAGACAGAGTTACATTATAAACAGAGGATTTTTTTCAGACTTTTATTTAATTGATATATTTTGTCTGCTGAACCTTGTTCAATACCACTTAAAATGAAATAAATGACTGAACTCTATATTCTAAAATGGATTCCAAGAAAAATGTTAGGTTAAGTATGCACTGACTCATTGCTGAAATGCTTGGAGAGAAATCTTAAGTTCCTTCAGAGCATTCATCTTTAGGGCAGGTAATATAAAAATGAATAAATAAACTCTGGCATTAAGCGGAAAGAAGATGAGAAAGAAGCATTTCTAGTAAAAAGATTTGCAGAGCCAAGGGACAAGGTGGGTCAAACCAAGACTATCAGCACTGCAATAACAGAATGCTGATATATTCTCTTACTACAGCATTAATGTCTTGCTATAGTGGTGATCTTTGTGACCTTATCAAGATCTACTGCAATTTCTCAAGAGAACTTTCTGTTGACTTATAACCTTGCTGATACACACAGGAACATATAAATGACACAGATGTGCTATCAGTTGGAAACATAACCTTTCTTCTGCTTCTTTTCAAATCCCGTAGTTCACTGCTAAGGGACAAGAATAAAATAAATACATTTTGTATGACATAGAAATGTCTCAGTTATAAGAAGGAAAACATCAGAAAATGTCATGAGCTGAATGTAAGGGGACACTATGTGGAGCTTTGGACATTATTACATAAAACATATCATGCGTATTTTCAGCTGAACTTTTGAGCATTACATCTCCAAAGTCATGAAGTACTTTTTTTAGAATGAAGATGTCATGAGCCATTGCACAGACTTTGGCCTTTGAATACTCAACTGCTTGGGAAAGGTTCAGCTGATTTTTCAGTATTTCCTGAATTGTTCGGGAACTAGAGAGTTTCATTTAAAGACACTTTACCTTTTCTGTGGTCTACAACTGTAGTTACATTTTAGGGGTAGACAGTATCAACCCTTCTATGTAGATAATAGTATACATATTTACACAAATTGTGTATAAGAAGGTGCATAAGAGACTCTTTTTTAGAGTTTAATATATGAGTTTAAAAAATGCCCAGTATGTCTTAAAGCATAATGATCTCCCTAGAGGGCGACTAAAAGCTCAAGATATTAAAACTGGCTAATTAAGAAATCATTTGCGTTCCCCTCCTGTTGGCAAGGCACATATAATGATTTTCAATAAGTAAGGGCATGACAATCTAACTTGACATATAACTTGCTAGTAAGCCACAAAGTTATAGGTAAGTAAAAAAGAAGAACACTCAAGGTGGTGAAATGGAAAGGCAGATTCCTGATGCTGTTTTACCAGCCAGTTTTATACTGCCAATGTTATCCTTTTCTTAAAGGAAGTTCTCATAAGTAGAGGGTGTGGGTTTTTTTGTCCTTTTTTTTTTTTTAATTATGTGTAATACAATCCATATTATGGAACTGCAATATATAGATATATAAAAATACGTTTTCAAAGGCCTTTGAAGACTTTAGCCTCCAGCAATTTAAAGTAGCTATTCTCCAAACTATTAACCAACTTTCAAATAGCTTGCATAATTCACAATTTCAAAGGGAAAAAAAAAGGCTATAAAACTTTAGTATGTATGACAGCAATAAAAATAAGCATAAACAATATATATTTTTATATGTAAAACCCATTCATTACCTAGTGACAATAAGATGCTTCAGGATTCTGAACTTGTTGTGATTAATGTACTTCTTGTTTGCATCAGCTTCACTTCATGCCTCGCTACACACCCAAGGTGTCCATTAATCAGCACTGCCGCATAGTCTGTCGTATCTTGTTGCTTAAACAACACAATCACTCATGGTGGGAGGTATCTAGAACTACACCAAATTTTTCCACTTTCAGCTTTAGAACTTCTTAACTGGCTTTTGCAAGACATTTTATAATTGTTCTAGTAGTTTCACAGATATGTGAATGCCTCATGTAGTAGAGCAAATGAAAGGTTTTTAATGTGTCCTTGTTCTCCATTTGAGGAGTTTTACTCAGCATACTATGCAGTGAGTTCCACAGCTTCATTTGAGACTTTCAGATGCAGCAAGACGGTACTGGAATTACATGGTGGTTGTAATTTAAAATAAAATGTGATCTCTCTGTCCCAATGAATGCTTCAAGGATGACAGTAACTTCATTATGGATTTAATGAAAAATAGAAGTATCTGTATTTTGTAGAAAAAATATAAAATAACTGAAAAGAGAACCTGAAATCTCTTATACATTCTGTCAAATATTATTTAAGGAAAAAAAAAAAAATCCTTTTTAATGACAGTCACAATTTTGTGAAAAACAAAACAAAACAAAAACCAAACCAAATCAAACCAAAACATAAGAACACAAAATTTCTTATTCTATTGATTTCTGTCTTCTCTAAGGGACCATCTCACATGTTGGAGTGTCAAAACAACTGATGTTTCTCCCCAAAAAGGATTTAAAACAAAAACAAAACATTTTTTTTTTTGTCATAGGGAAAGCAGTTTTTTTAGCAAAACACAGAAATATATTAGTAATAGCGAGAGAAAAAAAAAAAAACAAACAAGTTTCAGTTGGAATAGAATAGAATATTTCAGTTGGAAGGGACCTACAATGATCATCTAGTCTAACTGCTGACCACTTCAGCACTGACCAAAAGTTAAAGTATGTTGTTATAAGGGCATTGTCCAAAAGCCTCTTAAACACTGATAGGCTTGAGGCATGGACCGCCTATCCAGTAAACCTGTTTCAGTGTTGCACCACCCTGTATGTAAAGAAATGCTGCCTAATGACCAGTCTAAACCTCCCCTGATGCAGCTTTGAACCATTTCATGCGTGCCTTCGCTGGTTACTGGGGAGAAGAGTTCAGTATCTCTCTCTCCATGTCCCCTCCTCAGGAAGCTGTAGAGAGCAACGAAGTCACCCGTCAGCCTCCTTTTCCCCAAATTAGACAAACTCAGATTTTTTAGCTGCTTCTCACAGGACATTCCTTCCAGCTCTTTCACCAGCTTTTTTGCCCTCCACCGAATGTATTCAAGGACCCTCACATTCTTCTTAAATTATGGGGTCCAGAACTTCAGACCATACTCAAGGAGAGGTTGCATCAAATCTAAATGCAGTAGGATAATAATCTATTTTGTCTGGCTAAATCTCAAATTTAATGTTTACTTTAAGTTAAAAATTTGAACAGCATTCTATCTCTGTGAATGCCAGCATAGAGAAATACTATTATACAGATTTATATCAAGCACATAAAATCTGAGAAAAGATGATGGACAACTTTTAAGAAGACAATTTATGTAACGATTTCTGTTTCTAGACTTTAAAAAAATATGTAACTGCATGTTTATAGAACTTGCAACCCTTAGTTTGAGGGGCAATATAAGATAGGAACTGTTGTACTGCAAGTTAAAAAAACCCTACATGAGAAAAACACAACTGTGGTTTTAAGACTAATCTTCACACTTTCCCCTCCCTCCTCCCTTTTCTTTAATATTTCAGAGTTGTCCAGACATAAGAATTCTTAATTCTTTTGCAGTGGATCTCAACAAGATATTGGTTTATATAAAATAGGAAAGTAAGCACAAGTCAACATTTTTCAGAATTGTCACTTCAATAAGAATCAGAACAATTGCACAAAAGAGAAAGGAGGATAGCAATTTCCCACCCATAAACATAAGCAGTGAAAAACAGGAGATTTTTGAAGTGGAGAATGATTAACTGCAATTGTGCTCTACTTGGATTCAGAAGGAGCACTCCACATTCATTATTTATTTCTCAATACTGAACTGATATTAATAAATTGGACATATGCTTCACATCAGAGATATTTAATAAATTCCTAGAGCCTGTACTTTTTTTGTCACGGGAATGTAACTTAGAAGACAGAAATTTGCATATTGAAAGGTGTTTTACTATAGTTTTAACAGAAAAAAACAATGTCTTTACTATTTTGTATACCAAAACACAAAACCCCACACTTGCCAAATTCAGATGGTTGAACTCGAGATGGGCCATCACCCCCTTATACTTGGAAGATCTTTCCACAAAGACAGTCTCATAAGAATCCATTCTGTTGTTTGGATATGTTTGTAGATGAGAAACTAAAACATAAAAAAAAAAATAAAAAAAATAATTAAAAAAAATAATCTGAGTCCAAGTTCTGCCTGTATTGTGTTCTATATTATCAGTTTCTTGTGACTTTGGCAAAGTAAGTAAAACAAAAAAAGTTATATTATATAATTTGCTCAAGATCCCTTGAAAATCTGATGAGTTTTGAAATAGACCTTATTACCTGCCTTCTAAATTAGTTCTAAACCTGAAGATTGCCAAGCAGGATTTTAGCCTATTGTCTTTCCTAAATTGATATAAATTCCATTGTTTAACTGTTTTAATGAAATTCATCCTATAAAAATCTGTTTTTTGAGATTAAGCTATTAAAATATACTTATTTTTGATGAAGTAACAGAATTGTTAGCATGCCCAAGGTTTTCATGGATATTTTTCCATGCTTCTGTACAAAATTTACCTGAACATTAATAGATTTAAATAACTGAGAAATCTACATAAAATAAATAACGATAATAATTCTATTATCCATTAAAATTTATTAATTTAGTATTTAGACCCTAGTAAGCATTTGTATACCACTGTGGTAGGAGTTCTGTGTGCACAGCATGCAAATAATTTTCTTAACACATAGACCATGACAGACATGCAACATGTACATTCTATAAAGATTCTTCATCAAAAAAAGAAAAGAAAATATATGGGTATGGTTTACATGGTAAAGCACATGAAACAGAGTACATTTTGAGCAAGTAAAAGCAATTCCTTTGTGAATAGTCAACAGACTCAAAACAGCCTATTCAAATAATTTTGTTGAATGTTTATGACTAAAAATACACTTTCAAGATGGACAATTTATGCACAAATTGTTCACAGATGATTCAAACAGTCTGAATAGTAAGTATTCTCTTTAAGGAACCTAATTATCCTTTAAGATATATTTTTTCTCTAATTAGTATGAGCTGTGAGTCATGGGGTGCTTGTAGCACCTGTACTCCCATCAAATCTGAAATTCTTCATTTGGTTTTCTAAGGCAGAGAAAATAAAAGGCACAACAGTTCAAACCTGTGTCTTTGTTGTGTGTGGATATAAAATCGGCAAAATGAAAAAAAAAAAAAAGTATGTGCAGTAGAGAATAACATGACATGACTAACAACATACATTCTTACATAATTGTTTAACAAAAGCTTTGTTTCATATTGTTGTTTTTTGACTTTTTTTTCAGAGTAAAAACAAAAAAGAAATAACAGATATATTTCCAGAAACAGATACAAGTTTAACAGTCACCAGAGTGTGTATGAGAGATTTTTCTGTGGCCCATAAGGGTGAGGTCATCTATCTGAGATCCAGACTCCTGAGGTAACAAAGGGAAGCAGCATTCATTTAAAAATAATACTAGAAAAGAAGCCTTAGTTAAGGTGTACAGGATTATACCAAAGTTGTACAAACCAGTTTGTGTCTACGTCTTTCCTCTGAGCTCACTATGAGAAGCAAAGCTAATGTTTGGTTTCTTTAATTACAAAAATCTGTGTAGACTATAATGACTGAAAGTATGGAAATGCCAACATTTGATACAGCTCTCTTGCACATAAGCATGATATATGATATTTATGCTACCTTTAAACCAAAGTACTCAGTATAAAGAAATAAAGATGAATCATAAATAGTATCGGTGGAAGAAATAATACTTCATTTTCTCTAGATATTGAGAGTTACATAGAGAATTGCAGAACTGCAGAAATAGAAGTTTAAGTGAATACCACCAAAAATTAAATAATAATAAAAACCAAACAAACAAACAATACACTTAAATCCGATCCCTGCATCAGCTACAGATTTTCTGATATTCTTATGAAGTTACACAACAAGCCTTTTGTCACTAGTTTTTAGCAACGATTTCTCATTTTTGATGTCATACACAAGCTCAAAGCTTCATATACATAATACTAAGCACCCAAACCTATAACTGATATAAATGGGAGAGTGGGTAACTAGTAAATGTAACAGCCCATATTGTCATACGGGTGGATATCAGCAGGTCTAACATGTGCTGCACAACCATGACCACAGAAGAAATAATTGGTTAAGGTTTGTCCGTATTTATGAAATGTTGTCCTATATAAGAGAAGGCAACTATAACTGACATGATAGCTACCACAGTCTGCAGTTCCAGGAGGCAAAATTATACCTATATTGTACAGTGTTTCAATGAATAACATTAAAAATAGTGGGATCACCTTGAAAAGGTTTAGGAAAGAATGTACTAGTCACAGTTCTAAATTGCTGCCTACTCATTACACCAAAGTTATTGTGGGTCTATGAGGTTCAAGAAACAACAGGCCATCTTAAAACACCTTCAGCAGTATTGGGTGATGTTGCCTGGTTAACTTAAATTCTAGCATCCCCTAATTAAAGTCCTTACCTTACTTTCTTAAGAAACTATTTTTTAAGAATCTTATTGGCATAATCATCTTTCTCATTAAACTGGTTCCATGCCACTGTGACTGAACTCTCGTCAACAGAGCCAAAGCAAAGAAAAACCGATGCAGTTGGCTCAAGGATCAGGAGTAACATGAATAAAACCATCAAGCTGAACTTTCACTGTGTCATACTTTTTTTCTTGTTAATATTTATATAATTATGCTTATCTAGATATGCAAGTGGGAATTACTATTTTAAAGGAATAGTCAAAGACTGCTAGGGGTTTTTTGGATTTTTTTTGCAGGGTTGAGGGGTTTGTTTAGTTTTTTTTCTCTCTTTAAAATAAGCTGCCAGCTTCTGGAACTCATTATATTCAAGTAATGCATTTAAGCACTACAGTGCCCAGTGGCTATTTCAAAATGGAATTTACTTCTAAAAAAATGATGATTAGGAATTATAATCAGCTATTTCTTATGTAGTGCCAAGAAAAGGCTGAAAATCTGGTCTCCTCAAGATCATGCAGTTGAATAAAATGAAGAGAATATCTACTACTAAGTATTATTTATCATCTTGAACAAATTAACTTCTGAAGTTAGGAGTTCATGTTATCCCTTACTTAAAAAAATCAGGGAGTCAGTACTTGAAAACATAGCATATTTCCATTTGTTTCTCCAACCAGATCAGTTAACACATTGAACACTAAAAGACCAAACTCCATGTTTTCACCGTTGTATTCAAATTCACATTAACAATTTCCACCTGTCTAAGCACCTGTCATGAAGTACTCTGAAGCAGGCCATGCAGTTCCACATGTTGGAGCTCCTCCTTTTTCCTGGAAACATTTCATAATGCCTTGAGTCAGAAAAGGAGTGTAGCTACAGATACATTAAATGTGCTCAGGCTGTTGTTTGTACCGAAGTCAAATGGTATAGAAAGGCCTGCATATATAACCTACAGCTCTCATTCTCTCAAGCAGAGCAGCCTCTGGAATAGCTTCTTTTTCCATGATAACTCTCATACTGTACTCAGGAATAGTTTGGGAAAGTACTTGTTGGCCTGGACCAAGGCAACACCAGGCACATTTTGAGCAATTTAATATTGTAAATAATCAGATTCCCTTACCTATCAAGTTCCCTTGATGATTTTTTTTTAACAAGTATAAACAAAACCTCTGTATTCGTATGATACTACAGTTTATAGGTTTGTGTACATACAAGAAAGTGAAGAAGATCCTAACACCAGCACACCTTTAAAACAGCTATATTACAATACGTGTTATAGATATATAATCTTACATTATGACTTCCAACAGATGAGACATCTGAACACTTAAGTGCAAGGAGAAAAGTCACAGTAGGAGGAAGAGAGATGCCATCTGGACATATGACCATGTGGTATTGGTTAAGCCCAATCCATAAAATGTTACTATATGAATCACTGTGTGTTCTCTTGTTTTCCTCCATTATTTTTTGCAGGGAGATGAAATTACCTGAACCTGCTAGACATTGTAACAAAGCAGCCAGCTAAAATGTCAATTTCTTATCCTTTTAAAGAGACTTCTTGAGGGTGTTATAGGACCCAATAGTCTATATTAAATGGATGAATACCATCAGGATTTAGACTGTTATACACAGGCACATAAGCAGACAGAAATGATTCCTGGGCAAGGCAATATCATCATTCTGTGGAACTAGCTTATGATGCCAAAACCACACATAGCCATTTATCCACAATGCAGCAAAGCACTTAAATGTATGCTTGGACTTGGTTTTCGTTTCCATTTATCAAAATGTTTCAAAACTAGAAAGGGAGACGGGATCCCTGCCTTGAACAGTTTTCAGTTTATTTTGTGTACATTAAATATATGTTAATGTAATATAGCCCCCATATAACTAACACAAATTCTTACTTTAGCTTTTGTCATCTCAATTGGAAAGATACCTCAGAGCCACTAAGATAACTTTGTCTTTTAAGCTTTTTACAATTATGTAGGTGATTCAAAGATGACAACTCTATGACACCTAAATCCATTTACTGGATTTAGATACTACTTCAAATTCCTTCGCACAGTAGGAGAAAATTTGAAAGATGAAAAATCTTGTAACTTCAGCGTACAAAACTTCAAGCTTGAAGATCTACTAAAAAGAAACTCAAGAGTGACAGACTGTCATAAGTGTGTGAAAGATCTTGGGAAGGCAAAATGAAAAGAGGGAATTAATCAGAGTGTACAAAAGAGAAAGGGTACTTAAACCTTATTGTTGTTCTTCTGGTAAAGTTGAAATGTGTGAGATGAAACTAGACATGTATGGAAAGAAGAAAAGAAATATACAGAACAATTTGGCTACATCAGATAACCTGAATCAATGCAAAGTGCATTTCCATCAGTAAAAGACATGATTAACACAAATGCTACTAAAAATAAAAGCTAATTTTATGATAATTTTATTCCCTTGTCCTTCAGCTAGTTCTTGTTCTAACACAAAAGAAATAAAACTAATACAGGCATATACAGAAATGCTTTCATGATCCTAAATATTTTCATAACTATTCCTGACAGAAATTATTGCTAAGCAAACTAATCCTTACATATTTTTATTGCTTTCCTGGTTTACTGTATTACTCCCATACTCCATCACAGTTTTTTCCTCACACTTACTGCAGTTCCTGTTAATTAGTCCTTATCGATCACTTTTTTTTTTTTAATTTTTTTCATTGGAAGGGTGGCTAGATGTGTGGGTAGTATTCTTGAGCTGCTGTGTTAAACATAGTCTGTTTCACTGGACCTGTGTTAGATAGAATGACTGTAAAGCATAGCATGGCTTTCATCAAAACTGCCTGCAAAATTAAATCAAAAGACTGTGTTAGAAAAAAAGACTTGGGAAGGGGGACGGAGGGAGTAAGAAAGACACATGAAAAAAGAGTTGTCTTAACACCCAGTTTAAGCATTTATTTCACCTGCCGAGTGTTCCAAAATGCCTGGTCATGGTGAGTACTTTTTCCCTTCCTCATGACAGATGTAACACTGACAAGGTCATAAGAAATGAAATGCAGGTGCTGCGTGCTCCCCAGCTAAAGATTACTTCAACAAAGTGTCCTTGGTATTTTGCAATCAGAAGCTGCCAAGAAAACATAAAGTATTCTGAGCCTGACTAGCGCTCATTGGTTATTACCTACATTTCAGGGAAGTATCTTCATGGCAGCAGCTGAATTGGGGTGTGGCAGCAAGATGAGAATTCCTTTCCTCCCCAGCCTGTCCCAGATGTGCTAACACATCTATAAGAGCAACAAAACCTGCATGTGATTAATTCTAGGCTGCACCAGACCAGAGTCTTGTCTTGATTAAGCTACTATGTATCTAGAATAACTCTACAGAAGTTACATTTCACTGCAAGTAAGATAAGAATCCAGCCTCTTACGTGAAATCATTTATTCTCAGCTTATGACAGCAGTGTCACATTTAAAAGGTTCACAGTATCACAGTATCACAGTATGTTTGGGATTGGAAGGGACCTCAAAAGATCATCTAGTCCAATCCCCCTGCTGGAGCAGGAACGCCTAGGTGAGGTCTCACAGGAACATGTCCAGGCGGGTTTTGAATGTCTCCAGAGAAGGAGACTCCACCACTTCCCTGGGCAGCCTGTTCCAGTGCTCTGTCACCCTCACTGAGAAGAAGTTTCTTCTCAAATTTAAGTGGAACCTCTTGTGTTCCAGCTTGATCCCATTACCCCTTGTCCTATCATTGTTTGCCACCGAGAAGAGCCTGGCTCCATCCCCATGGCACTCACCCTTTATATATTTATAAACATTAATAAGGTCCCCCCTTAGTCTCCTCTTCTCCAAACTAAAGAGACCCAGCTCCCTCAGCCTTTCTTCATAAGGGAGGTGCTCCACTCCCTTAATCATCTTCGTTGCCCTACGCTGGACCCTCTCCAGCAGTTCCCTGTCCTTCTTGAACTGAGGGGCCCAGAACTGGACACAATATTCCAGGTGTGGTCTCACCAGGGTGGAGTAGAGGGGAAGGAGGACCTCTCTCGATCTACTAACCACCCCCCTTCTAATACACCCCAGGATGCCATTGGCCTTCCTGGCCACAAGGGCACAGTGCTGGCTCATGGTCATCCTGTTGTCCACCAGGACCCCCAGGTCCCTTTCCCCTACACTGCTCTCTAATATGTAATCTCCCAACCTATACTGGAACCTGGGGTTGTTCCTGCCCAGATGCAGGACTCTACACTTGCCCTTGTTAAATTTCATTAGATTATTCCCCGCCCAACTCTCCAGCCTGTCCAGGTCCCGCTGGATGGCAGCACAGCCCTCCGGCGTGTCAGCCACTCCTCCCAGCTTGGTGTCATCAGCAAACTTGCTGATAGTACACTCTATTCCCTCGTCCAAATCGTTAATGAATATATTGAATAATATTGGCCCCAGCACTGACCCCTGAGGCACTCCACTAGATACTGGCCTCCAACTAGACTCCGCACCATTGACTACCACTCTCTGGCTTCTCTCCCTAAGCCAGTTTGCAACCCACCTCACCACTCTATTGTCTAGACCACACCTCCTCAACTTAGCTGTGAGGATGCTGTGGGAGACTGTGTCAAAGGCTTTACTGAAGTCAAGGTAGACCACATCCACCGCTCTGCCATCATCCATCCACCTTGTTTTGATGGTGTTGTTTTGGCTTTTTTTGGATTGTGGTTTTTATTTTTGGTGTGTGTTTGTTTGTGTGTTTTGTGTGTTTTGTTTGTTTGTTTGCTTGTTTTAATCACTGAAACATGATAGAATTACCCAGAATGTGGAGCCTGACACAGTCATTCTCTTTGCTTAAGCCCCCTAAGTCTGTGGATCTGATACTTCTGAAATATATATTCCGGGAAATTATGCAAACTTCAAATCAATAAATTGTTGTGTGAATAATAGATTTAATAACACATTTTCCTATACATTTATTTTCAAGACCTTCCTCTGAAATGAAGCAAGCTCTGTTTCTTTTTATTTCTTTCTTTTCCCTGACCATTTTCTAGTTTGCACCAAATATCATAATTTCACCCCAAAACCCAGGTCTCTGTAATGTACTCTGAATTCTGGCAAAATGAGAGTCAGCACATGGCTCTATCAGTCTCCAAGCAATATGTGTATTCCTGGACAGCCAGCAGATCAAACAGAAAGTGTAACTATCAAGTCCACTTTACAGCCTTCTTTCACTAGAAGAGAGAATTTCTTCTCTATCTAGTGATTTTTATTAAGATGTTGGAAGTTCAGACTTTTGAAACCTCTAGCCTTCAGCTATACTTGTTGAAACTCAAAGCTTTATGTATTGTTAGAGCGAACTGGCACAGAACAGTGATTTCTGCCTTCCCTTAGTTTGTTCCTGGCGTAGGAAACCATTATAAAAGCAGAGTTGAGGAGATTCCTTCTGCGTGAGCGTGTATGTTAATTCATTGTAACTTTTTCTCTTCCTGGGCCTACATAACATCTTGCCAATTCATTAAAAGAAGTGTGAAATGGTTCTTTTGGGAGCTCACTTCTTCATCTTACAGCATGATCCTATGGGCCCACAGCATTTATCAGCTTCCTGCAATAGCTTAAAAGTAGAAAAAGTGTGTATAGTGAAATCTCCCTTCTTTTTTTTTTTTTATTTTATTTTATTTTTTTTTGATTTATTAACAGCCTACAAAGAATACGAAAATGCATTAAACCAAAAATACAGACCTGTCCAGTAATGCCTCAAAACGAGATTATGATAAGGAATAAAGCCAGTATAAAGCATCAAATTAGTAAAGTGCTGAAGTCTATCCTAGCAGGCAAATTGTCAGACATTCATTTCCTTATTGTCTTCTATTTCTCTGGTTTAGATACCTAAACTTTCTGTCTATAAAGGAGAAGAATGTTATGAAAAAAAAAAAAATCTATCATGCTCCCTCTCGCCCATACAAAGCTGTAAAACTTTCCACTTTCCTCTCCGATTTGTAAATTTGTGGTATTCTTCAGTGGCCTCCTTTCTATTTGCAAAACGCTTTTTTAAGACAACATCGTATTTGCTATGAATGGCATTCTCCTGTTTACAGTTGTGGCCAGTCACCCAGCCTGGCCCAGTCAAAAGAGACTGGAAGTCTGTTACTCAATATTTTTTTTATTATCAGAGATTAAAGTTAAAAAAATAGATATATATTCACAAGGGAGACATAAGCCCCCTTCAAAACAAAACAGTGAGCTAGGTTTTTGTCTCATTTATGGTCTTCTCACAAATCTGAAAACTGACTAACTTCAAAAGGCTTTACTCTAATTCTCACTCATTTACATAAAAGTCTAAGTAAGAATTAAGCCCTTTATGTCAGTAACCATGGGTGACTTTGTTGTCGAAGGTTCTTAAGCATTCAAGTCTGGAGAATTAAAAAAATGCTAACAAAAAAATTCCTAACAAACATAGACTGACAGTAAGTCCAAGGAAGCAAATGAGTAAAAACTGGATTACAGATACTTAAAGGAATGTCAATGTATTTCTCTTTCTTCACTTCTTCAGCATTCAGAAATAATCAGCTTCCCTGAGAGAGATACATGTTTTTGTATAAGAAACATAGATACAATATGGATCTTGTCTCATCTCGTGTACAAATGTAACTTAAGGTTATCATGTTTTATATATCTCACTTCTGAACCATGTTGTGTTTATAGAGCTGTCAGCTGCTTTGTCATACGCATCAAATACAATTTTTCTTCTCCAGGTAACATCATTTATGAGAATCAAAGACTACATCTTGCTCACTCACAACTGATCTTTCATAAAAAGTTCTATATCCATCATTTTTAGGTACAGCCAAACTTTTATTATGTTTAAGAATACATTACTCTGCATTTCTTCTTATTAATGCACAGAGAAACAGACCTCTGCTGACACTTCAGTCTATACCATCTATGCCCAAAGTATATCTTGTGCTTTGCAGAGTCTACGTAATTGGCCCCAGGAAAACAGAAGCATGTTTATTGCTCTTCATACATTTTTAAGATCAGTGATGCAGGTCTATACACAGGATGCAAAACAAAGAATGACTTATTGTGTTCTGATGTAATGCAAGAAAAAATTATTAAAGATGAAAAAGTAAAAGCATTTTGAGAATCTACTTACTGGATTCCGAAACTTTCCCCTTCAACAGTTTTCATTTGCTTATATTGACTGCAGAAAGTATAACTCAATCTTTTGCATTCATTAGATACAAACTTTGTCCAAAAATATGAGGAAACACACTGAAATGTTCTAATATATGAATCTCATTTTAAATCAGAAACATTTATTCCACATCTGATTCTAGACTATAGGTCTGAATCATCCATGTACGTTTTTGTACTTGGTGTTCACATAAACAGAAAATGGCTTTTAGAATTTAGACACAGTATATACCTATCTTGTATGAACTATTCTGAGGGACCTCTACCTTGAGTATAGTTTTGAACGAGTTTAACAATGTGATTTTAAAATAAACAAACTGTAGGTAGTCCAAACTGTTAAACAAAGAATGTACACTGTGGTTCTTTTCAGCCTCTCTGACACACAGGATTTGGCATTCTTTCCTGAAGATTGTTTAGTTCATAGTATTAAACACGTGTAATAATTGTTTTCTCTCGACTTTTAATTATCTCTTATCTGTCAGTTTACCAGATGCATAAATGACTTAAAAAAGTTCAAGTTAGGATTCCAACACAGGATATCATTACTTATATTACTAATAAATTTATACGTAAAGCCAGGGAAAGATTGAAGGAAAGTGGGATTGGTACATAAAGGAGAAGTAATGTCCAGAATGGGGGGAAAAAAAATAAAAGGGGGAGTTTCAGTCAGTTGAAAGGCAATTCAAATAAAATATAAAAATAGACATTGTTTAAATCCTGACTTTCACATTTTTTTTCTTTGTTCAGTCTTGTTGATTACATATGTTATAAAAGATGATGGGTTTGAATGCTTAGGTATGGACGAAGGTGAAAGAGGGTTGCTTTGGAACTGCTTTGATACTTGATCTACGAGAAGCAATTTAACTAATTCTTTTTTTCCTGTTTGTTTGTGGGGTTTTGTTATTTTTTTTGGTTTTTGTTTTTCTTTTTTTTAGTATAGCGGTATATATTTCTATTGTAAACTTTGTACTGTTAGTGTATTCTTTTAGAAACACTATAATTTTATGTTCTTGCAGAATCATTGATTCAAGATTCAGGTTTTGATCCCACTGCAGTTCCCCTGGTAATGATAACTCATCTTGTTCAAATACAAATTTAACATGTGGTCATATGAGATGTCACAGAAGTGTTTTGTTTATGAAATCGATGGACGACTCTACTTTCTTCCCTATGTTTTGCAGAATAAAGTGAAAACTTCTTAACATTGGTGCATTAGAGTCTCGACCCATCTGATTCTCCCATTAAATAATATTATATTTTAGGATAGAGGACACAAGCCACTAATCCAGCTATTTCTGAAAGAGCACTTTAAAATTCATATAAAGCATTTTTAAGCTGTTAAATAATGATTATTAAATGATTATGAATGGTTTCAAAGACTGCATTTAATTCCTGTATAAGTGAAACAATTCAAATGAAGAGCATACTGTGTGTTCACTGAGTGATTTGATTATGAATTTTACACAGCCTCCAGGAATTTCTTTAAGGTCTGAGATTCTGGAATAACAGTAACTTCAGGTATCCCACTTTTCATTTTAGAAGTTTAGAGTTTGCATGGATATGAAGAAAATTTTACTAAGTAAAATAAACCCCAGAAAAACAAAACAAAACGAAACAAAACAAAACAAAACAAAACAAAACAAAACAAAACAAAACAAAACAAACAACAACAATAACAAACAACAACAATAACACAAACAAAAACCAACCAACAAACAAACAAACAAAACCCCAAACAAACTTATGTAAACTAGTCTCATTTTTTGCAGGGAAGAAAGAAGGGAAAATTGTCAAGTTGTTTGAATGCTTGACTTTGGCAGTATTGCCCTTTACATGGGAATGAATTGCACCCTAAACAAACTCAACATGATCTGTAATAGATTATGCTTGCTTTTTATGATGTATTAATTTACACACTAGAATGCAGTAAGAATCTGCTGTAAACCATGCCAGAACACATGGTTGTGTAAAAGAGCTGAAAAGGAGAAATGGGAAAAAAATCTATGACTTTTTAAGCAAGGCAGAAAACAGAAAATTCTAATCTGCTTTTAAACTGTACAGTATAAAAATACAGTATCTCCACCTCACAACAATCAGTGTGGACATGTGAATGGACACCACCAAATTTTACTAGTCTTATAAGAGAGTGGATTTTCTACTTTATTTTCATTGTTGTTGTTGTTTTGTAGCTATTGTCTTATATTTAGTTACCTCTGAACATTTTTGTGGCCTCCTCTGGCCCCTCTCCGACAGGTCCATGTCTTTCCTGAGCTGAGGGCTCCAGAACTGCACACAGGACTCCAGGTGGGGTCTCACCAGAGTGGAGCAGAGGGGCAGAATCACCTCCCTCAACCTGCTGGCCACACTGCTTTCGATACAGCCCAGGATATAATTGGCCTTCTGGGCTGCAAGAGCACATTGCCGGCTCGTGTCTAATCTTTCATCCACTGATACCCCCAAGTCCGTCTCTGCAGGGCTGCTCTCATTCCCCTCCTCTCCCATCCTGTACTGATACTGGGGGTTGCCCCAACACAGGTGCAGGACCTTGCACTTGGCCTTGTTGAACCTCATGAGGTTCATGTGAGCCCACTTCTTGAGCTTGTTCAGGTCCCTCTGTATGGCATCCAATCCCTCAGGTGTTTCAGCTGCACTACTCAGCTTGGTGTCATCCGCAAATTTGCTGCGGGTGCACTTGATCCCACTGTGTATGTAATTGATGAAGCTATTAAATAGTACTGATCCCAATACAGACCCCTGAGGGACATCTATTGTCATTGGTGTTCATCCAGACATGGAGTCACCGACCACTACCTTCTGGATGTGACCATCCAGTTATATATTCTGTCTTAAACAAGTTTCACAAGACTGATCAAACTGCTTCTTGGCTTTTATCATAATATAAGTGGTACTAACTATTGTAGATTTATTAGCCTACTTTTGGAACCACTTTGTAGATGTGGATATGTGTAGTAGATATGGATTGGATGTAGTGTGGATTTGGATGAATCTAGGTTACTCCATCATGACTTATGGGTATCTGGAGAGGATATATGCCCAATTTCACAATTGTTAGAGTTAATATTGGAGATCAATCATGTATTTCTCAGAGTACTGAGGAAATTCTAACCTTTGGTCTTTAAATAATTTTTTATTTTAACTCCCTGCCAAGCATTTACATGTTAAGAATGACAATTATTCCTTGGAATGGAAAATTAAATAAACAAAATTTACTTAATAACCACTTTTGCTATTGAAAAATTTTTCATTTTTCCTTCTCATTAGATGAAAAGAACTTAAAACAGATAGATGCTTCGGGTAACCCCAAGCTTTGCAGCAGACACAGGCACTTACAAGGGAAATTCAGTTTTCAAGTAGACTAAATTGTGCTCTGGATGTCTCCGACTCTGCTCATGGTTTAAAAAAAGGCTCATGTAGCTATCTTATGCAGCTTCATAAAGTGCCTATTTATAGATAGTTTGAAATCAGGATTAGCCAACCATAAAGTTAAATAAGCTGGAAAAATTTCAGAGAAGAAAGAAAAAAAATATATATAAGAAATTAGAGAATCTGTTTCTTGGCAACAGATAAATATGCCCTTGAGCAAATTATAAACATGGGCTTGGAAACAGTAAGATTTTTACAGTATTTGAAAGGAGTATACCTACTGAGGAAGAAAATTATTAAGCCTAAATACCATATTATCAACAAAAAAGGACATTTAATGATCAGGTTTAATACAAAAAAATGGGAGTTCCATGTATGAGATATATTGGGTTGTAAAAGAGTTTATCCAGGAAAGCAATAAAAGACTTATAGACTGTTAGAAGAGTTTTGGATTTTTTTGGAAGGAAGAAGCACAACACAACAAAACAACCCTAAAACTCCGAAAAGCTTACATCAGAGCAGGACAGAGAAGTAATTTAGACAGAAGCTTGTCATCTGCTGCATTTAAGACTTTGAATGAGATCCACATCAACTAATGCGAGAAGACAAGCATTGCAGCATAAGTCTTAAAAAGACTGTATCAAAAAGTGTCAATAGATGACTTGTTCATCAGGAACAGGTAACTAAGAAAAATATCTGATAGTAGAGATCTTTCAAAATTGTTGGCAGAGGCACAGTGAAATCCAGTGACTAGAACTTCTGGCAGACTGCGTATTTAAATATGTTGGGTTCATCAAAACTTGCAGTAATGCGGCTTCATGTGGGAAATGGGACTGTATGATCCCTTGTCCCTGCATAGTCATTCCTTCTCATTGTCTGATAAAGGACCCAGGAGAGGACAGGATTTTAGAACACTACAGTTTTGGCAGCAGACTATCCATTTTTTCATTGCTTCAATTCACCATTCACCATTGACTTGCTGTGTTCTTTTTTCTGTGGTTTTGTTTGGTTGGTTTTGGTTTTGTTTGTTTGTTTGTTTGTTTGGGGTTTTTGTTTGGGTTTTTTGTTTGTTTGTTTGATTTCCCTCACCTTCTTAAGTAGTATCAGATAAATGGCTACACTCAGGGTACACCCTGGATGGGGCAGTAGTCTGGAACATGTCACTGAATATTCCCATTAATAGTGTATTTTCCAAAATTACTTTATCAGCTTGTTAATGGTTCTTTCTCCTTTTCCTACCACACTCTCTACCTGGTAAGAAAGGTTAAAACACAAGTAACCTCATTACTTATGTACATCTACATCCAACTGATGTATTCACATAGCAAAGCTGTGACTGAAGAGAAATTAAATATTTTTTAGATATTCTGTAGACAAAATAGTCAATATTCAGCTTCTCACCTTGAGGATTATTTTTCATCATGATGATGCTTAAAGATTTGTTCTAAGAGGCTCTCCTGTGAGAGGACTGAATTAATGCTATTAGCAATGCCATTTTCTTTATTGAGTATAAGATTTGCTGTCTCCACAATAATCATCACTGAGCCATTGAAGAAAATTATGATATAAAACATCTTCTTTTGAGGGTTATTAAGCTTTGTAACATTTTTAGTCTCCCATGCTCCATGGTGAAGTCAGGCTTTCTACAAGGAACAGCAATTCTCAAAGTGCAATCAGTAGTCATGACAGTGACATAAACCTTACTGTAAGGAAAAAGTAATTACATCTTTGGGGAAAATTTTAGTTAGATGATGAGATACTAAAGAGAGACATTTCAGTCTACTCAGAACTGCAGGTGTTTTTAATAACCAGGTGAATATGTAGGGCATGAATTACTGACTGATTCATAAAATAGCAAAGATGCAAGGAATAAAATAAATATATGTATTATATGCACATCTTAAGAAGCTGTGTATTAAGGAACATGGAATCTTCTAACACTGTTTAACAAGCCATCTTTTTAGATTGTCATTGTGTAATATCAATGTTAGTCCAGGTGTTATAAAAATTTAGTCTCCTTCACTATCAGCAGTGTAAAACTGATGAGAATGTGGAAGACAGTTTTCAGGCAGTGCGAGTGTCACCTAGAGCATGTTCCTGAGACTTATTAAGTGGCATCGTTTTAGTAATTAGATAGATTCTGAGTACTATTCTGTGAACATAGGATTATAAGAAATTTTAGTACAGTATAGTATAGTCTAGTCAGGTCTAGTCTAGTCTAGTCTTTAAAAATGTATGCTGTAAGTGATCTGTCATTTCCTGTTTTTCTTTAGGTAGTTTCCATCATGTGCAAGCAATTTTGGAAATCTTTAAATTTTACATCTATTTAAAATGCTTCAAGTAGTGCATGACTCTGTAGCAATTTAGCCACTCATAAGTGCTAAGTCTTTCTCTACCACCTCACCATAATCTACTAGTTGTCTTCCTTGCTTCCCAAAGTGATTAATTCCTGCAGCATATAAATACACACACAAAAATTTTCACCATTAGATGATGTTTGCAATATGCATTTCTAATTAAAACTTGACCTTTTTTACAGACTCCATGTGCATTAGCACTCTTCTCACTGCTTATGTTTTCTCTTGTGCCTATACAGCTTATTTACCAGCTTTCAAACAGAAGCATACAACCACCCTTTCCTTAGTGCACTTGCAGTAGGCTGCAGCAGCTCTTCCTGAAACTGTAGCTGGAGTTCCTAGAAATCAGACTATGGCAGAGGATAAGGCATTTCTTCAATCCTTTTAACCATGCCTTTGAATTTGTAGATTGGCATCAGTTTTTTAGTAGTGTGTTGGTCTCTATGCTTTGTTTCAAAATGATTCCTGAGTTTTTCAAATGTGGGTCCACGCCCAAGAAAACTTCTGTTCATTGATTGACATTTACATTCAAACATGAAGAATTATAAAAACATTATGTTCAGTGCTCTTTTATTCATAGAAAATAGCGGATACATTTGACAGGTTTTTTTAAAGCAATATATTAATGAATGGACATTTTCAGCTATTAAGAATGTGAAAATATTGAATGTATTTGTAGAGATATTAATAAGCAATACTCATCAATATAAAATTGAACTAAAATAAGACACAGGTAATCGTATTATTACAATACAATTGAAAGACAATATAACAGTTCAAATTTCTGAAAATTAATTCTGTGAAGCAATTCTGTAAAGGTCATTTGTCAGATATCTTCTGCAAGCAGAATGATGGAGCTACGTGCACAAATAAGAGGATTTTTGTTAAATCAGAACACTGATTTAAATGTAATCTAGACAAGTGATTCATGCCCATGTGAGTTCAAGTGAAATATATTCAAATTAAAGATCTGTCAAATTATAATCACCTACTAATGCAGATTTGCTTCATACTTTGGAAGGAAATTATTTAATTATTTCCATGCACATATTTCTGTAAAATTGACTAACTCCTATAACAAATTATAATGTATGTTTGCTCTTCATGCTTTAAAATTTATTTCCTTCAGTGTAACTTCTTTACCCTACTTGATAATGCAATTACTTGAAGAAAATTCCCTGTGTCTATGCATGCTCATTTTCTATTATAGAAATACTCATTTTGATGTTCTTTGTTCTTACTTAGATTATTCTGTGTGCCTACTATATTTTATGTGAACAACATGACACAGGTAAGTTTTATGATCGATAATTTAAGCATTTATTTTTGTACATGCACACACATGTGCACACAAATATATTAAAGATGGGAATCTCTTCTCAGACTTTAAATAGCTGTGAATACTCCTGAAGTTTGGGACAGAAGACTTCAGAGATCTGACATGTTATTCTGCATATTTGTGTAACACATTAGATGCATCTCTGTTTCTTTTCTAAGTTCTCTCCACGTGATGTTCTCCATAAGGTTATACCATGTCTAAAGGACATTCCCTCTAGTGTCTCAGGAAGAGCAGAGAATGAAAGAAATTTTTGCTACATAGAAGATTATTTTTTGAAATAACAATTACTAGTATCCAGTTCATAATCTAGACTCATATATATATGCATATCAAGATAACTTTCAAAAACTTTAAACTTTCCACATGTTTAAGGCCATTTACAACAAGATTTAACAGATGCATATAATTAAGTCTTATTTAATTTACTTCTGAATTATTAGGAGAATGTGGAGTAGTTTTTAAAAGTGGCAGAACAAAACATAACCACTTCAAATTCTTTCAGGTAGTTCTCAGAATATCGCTTGGGCATAATGTTGAACAACGCAGAACCACAAAAATAAAAATTTAAAATTCTGACATTTTCAGGACATGTTCCAAAAAGTTAAGGCTCCATTATGTGATATTTAAGTGGCAATATCAGCACCTGAAGATAAAATTATAATCCAAAGATTTCCTGGTCAACAACCATCTATATCCCCACTCAATGTTCATTATTCATGTGAGAATGCCAACCAAAGCTTATATAATGAGAACATGTTAAAACACCATAATGTTCTAAAATGAGATAAGGAAATTTTTGCTGTGGTTTCTATAGAATGCCAAATGAAGAGGCTTTACTGTTTTAAAGTACATGAATCAAATATTCTGTCTTCATAAACCAGGGAAAAATAATTTATTTAAAAAAAAAAAAGAAGAAGAAAAATACAAGTAATGGACTGATTCTTCAGTATTCATAATCACATTTGAGGACCATTTTGATCTTCATTGCAATTGTAAAATTTATATATATTTATATATATTTTTTTAAAATAAATGCAATACTGTTCTAGAAAACTCCTTCCAAGTTCTTAAGGAACAGTGTTGCAGTCAACTTGTTTGAAACAACTTTGCATAAAACTAGGAACCCCATCTGCCTATGCATCAGGGAAATGTGAGAAACCTGAAGAAATGGTAGAGTAGTAAAGCCTTACTTACAGGTGATTTCTTTTTTTGTCTATAAGTAAAAGATTGCATACAAATAGGAGGAAGGATATTAAATAAAATATTTGGAGGATTAGAAGGGTATTAGAAGGATATTAAAAGGATATTAAATGACCCTGGATCACTTTTGCATGGTTTTCGTGTTAATGGTGGAACTGAATAGTAACATTAATTGCATATGTGAAGAATCAGATTTTGTTCTCTAAGTAAGATGTTAATTGCTGCCTTCAGCAAGAAAAGACAAGTTGACATGTAGTAACAAATATTAAAAGAAGAGATAACTGCAAGAAAGACTACATAGAACTTGACATTTTAGAAGAAGCAGACAATGAAATAGACACCAAAATATTTTATCAGGTGAATCACTAAACTAGCACTGAAATATTTAATATCTGTATCACCTATTCTGAACAGTAGCCTAATATAACTGAGCACCTAAATGCTACTACATAAATTGTAAAAACACTGTCAAAGAACAAGGAAAGAAATCCCTAAACCAAGTCAAAACTAAAGGAAAATTTCTGATTTGGGAATTTAGATACTTCTAGACTGTTTTCAGATAAAACAAAAAACAACATCACTTGAAACTGTAACTTATTAAGAATTTCTGCATTAAACATATACTTTGTATATTTAGGTACCGTGAGGATTTTTTTCTTTTTTAATGACATGATGAATACAATGCATGTGTCAAAGTTATTGGGGTTTTGTCTTCTACTAAATATTATTTGCAGTTAAAATTCCAATAGCATATTTGATACTATAATTGTTAATAAAGATGAATTTTAAGCCATTTTAATAAAAGTAATAAACATATGTTCAGATTAACAAACTTCATTTAACTTCGGAACACTTTTTCTATGAGTTCATAAGCTCATAATCAAGTGTCTTGTTTAATAAAGAAAGTACACAATAATAAAAAAACAATTTAAACAGCTATTCATTAAGAAACACCGATGTAAATCACAAATGGTTTCATTCTCTCTCCATAAGAAGTCTTGGTTATATAATTCTTTTAAGAAGTCACCAATACATTTAACTTTGTACATGAACGGCGTTGCAAGATATTGCACAGAGAAAGACTCAATAATTAACAAACCTAATAAATAAATAAATAAATAGATAGATAGATAAATTATCAGGTTCTAGTTATTGGAACTGTCAACTGCAATGGAAGTACCTCTGCTTAGTGTCTGACCTCCTGGTTTCAGTTATGACCAAAGAGTCCGGATTAGTATACTCCTCTTTTCTTCAGAGCTCAGACATTTCAGAATCCTCACTTTGCCAATGTATTATACAGGTTTAATAGTCCAGGATACTTTTGAAAACTTTTCATTGAAATGTTATGGTTAAAATCTTGCTTAATCTCTCAACAAGCACTTCTGACACAATAAACCAAACTTTATCATGTCCCAGTTAACATGGGGAAGAGCTAGGGCCCTCAGTGAGCAGCTGCAAAAAGTTGGAAAAGAGGAATTTCCAATGATTTCTTCTTTCTCTCAGTGGTTCTTTGTTTTATTTCTTGTTTGTGCCACAATAAATAAAAAATCAAACTTTGAGTTCCTAAATGTAACAGGAATTCAAATTAGCCTGCAGTGGCTCATGAAGTTGTTGATAATGTAAACATGGAAGTCATTTGGAAGAATATTAAGGTATCATGCATGAAGAGTTGCATAAATGTGACAATCAGAGTAACAGTAAATCAGATAAATTATAGAGGGCAAGATTATGCCCTTGGGGATTAATAAGAACTTGTGTTACAAGTTTATTAATTGGTACTGACTAGTGTAAAAAGATTCTGGTTTTCTATCATCTGATGATAGTTTATAAACTCCAAAATAATTCAGTAACGAAAAAAGTAAATCTTATCTCAGAGTATATAAAGAAGCATATCAGTTATACCTTGTAGCACAGGGTACCAATAAAGCAGACAATAATTAATTTTACCTTAAAAAGGCCTAGTGAGATCTTAGCTATGTAATCAATTAAAAAAAAAGAAAATGCTTTGCCTGTACATGTCTGTGGACCAAGAAAAAATGGTATGATAGAGGAGTAAAAAACATACCTTGCCAAAGAAGGAAAAAGCTTTTGTCGCATATATTGAAAGGATATAGTTACTAGGTAAGGACAGAAGTAGAAGGAAAGAAGGAAACACAACACAGTCTGATCTTAAAGGTAAAATTCCTGGCTGTTAAGAAATTTGAACTAGAAATAAGAGGAAAATTCTAAAATTAAAAAAAAAAACAAAACAATGAGGTTTTATAGCAGCCTTTTAGTAGGAGTATCAGGAGAAAACAACAGAATGTAAATGATTTTTAAGATTAATCTTAATCAGTGCATGAAAATGTTCTCATGACTGGTCTCAAAAACACTTGAGGTCATTTAAAGTCCTATTTGGCAAAAAAAAAAAAAAAAAGTATTCTTGTTTAGCTATGGGGTCAGATATGAAGTGTTGGATGGGGAAAAAAAAAATAAAATTAAGAGTTAGGACATACAGGGGTTGTTAAAGTAAACAGAAAGCTACATCATAAGCAGCATGAATAGCACTTCTGCCGTCCCCAGGACATTACTCTGTCATACAGATGTTACTCCTGTCTTTTACGATGACAGTAGGGGGCATCATCATCCTAGAGTCATCTTGCTTTCTTCAGCTTGCGTTTGGACAAATCCTGACATGTAAATCACTGGCTCCATTGACTCGTACTACTGTATGTCTCTTTTTACCTCTTCTTTTTTATCAGTTAAGTTTGACTGATCTAGTCAAGTCCCTCAGTAGTGGAAAACAATAAGTGACCAAACATTTATAGCAGCATCTGATGTACCTTACTGCCACAAGACTACTACATTTTTAATCTGATAAAAAGACCAGATGCTGCTTTATGCTTCTGCAACAATGAGATCATCCAACACCAAAACCGGAAAGCTTGCAAATCTTTGTTGTTCTTCTTCCTTCAACTGGATGCCTTTGCTGTTGACTCTTCTGTGCTGTTTAAAAAACAATCTGTTTCTCCCTGCTCAAGAAGAAGCAGTCAACAGCTCTTATTGTCAAGAAGACTGTGATTAACTCTTTTTTTGTAAAACATTATGTAGCTGAAGGAATTGAGAAGAACTCTAGCTCAGAATGTGCGGAATTAGCAATTTTGGTTTTTGAAGTGTTTTAACTTGCTCATTACCTATTGTAGTTCTGCAAACAAATTAAATAGGATTGTCAAAATAACATCACTAGCAGAAAAAGATATGAAACCGCTAACCACATTAGTTGTTCGATGTTATAATAATTAAAGAACACTTAATTTTTCTTAGCCTTTGTTAGGCCCAGAAGACTCCTGAGAACATGGCTTTTCTCAGCAAAGCAAATCAACGTCGTTTATTAGTCATGTAGGCTCTAGGTCAAATTATCAAAGAACTTTCAGTACTTCTGGTTTTATTTTCAAAAATCAGCTGGATACTTACACTTAAGGAATACCTGTTAGCATACCCGAATACTGCTATCTACAGAGAGATGTGTATAATAAGAATATGGGCACAGGTTATACAAGTGACAGTTTTTCTATTGGAAATGAGCTAAAATTGCTGTCTTTTTAAACAGAACAAAAGTAAAAGATCCTTCATACCACTTAAAATACCCTGTAAAGAAAATAAATTTCTATTTTCACTGTGGCAGTACACTCTCCCCCTACTCCCCACCTCCCCTGAGAACTGATGTGGCAGCTGCATGTGTGCACAACCCCGTCTCTTCCCCAGTATCTCCGCCTCTCCTAAAATGGAGCAAGTTAATGGCTCTTATTGTGAGACCCAGGCCAGCATTGTTAGGAGAGAGGAGGGGGCACACCAGACACAGTAGGGGGATGCAGAGTTGCACGTAGCCAAAGTAGGCGGGGTGCAGGGGTGCACATAACCACAGTAGTGAGGTGCAGAGAAGCCGCAAAGCTTCTAGACTGCCCACAGCCAAATCTGACAAGACTATAAAATGAGGTCCTGCCGAGGCTGTTATTATGTGGTCCTCTTGGAGCGCGGGCCAAATGCTGCTGCCGAGAGCCCTCCCGGGTCTGGGATGCTAAGGTTACCTTCTGAAAGAAAAATGGGACTGCCTCATCTCCGCATGTGGGTGAGTGATAACTTAGGTATTTTCTCACCAGATAAAAGAGTGTATTAAATAATTCCTCACCATTTGGGTGGGTGTTTTCCTCACTAGACCAGTGAGTGTATTCCATGCTTAAATATAAGCCCGTGTATTTTCCTGGAGTCAGGGACGGCTCTGGCGTTGGTTTTGGTGAGCCACGTGTATGCACACTGTGGATCTCCCTTATTCTTATTTTGCTGTACCACAAATAATCTCCTCAAGTTGATATCCGAATATGCATTTTATGTTACCAGAGTACTAACTGATTTTATAAACCCCGTTTCTAATTGGTTGTTTTCCCGGATGGAATAAAACCCTGTTTTGGACTTTGTTGTCCACCTAAAACTAACTTTGGGGTCCCCCTGTGACATTCACTTACTTGTATAGGCCTGTAAATGACACAGTGCATGAAGACATGGCCAGAATCACATGTAGGAAAGCAATAACATTAGTGTGTGAGGGCCCTGAGCACATCTCACCTTCTGGGAACTCAGCTGAATCCACGTTGAATCTAGACAAGCTCTTTCTCTGGTAGGAGATACTCACCTAACCTGCTGCTCAAAACTTACTTTCCACTTTATTCCATTCTTATTCAGATATGCAAATGTACTCCTACTCTGTTAAATAACCAGAAATGTCCAAGAGGTTGTGTTGAGAGTATGCTTAAATCCATATCAGGTGCCTAATACAACTAGAGTGAATAGCTAGGATTGCTAGACTTAATCCAGGACTGTTCAACAACCTATGATATATAAGACCTTACATCTGGCTCAGAATGTATTCTATTGTTCTGTCTGGAGTTATGAAAACCATAAATCTCAACTATAGAACTTTAATTCCATGCTCTAACAAATAAACTCTTAAAATAATATTTTGCTCTTCAAGATGTTCAAAACCAGGCTTGCAATAACATTTATCTATTTCCCAAGTAAACACTGGGTTTTACTGTTCCATGTACTGCAGAGAACATAAAGCCATTTATATACAAACTGGGTTTTTTTCTGTTTCGGTCATCAACCGAAGAAACATAGAATCACATTACAGTCTAGATTATTATCTAGAGGGAAGAAAAACATTCTTGTTGGGGATAAACCTGAAGTTCACATAGCTACCACAAGAGAAATAACAAGTTTTTCAAATCAAGAGAACTTGACATATTTGTTATTAAAAACAAATTGCTACTTAATTCCATAATACTGTTATTAATTTCACTCTTTGGTATGACAATTTAGCTATATTTGATCTGTCTTGCAAAATGAAGCCTATTTCACTAAATGAGCAAATATATTTTTCTCTATTTTCTGCTGATTTCAGAGTAACTACAAATGGGAGGAAACATTGTTTCTTTAATCTTTCTAACTAATGAAATTAAAATATTCAATAAGCCTGTTACTGTTCTCACATCTATCACCTTTTTCGTTTTTTTCTCAATCGATTATAGAAACTCCCCAAATATATCATTCTAGTTATTTACTTACCAGTCTAATGTAACCAGACAGATAAATTTCACACCTAAATCTGTTATCCAACAGTATGTACAGTCTATTCTTAAAAAGTGTGACAAAGAAAATCTACTTTCTCAAATTTCATGTTTGGACTTTCAAGGTTTTACTAGAATGCTTCCTGCTATATTGAATTTGATTTTTTTGAGAACTGACATAAATAGAATTGCTGAAGCAGAAATCTAGTTATATAACTGAAATAGTTTTTCAAATATCAATTATATTTTCATAGCCCATGTATGAACTAAGACTTGAAAATCACCAAAGCATACAAGAAATTGTTTAACCTTTGTATGTTGGTGGCAAGATTTCCTGATAAACTCATTGAATATTTCTCTTAGTGTTCTAAATACCTTAAATTCCTACACTTTACAATTTAATATTTATCCCTACTTTTTCCACACAGACCTTTGGAAAGAATTTTTTAAAAATCCTCCAGAAGACAAAGAGAAAAAGGGAAATTTAATAGTTAAAATTTTCTCATGTGAAGCATATTAGTATTATAAGTAGATTTTTAACCACTGCCGATGTTGCAGTGGCAGAAATCAGTCACTAGCCCCAGGTTTTTGCAGCCAATGGAACAAAAATCACTAACATTCTCTCCATTGGATCTTTTGACTGTTTTGCCAATATGTGTGCTAAAAGCTAAAGAAGAAAAGAGTCCAGAGAAAACTCTCCCACCTGCTGATGTCAGAATCTAAAGAACTTGTGCTCTGTGGTTTTACTGAAAAACTGATCTGCAGTAAATACCACAGGTTGGAAAGCAAAAGTTTTCTTCTTTGCAAAACACATCATTATCCCCTCCCCACCTGCCCTCAGCTGTTGAAAAATTATTTTTGCTATCTCCATGAATGTAATAAAGCTATAAGGTTTTGATCTCATTTGCCATTAAAAAAATAATATAACTTCCTTGTGGGCACTGTAATTTTGGGAAGTGCTTACATTACTGGTAATGACTTTATTTCATTATTTGATATTATTCTGTTAGTACCACTCTTTATAAACCAATTGTTCAGATCAAGAGTGTACCACAACATTGTTAGAACCCTCAATTTTCAAAAGAAACACATAGAAGTGTGAAATCAGAAATTCTATTTGATCAGAAATTAAATCTTGTTTATATCTGTATTAGAAAGTAGGTCTGTTTGAACAGGTGAAACAGAACTGTTAAATAAAGAAGAAAAAATAATTTTCATTTAGTAGCTCCCTTACATGGATTTGCTCATGCTTTGCCCTTTTATTCCTACTTGCTTTGAAAGATTATTCTTTTCAGAATTTGCTGTTACATTGGGTGTAAATGGCAAGGGTTTGGTAGCAGAGGGGCTCAGGGGTGGTTTCTGAGAGAAGAGACTAGGGGCTGTCCCATGCCAAACACAACTGGTTCCAGCCAGTTGTTGACTCTACAACAGACCGATCACAGGACAGAGCTGAGCCAGTCCACAAAGTTTATGATGCCTCTGTGAAAGTGCAGGTCCCATACCTCTGGGAAACCAGTCTTTCAGTACCTCAATTTGAGTCTAAACACTTTGATGGGGGACTAAGGACTTCATAATAGCTTTCCTGATGAGACTACAGCTCAAAGACCCATCTTTAAAATGTCACCTCCATGCTTCATTCACCACTGAAATATAATTTTTATAACCATCATTTTCCATTTACATGTAGCAGCAGGTGGCAGTCAGGAAGATGGGCAATCAGTTATTTCTGATGTTTGTGTTTAGTTGCTTATAAACTATAATAAATTGAAATCATGCAGAGGATTTATTTCTCTGGGAAGACTCCTGTCTTTGAAACATTCTCTTACCCCAAAGACATAACAAAAAGTTATGTTTTACCTTCCTAATATATAAAAGTCTATAAGCTCCCTCAAAATCCTGGCATGAGTAAAACCATCAAAGAATTTTGAGCTGCATGATGAGAACTTAACAAAAACAAGACTACACAACAACACAGAGTGCTCCCCACTTCCCAACAAAACCTCATTTTGTTTGGGAACTGAGAAGGATGGATTCTCGATCTAACACTTACATACTAGCAGAAAAATTCTTTTGAACAAGGGAATTCTCTGAGGTCCACTTACTGATTTCCTTTTCTCTACTTGGAGGTTCAAAGGTCTGTAAAACTGACTGAAGATCCCTGCTTTGAATATTTGAAAAGATTTCTTGGTGTTACATCTGGAAGATGAATACATTACCTAACATTTCCAAACCTGCACATTCAGAATTCATGAGCTGGATCCCACTAAGCATAGCAGACTTATTAAGAATCATAAGAATTTAGTTAAGTACAAGTAATCCGGTACACTTGGTGCTGAATGTAGCCTTAATTATTGACTTTGCTATTTTCTCCAATGCAACACTTAGAAAATGTTACTTCAGCTGGAACTCTGAACTTGTCATGCACTTCAAGACTTGAATATCTAAGACAAAAACTTAACATGAGTTCTGCATGAGGGTGCCAGTCATTATGGAAAGGTAAATACACTTTTCTGCAGAAAATTAGAAAAGGTTATTCTCTTTTCAGTTGTTGTACCAAAATGGATTTTTAGTTTCAGTCCCTGTGAACCTTACTTTCTGAAAAACACTTCATAGTAGTCCCTCACTTAGCCAATATCCTCAGTGATCCATAGTAAGATTCAAAATTTGAAAAGCAATGAAGAATATGGTACACTCTAATTGCCTCTTGACTGGAAGTAGGTTATTGAATAGGTAAAATCAATTTTACTATACAGTGAGCAGGCTTGGAATTAAGGCAGTCTTATTGAAGAGCTGGTCAGAAGTAATTTCCAATTGAAGAGTTTTCCATCAGAAAATGCTAATTTACCCATTCCACCTCTACTGTCAGCCAGGACTGCCCAGTTTTCTTATAACCTAACCCAAAAGGAAGTAATAGCTGCAGAGCGAGGCTAAGTGACAGTTTACGTAGAGGTCTAGGGAGAATTTAAATTTTTGTCATTTGAATGCACTCACTACTTCATTATCTTCTTGTGGATAAGAATAAGGAAAGAGGGATGTCTGTGCATCCTTGGGTCTTTGTCAGTAGTATTTCTCTTCCTACTATATTATTATTGTAAAGAAACATATTATACAATGGTTTTGATACCTGTCTTTAGAGAGTCTGTCCCAGAAAACCTGTTGTTAAAGTTACAGGTTTTATTTATATGACTTATAAGAGAAGTGTTATTTTTTTTTTTCCCTGAAAAAAAACTCAACTTCCTAAACACAAATCAAACAGAACAGGATTTTGGAATGAGATTTATACAGTGAGATGAATATCCCATCTTCCAAAATTATCTTCTTGATTCTTTATCTCTTTCTTGTTCTTTTCTAATCCTCTTAGCTCAATAGAAATACAGCTCCAAATATGGAATATACTCTTCCATTTGTGACAAGTTAAATTATTTTTAAGGAATTCAGATCAGTATTTGATTTTCCAATAAAATTTTAACAACAGTTGTGTTCAAGAAATTCACCTTCAGTTTTTTTTTTTCTGATTGTTAAGTGATTGTCCCATTTCCAATGTTCAAACTATATGTCTGCTATAAGTATAAGATTGCCTGAAAGATTTTATAATGTGAGGTATGCAAGCAGAGTAATAGTGGAGTTTATTTCTCTGCCATAATTATGAAAACCATTTTCTGCACCTTTCCGAAGACTTTGTTTGTGCCATTTTATAGTCTTTAACGATTTTTTGTGTGTGTCACTTTACAAACAAAAAAATAAGTCTGGGATAGTTACTATCAGATATGGTTTAATTTATGTTACAACTTATGCATTTAAGAACATTCATTGCACTTTCTGAAGTTTCACGGGATTTTTATTGTCCCTGTAAGACAATAAAGTCCTATAACGTACAAAGTACCTTGCACAAAGCACAGTTTACATGATAGCCCCAAGATGTTTTTATTTGAGATAATTTGGAGCTGGTAGAATTCTTAAAACTGCTTAAACTGTATTTTAACATAAATAACATAAACTCTTATTTTCAGGCTAAATCGTTCTCCCTGAGACAAGTAGTCTAACTGAGCTTGTGGTTCATGGTCAGTAGAGTTGTAAGAAAATACCAAGTGCTGGAATTATCAGTCCACAGCTCTCCAGTGCAGATGGCATAACCATACGACATGAAACAAAGTTAAACTTCATGCTTCAGCATAGTTAGATGAATTCTTTATTGCATGTAGTGAGGAGTCATTCAATACACCATAAGCAAGGATTTCACAGCCTGAAGAGATAGGCCTGTTCATACTCTAATGTGCCAGTCATCTAACATATGACCAACATGTTTACAAATAAGGAGTCCTGCTGTGAATCAAAGTGAAGTCGCTTCATATAATAAGTATGACTGCTCCACAGTGCTTTTACTACTTTTGCAAAGGATTGTAAAAGTTCAAAATCTTAAAACATGGAAAAAGGAGAAATTCAGTTTCATTCCTGATCCTGTGACAAGAAAAACAAAACCCCCACAAATTTTTTTTTTTTTTTTTTTTAATAAACAAGTTGAATTTGTGGCCTGGATATAATTACTCAAAAGAAAACATTAATCCACCAATGAATTCTAGTGATATGACACATGTTAACATGTTAAGAAGTGTGAGCTATATTAAGGAAATCTCACTGTTTATCATGAGTATTATTTTTAATGTTACTTCTCATCAACCAAAACCAATCAAACATTCTCAAACAAACCTTTGCAAGGATTTATCGAGACAGATAATTTCAGGGATATTTGTCAAGCCATGAAGCTATTGTTGCAAAAAACACATTACATTAAAATCTATGATGAGCTGAATACATTTTCTTCTTTCATCTGTACTGACATTATAAATCACAATAGTTTCTTCCAGAACAAGTGTGGTGCAGTGAACCAATAATTAACCAATCAAAGTACCCAAGTAGTAATTAATGACATGCACTACCATTTTTAGAGACTAATTAGTTATCTAGGAGTACAGCAAGGGAGAGTCAAGCCTCCAATAGTGCTGAATGAGTCACTGTTGTCTACTAGAAAAACTGCATTTTAAGGAAGTCTGTCATATGTTTATTTAAGGAGATGGGTATTCCAGAGGGAAGTCCTCCCCATTTTCTGATAGCCTCATTTAATGTAATTAGTAGTTCTCTTCTTCTATCATTCCAGTGGGGTTACTGACAGAGGAAGATTATAATTAAAACTAAACCAGAAAGATATAGCTGTAAATTATTCAAACATACATTTAGGTAAATTTATGCTTTCTACTAGATGCTTAAGTAAAACTTAATTTAAACTGTACTAGAAACAGGACTCTTTCAAATAGCATTTTTGCTAGCTTTCTTTTGATCTGAAGAGGTCATAAATCTCAATATGAATCTAGATGAGCATTCAATATGATGAAATGAAGTATTCTAGTGAAATATGGTATTAGCTGCTCTTTACAGGAATTATGCAGGTATTGAAAAAATAAGCAGCGACACTTCTTTCAAGTTTGGTTGATACATCTTCCTTATCCACAGCATTTGAAGTCAGTTTGCTGGGTTCTGGGGTATTGTTTTAATCTCACTGTAGTGCCTATATCATGGTTACTGATTTGAATCCTAGCTTTGAGAAAACCACCAGATAAACTGTCCTCTCATAAACAGTCACTTGGAGACAATTTCTGTTACTAAAATAAACAGAAAAGTGAGCATTCCTCGACAGTGCATGTCTTGAATAATGAAGAACTGATGCTTATGAGAAGCTGCTAACTATAGTTTCGGCAATGTTTCTGTAACTCAAGATTAGCAGCCTTCAGTGAACTAAGTAACATAAAATTCTACAAGATATTTTAAAAATGGAAATGGTTTAGTGATGTTAATTAAGGGTAGTTTTATAAGCAACAACATCTAGAATAGAAAAAACTTATATATGGTAATCTGACTAATGATCAGCAATTGAATCCAAAAATTAAAACATAAAATTTTATAATTCTATTTGATCTGCAGTATTTTCTGCTTTCAGATCTATGGTGCTGTTCTTTAAATTCAGGAAAGTGGTATTAGTATGTTTATCATGGCCAAGGTAATTTTTTTTCATCTTAAATTGTTTTTGAATTGCTCAACTTGGAATCCTTGGGGTCAGATAGTATTTCTCTACAAAGGTGAAACAAATCTACCATTTTCCTTACAAATCTGTGGAAAGAATGAGACTCAAGTTTAAGGTTTTCTTTTAGGACAATGACAGGTAACCTTTCATCTGAGGCTCCAGGTTTTGACTACCTTTCCACTCAGCAAGTGATTATAGTACATTGTCTTCCTTTTACTTTACTCCAGAATAGACCATATCCTTTCAAAAACTTGATGTTCAATCTGTAACAAAGCATTTCAGAAATGATCCAAACTGTTACACTTTGAGGACAAAATGGTTACCTCACTGTATTCAGTTCTGTTTCTAGGACTGACAGAAGACAGAAGTCTAGCAGTGTCATGTTTCTGTGGATTGAAAGCTTTCAACCTTTCAAGGGATAGAGACTATCAGGGTCCAAAGCACTCCCTTCTAGGAATTTAGTTCTTTAGAATTAAGGCCATCTTGCTGATGAGAGAGAGCTGTAGGGGAAGTCCTGGCAGCCTTGCTGCTCCTTGAGAAAAAGCTGGAAGAAAGCTTAGCAGAGCTTTTTCTCTAGCAGCTCCACGACAAAACCTCAGCATTCCCCCTTTTTGCTTAGGAGGTGCTTTCAAGCTGAGGTTCTGGAACTTATCCCCAGCCTGAACCACACTGCAGTAGCATTACAGCTATTCCTGTACATGGCCATGGATCCTGTTAGACTGAATCACAATCCTGACCAGTGGAGTTGATTTCCTGACTTGAATCAGATCTACCTTGTCAAGTTGGACTTTTCTGGTGATCATTAGACTCTTGGCTGACCCTGGTTACCATCATTGGACCTTTTTTGTCAGGTATTATAGTACTGTGCCATAGTTGTCCATGAGGTCACTGCCTTATGGACAGGCATCTGCCTGTCTTGCCTGGACTCCTGGCTCTGGCTGACCTTTCCCTACAAAGAAACCTGCTCTCATTGCTTCTTGAGAGACCACAGTTTTTGAATATATGACTTGTTACTGACTTTCAGCTGTTAATGTATGGTTCCACATCACTCCATCCCCCCAGCCAGATTGCATTTAAAAGACTTTAGAAGAAGGTTTGTTTTCTCAGTCTGAATGTATTGTTTAATTGTTGAATCTGTTGACTATTGCTTTGTTTGCTTCTCCGTAACTGCAGCTCTTCCAGGAGCAAAGGTTCAGAGGCATGAGTGATGGCAAAACTTACCAGTATGGATCACGTCCTTAGTGATGTTATAAGGCATTTGACAAGGTATCTGCACCTATTTAATTAATCACTGATTTCAGGATGAGCTGACATTATTATTTGTCCATAGGCATGTCTTTCATTTGAACAATCTTTTTTTTCCACATAAAGAGAAATGTAAGGATGAGAGAAATGGATAAAGAAAATAAAATGTGTGAACGTGAAATCCAGTAATTTCAATAAGGTGGACACAATTAAGCATATCTTATGCTTTCCAGATTTTTTCCTGCCTTATCAATAATGCACGTAATTAATCTTTGCAAGAATTTGAATTTAACATAATTTCAATATCTTGAAAGAAAAAAGCAAAATTACTTTGATCATTCAAGTTAATTTGGTTTATCATTTCCAGTATCACAACCTGAATGTAACTGAGTAGAAAAAGGCAGCAAAACACTTTAGAAATACAGGTGTAACCTACAGTAGCTTTCTAGAAATTTGAGTATTTTTTTTATTAAATTTCTATTCTGTGGTGTCTAGTGAAAACAGCGAAAGCAATGAAAGCCATGAAGTCAGTCTAAGAGAAATTTATTTTAAATGAAGACAATATTCAATAGCAAATTAGATAGTAATGAAAGTTCAAAACATATGGAAAAAAAAAAAAAAGCCTTAATCCTGAATAGTGTGGGTGTTCCACTTATTTATTTGCATAAACTGTGAAAAGAAAAAGGAAAAAAAAAAGAAAAAAAAGAAAAATGTATTAAATGAGTCTTTTTCTGGTCCTTCTTTGTTACAGTCAAATTCATGGCTAAGTGAACTATGTAAAAATATTGCCCTGTATTTTCAAAACGCTTTAGATAAAAAAGACATCATCATAAATGATTAATAACAAATGATGCTTAACATGTTAAGATATGTGCACTTTGGAAGAAGATAAAAAGAATGGATAAAATTACTTCACATTTAACTTTTCCTTTTTTTTCTTTTTTTTCCTTTTTTTTTTTTTTTTTTTTTTTTAATGAGACCAGAAAGTAAAATTGTTAGTATTTTATGTTTAACTATTTTTGTGTCTTACACACATCAACACCAGAACAGGGAGAATGTATCTGCTTTGTTCATGTCCTTGATTCAGCAGCTGGATGACCCATCAGAAAATCATTTCACTTGTTTAGCTCCGTCTTTGTTTATAGGATAGATATGTCTGTTAATTGTAGAAATTACTATTCCAAGGAAGTATGGCTGCACAGGAGCTTGAAATCGCTTTCTGATGAAAACATTGAGCAGTTTTCTGTAAGATTCAGTATTTGCAGATGTGTTCATGAGAATGATAATTTGATTTCTTGAAAGTCCACATAACTGTTAGGGGAGTCACATAACTCTTTAAAATACTGATAGAGAAATAACCAAGATAGCTATTAGAAAAGCAGATTTTAAACCAAGTTTTATAAAAATGCAAATATCATTTGCCTTATTGAATCTTGTACAACTGGCCTCAGCACAACAATCTACCCTGTCCAGATCCTTCTGTATGGCCTTTCTACCCTCCAGCAGACCAAAACTCCCACCCAACTTGGTGTCATTTGCAAACTTACAGAGGGTGCACTCAATCTCCTCATCTAGATCATTGATAAAGGGATTAAACAGAACTAGCCACAATACTGAGCTCTGGGGAACACCACTCATGACCAGCTGCCAACTGGATTTTATTCTCTTCACCACAACTGTTTGGGCCTGACCATCCAGCCAGCTCTTTACCCAGTTAAGAGTGTGCCCATCCAAGCTATGACAACTAGATTCTCCAGGAGAATGCTGTGGAAAACCATGTCAGAGGCTTTGCTGAAGTCTAAGTACACAACATCCACAGCCTTCCCTTCATCCACTAAGCAGGTCACCTTGCCATAGAAGATCAGGTTGGTCGAGCAGGACCAGCCTTTCATAAACTTACACTGAATGGGCCTGATCTCTTGTTTGTCTTGTATATGCCATGTGATGGCACTCAGGATGATCTCTTCCATGACCTTCCCTGGCACCGAGGTCAGACTGACAGACCTGTAACTCCCCAGATACGTCTTCTGACCCTTGTTGTAGATGGGCATCACATTTGACAATTTCCAGTGGGCTGAGACTTTCCCAGTTAATAAGGACTGCTGATAAATAATTGAAAGTGGTTTGATGAGCAGGTCTGCAAGCTCCCTCAATACCCTTGGATGGATCCCATCTGGCCCCATAGACGTGTGTGTGTCTAAGTAGGAATGCTATTGCAACAGCAAATGTTGTTGCTTTTAAAAGTACTTTCTAATTATTTACAATAGACTAGCATAATGAAATGCCAGGTACTAAAACAGAAAAATCCTGCACATGGCACTAACAACTGACAGCTTGATCTGTTTTGTTATGGGTTTTGTTTGTTTGTGCTGGTTTTGGGTTTGTTTTTTTGGGGTGCTTTTACCAGCAGCTATTTTTATGGCAGCAGAAATTCATTCTTATCCAGCACAGTTTAAATAGCGTTTCTAATTTCCTTGACAGAAAATTCACTATAGCTTCTGTAGTATCTGAAGGAGACTTTAACAGTCAAAGAATGTGTCAGAAGTGACATCTAACAATGAAATGGAGAAATCCTTCTCCTTCAGAAGGAAGAAATAGCTAAGGACTTTACCATCCATCAGATCACTGCTACCTCATTATAGTTGCACTCATGCTACCTCAGCACAACATCTCTGAGGGTATAAAATGATCTAAACTTTGAGTTTGAACAGATTTTCCTTAATTAAGGATGATTAGTACTGGACTCCAGATGCCAACAGCCAAAAAGGACTTTCATATCATTTAGCCTAAGTCAGAAATACGAAAACGTAGCAGAATTACTATAAGTTTCAGTATGGCCAGAGTTTAGATCTCACATACAGTATGTGAGACAGCTGCTTGTACCATGAAGCATGGGAGGCTCACAGGTCTGTTAATGAAAGACATGTAGGTGTAAACAGTGGTTTGAACTGTAACATAAGGAGTAATCCTGTGAATTTCCGAGCCACTTAATTTACACTTCTAAGGATGGAAGATCTTTTTGACAAACAACAGTTAAAAACCACTTTCAGATCAGACCTTTCGTCTGTTTATTCCTAAGCTAGGTGCCTAAAATGGAGATGAAAATGGTTGCTTCTGAAAATGGTGATTGGTTTACTTCCCACAGTTACCTTCACGTAAATAATCCTGGGACAGTGGGTTTGTTTCATTTTGTGTTTGTTTGTTTGTTTGTTTGTTTGTTTGTTTAACAGATTAGGCTATACTACAAGCAAAGGACACATATGTTCTTATCTCATTAAAAAAAACCCCACAAAACTTGTATCTTATACAAATAAAGTTTTATGCAGATCAGTGTATAAATGGAAGACTTATTCATTCTTGAACTGTTGCAGTTCATCATTTGGTATATCATTCTAAATGACCATCTGTTTCATTTTGTATTAGTATATTGAACTATAAAGTATGGCATTTCAGGCCTCTGATTGTCAGAATTAACTTTAGTGGCTGAAGAGGTCACTGTTTGCACAGCTGGAAATGGCAACCTGCTCAGACACCACATGAAAGCTGACAGAAGCCAGGCATCATGGTCCCCACATGCCAACCCTGTTTGCTTTTTTTCTGAAATGGCCCAGAGACATTCTCACAGTACAATTTAGCAAAGACGCTGCCTCCTAGACAAATCTCTTACGGCAAAGTCAAACTCCAAGTTTGTTTCACTGGTGAAGGTGATCTCAACTGAAAAACGTTGTCTTGAAACTGTCTTATAAGTAGAAGAGTTACTAGAAAGAGCAAAATAAATATATAAAGTTTTGTTCAGAATGGCAATACTTGAATGGATGAACTTATTAATATCACCAATGACAACACAATAATGTCAAAGAGATGTTGCTCAGGTATATAGCATTATGTAGGTTAAAAAAGACCTTTAAGATCATTGAGTCCAACTGTAAACCTAACACTGCCAAGTCTACCTCTAAGCCATATCCCAAAGTGCCATAGTGTCATATTTACATGTCTACCTGTTTAAGCAGATCCATGTCCTTCTTATGTTGGAGGCCTAAGAGCTGGATGCATTTCTTCAAGTGGTGTCTCATAAGAGCAGAGTAGAGGAGGAGACTCATCTCCCTTGACCTGCTGGCTTGCTTGGGGAAGAAGGAAGAAGGAAGAAGGAAGAAGGGGGGATGTTCAGAGTTAGGACATTACCCTGCCCAGGTAACCCTTATGCATGATGAAGCTCTGCTTTCCAGCAAGTGGTTAACCATCTGCCTACTGATGGGAAGTAGTGAACGCATTTCTTAGTTTGCTTTGCTTGTGCACAGGTTTTTGTATCACTTATTAAATACCTTTATCTCAACTCACAGGTTTTCTTGCTTTTGCTTTTCTGATTCTGTCTCCTATACAGGAGGGGCAGAATAAGGGAGCAACTGGGTAGGGGTTTGGCTTCCAGCCAGGGTCAGCCCACCACAAGGAGACAGTGACTTTTTCTAATATCCTGAGAAGGGTTAACTCAGCTGTTGCCTCTTTCACAGCACTCTGTTCTGCAAAATTTCTGATATATTTGTCTTTCTGTCTTAATTTCCCTTTTTTTTTTTTTTTTTCTTTTTTTTTTTTACTTGCTTTAAGGATATAAGTACTGAAATGTAATCATTCACATACACCTGTCAATATTCACGTACTACGTCAAGCAGCACTGCTTTTGTGGTAACAATGTTGCCATAATTTTTCCCTTAAAGATTTTTTCTATGTAATATTTCATTAATCACAAATGGATGATTAAGTAAATGTGTCTATCACAAAACCACTTTCAGAATTCATCAAAAGTATTTTTTAGATAATCATATTTCCATTTACTATTTATTTAATTTCTTACCTTTGTATTATTAATATCAGATGCCTGCATCACAGGAGTCTATCATGTGATCTGCCACTTGGTCGCTTTGGCATGGATCTCAACAGTTTATACTTGACTTGCCTTTAGTTTTCTTAACATTTCTTACTTTTCCATAACTCTTATTCATTGTTCCACAGAACTTTTGCTATTAATATATCATTGCACCATTTTTGACACTGTTCAGAATCTTCTAAACTGCTTCATTTTATACTCTCTATCTCTGTTGAAATGGAACACAAAGTACTTCTTTCTCCACGTTACGTGGTGTTGCATGGTTTATTTATATTGCTCCTTCTATACCCAGCAGAGACTTTCCTAAATATGGTAGGTGTCACGAAATATTACAGGAGGCACCCCGAGGTTAATTTAAGGGACAACAGAGTCCACAGCAACTTTTATTAAACCAGTAAGAAACAGGGTTCTTGCGCTCCACAAGTGACTTAAATACAGGTTCGGATATCAGTTGAGGAAAGAATTTGAAGGGGCAGCAACTAATACAACAGGCGGTCCACAGTGTGCATGCACGTGGCTGCACCAAAACAATGCCGGAGCCAGCCTTGGGTCCCGGAGAAGCACACACTTGCCAAAATACGGTGCAAAAGAGATGCACGTACTCGTAGTGAGTACGAGAAGTGTGCACTCGCGATTCCGCGAGGGTAAATTTATAATACACTCGCAATTGTGCGAGGAAATAATTTACTTACCCGTGCCAGGGTGCACGGAATCCTACACGTGCTTATCTGAAAGCACGGGAGGAAAATACACTCGCGGTTGTGCGAGGGGCTCTCAGCGGCCACTCGCGACTGTGCGAGGATTAATTTAAAGTACCCGTGCAAATGTGCACGGAAAATATATGTGCAAATGTGCACGAAAAGTATAAATGTACTCGCAATCCTGCGAGAAGTTTTACTTACACACGTGGCGGCAAGGCAAGTGGAGTCTCCATCCCGGGGAGCGGGGGGGGGCCGTGGCTCCCGGCGGCAGGGGCCAAGCTCGTGCTCCGAGGGACCCGCACAATGGGCCGAGTCGCCGACGAGCGTCCCGTTTTTATAGGCTGATCAGACCTGACTGGAGTCACTCTAGAAGCTTCTCTGCACCTCCACACTGTCTGTGGGTGCCTCTGAAGCTTTCCAAACATCCCCCATACTGGCCGCAGGGACCCAGCGGCTCAGTGGCGCCTGGGCACTCCCTTCTCCTAATGGGCCTGGCAGGGTGTGCTCTGGGCCACACAAAAGAAGCTGTTAGCCTCAAGTACCAGAGAAAGAGGGGAGGGGGGTTGCATTCCACGACAATCCCACCCTGTGACTACAGTCATGGTCTGATATAACTCTGGAGTGGTGTTATAGTCACCTCTTGCCTCCAAAGTAAAAAGGGGACGGTTCTGCCGGTGAGCCTTAATGTCCACTGTGGATCACCATGTCTCATGTGTTGACTTACCCCTGCAAAACAGTTATTAATAACAGTATACAATAGAAGTAATTACAACAATCAACAATTGCCCAAGGTAATTATTGAGTCCCAGCATCAGTCACAGCTCATTAGTGCTTCCATTCCTGTGAAGGCCTTCCTTCTGAATGGCTTGCTGGTGTTAGCTGGAACCTTTTCCACCCCGTCATTGTTGGTGTTGTTTCCAAGGCATCTGGATGCTCTTCCATCCCTTGCTGGTGTTAGGTGGATCTTCTTCCACAATAGAAACAGAGATTTTGTAGAAAAAACCTACAACAACACTCATCAGTTGTTTTAACCTGAGCGTTTGGCTTACCCAAGAGTAGCAGCTTTATTTTGCATTCCCCATCAGGCACTCGTGCACACACACGTTAAATTGCACGCGCCCAGACACCCATAGGCCATGTGGGGTCCCTGGCTGCTGCAGCAATGGGGAACCGGTGTAGCTAAAACTTTACACCAAACACACACAAGCAAACACCTTAAGGCAACCACTGCAATGGGGGGTTTAAGTTAAAAGGTTACATGCCTCTTTAACCCTCCAAAAGCAATGGCTTATTATTATTTAAAATCTTCAGAAAACAGCCTTATATTTATCCAAGGACATTTCAATTTGCTATTCCAATGGACAAACATAAGTTTTGTAGAAAAGAAGGAACCAGAAAAAGCAGCTTCAAATATGCATAAAAGCAACATCAACAACAAAAGTAGTTAAATCTGCTAATACTGAATGCAAAAGAATCTTAGAAGGTACAGTTTGTTCACATGTCCAGGCCGAAGCAAAGACTGGTGCCATGACTCTGCTTGCTTCTGGTCAAAATCCCTTATTAGTCTCTTAATATGAGACAGCTTGTTGGTGGAGGTACACGCATCTGTACTTCTCTTCCACCCTGTCATCTTCCTTCGCCCTGTAAGAAAACACAAAAACAGATCTCGGTCCCTTTGGAACCGGGCTTTCATAGTTAACATGTTGAACTAGCTCAGAAGTTTCTGAGCAGGAACTATCTCTTGGACCTTTTGTTCTGGGGGCAGGTCTTTATCAATATCATTAATGACCTCCATAATGCCCCATTTAGCCGCAGTGGAGTGCCAGTAAATTTTTTTATAGGAAGTAATATTAGCAGCTACTTTTAGTAAGCAGCAGTGGTGAGGCACATTGCCGGGTCCTAATGGGGGCTGCTTCTGAACCTCAGAGAGCACTGAGCCGGGGCGGGGTCGCTGGTCCCAAGCCGCGGCTTTTTTTTTTTTTTTTACTTCAGTTTGCAAGAGTGGGGGGGGAGGGCGCCCCTGCCCGCAGCGAGGGGGGGTGGCGGCCAACCTGGGGAAGGTGGTTGCCTCCCGGCGCTCGCAAGGCCGGGCTGCCCCGCCCCACACCGCCAGGGCTTGGATGCCAGGAACGGTGGCGGGGAGGGGGCCAGCCGGGGGGAGGTGCGCAGAGAGGCGGCAGAAGCTTCACGGGGAGAAGTTTGTCTCCGTTTTTCGGGTCACGCCCGTACTGGACATGTATTTCTAGCTGCCCTTTCAGGCTGCTCCGTTTCGCGCCGCCAGTCCCGGAGCGGTCGCCAGCACTCGCGAGGTCGGGCTTTGTTATGCCGGACCCTCCGAGTTGCTGGAGACTCCGCTTCGCGCCGCCAGTCCCGGAGCGGTCGCCGGTCCCGGAGCGGTCGCCGGTCCCGGGGCGGTCGCCAGCACTCGCAAGGTCGGGCTTTGCTATGCCGGACCCTCCGAGTTGCCGGTACTGGGCGGGGACCGTCTGGACACCGCGGCTGGGGACAGGTCGTGGTCTCGACTGCGATGGGCAGTCGGGACCGGCCGGGAGAGGGGAAGCGTCCGAACTACCGCTTAACAATATCCGATCACCCTCGGCACACGGGACAACACAAACAAAGCACGTACACGTCTCCATTTCAATGAAAGAGAGCACATCCTCTCTTTCATCAACACTGTTTTCAGTGTCGGGAAGCGGCGGGGCGGCGGGGCATTCGTTTAAAAAGCCCGCGCGCTTGTTTTGCCGCAAAACTTCTTCCTCTCTTTGGAAGTCAAGTTTACGCACAGCCCGCGCTAAGTTAAAGCAAACGGCCAGAACGAGACACACCGCGAGAAGACAAGTTGAATCAGAAATGTTACTCAACCCTCCAAATAATTCCTCCATCTCTGATATCCTGCCGACTACGCCAAAATTGTCACGAAATATTACAGGAGGCACCCCGAGGTTAATTTAAGGGACAACAGAGTCCACAGCAACTTTTATTAAACCAGTAAGAAACAGGGTTCTTGCGCTCCACAAGTGACTTAAATACAGGTTCGGATATCAGTTGAGGAAAGAATTTGAAGGGGCAGCAACTAATACAACAGGCGGTCCACAGTGTGCATGCACGTGGCTGCACCAAAACAATGCCGGAGCCAGCCTTGGGTCCCGGAGAAGCACACACTTGCCAAAATACGGTGCAAAAGAGATGCACGTACTCGTAGTGAGTACGAGAAGTGTGCACTCGCGATTCCGCGAGGGTAAATTTATAATACACTCGCAATTGTGCGAGGAAATAATTTACTTACCCGTGCCAGGGTGCACGGAATCCTACACGTGCTTATCTGAAAGCACGGGAGGAAAATACACTCGCGGTTGTGCGAGGGGCTCTCAGCGGCCACTCGCGACTGTGCGAGGATTAATTTAAAGTACCCGTGCAAATGTGCACGGAAAATATATGTGCAAATGTGCACGAAAAGTATAAATGTACTCGCAATCCTGCGAGAAGTTTTACTTACACACGTGGCGGCAAGGCAAGTGGAGTCTCCATCCCGGGGAGCGGGGGGGGGGGCCGTGGCTCCCGGCGGCAGGGGCCAAGCTCGTGCTCCGAGGGACCCGCACAATGGGCCGAGTCGCCGACGAGCGTCCCGTTTTTATAGGCTGATCAGACCTGACTGGAGTCACTCTAGAAGCTTCTCTGCACCTCCACACTGTCTGTGGGTGCCTCTGAAGCTTTCCAAACATCCCCCATACTGGCCGCAGGGACCCAGCGGCTCAGTGGCGCCTGGGCACTCCCTTCTCCTAATGGGCCTGGCAGGGTGTGCTCTGGGCCACACAAAAGAAGCTGTTAGCCTCAAGTACCAGAGAAAGAGGGGAGGGGGGTTGCATTCCACGACAGTAGGTATGATTTGAGTCACCAGTATGTTCCAGAACATGTATCAATCTGTCATCTTGAATCTCATCAAAATCAATAAACACAGAAAGCTCTCTTTCTAATTACTTAATTGGCAGAGATATTATGAGAGCAATTTGATATATAGTTAGGAGGGCATATGAGGCTCACGCACTTACAGTCTACTTTCCTTGTAAATTATACTTTAGATCACCAGTGTGGAAAATATAATTTCACACTTGATTTGCTACTTTGGGGAAAAGAATATTAAGATTCACATTTCCTTCCCAACCTCCATCTTCCAGGGCTCATCTGACCTGTTTCCATAAGTATGGTATATACTACATACTGCAATATTGCTTCACAGGTATGCTAAAGGCCTCAGTTTCTCATCTGTCTACCCCTCTATCTCTTTATCTGTCTGTCTCCCTCTATATTTCTCTATCTGGCCTGTCATGTTGTCTTTTCAGAACTAGAATGCTCACTTGTTTATTTATTTTTATTTATTTGTTTATTCCTTCAATGCTTTCAGATTTTTTTCATCTCATTTGTTGAACACCGATTATAAGATCAGCTCAGCATGAAGCAGAAATGTGGATGGTAGACAGGGTAAGGATAAGTTTTACTTTGATGTGAAGGTCTACTTGTGGGGTCAAGATTTCAGAAAGAGAGCCTGATAAATTAATCTGATTAAATCTTTTAAGAAAGACAACTCTCTTGTGAGAGAAAATCTATTGAGAATTACTCCTTTTTCTGAGGTGTGGAATTGTCACTCCTTTGTGTAAAATGAGTTCATCTGAAAAGACATCATCATAGAACTAAATGTTCTACAGCTGTAGAACTAGATACAGCAGACGTGAAGCACTGCCGTCTCTACTGGAGGAATTCTGACAGCTGTCACAAATTCTCTACTTATTGTCAAGTGGCACTGTCAATCCCATTACTTACCCCTTTACATGCCAAGGGAATGCTACAAGCTTCAAGCAAAGCAAAAGGTAAAGTTTGAAGACCCATCACAGAGTGCTTGTAATAGTGGTTTGATCAAGTTCATACCCAAAACTCATTTCTAGAAGTAAATCGAATACAGACAAACCCAGCACACGGACCAAAGCAATCAGGACTCACGTATGTAAGTTGCAAATGATATCTCAAAATCCTGATAACCAGTCTGTTTGTCACTTATCAGCCATAAATGATCACAGTGTGGTAATGAAGAACCATTTAGCCTACACTAGGATTAAGTAGTGCAACTAACTGAGAAGCATCTGAAATGATGTTAGTTTAAGCATTGTTAGGAGAACAGAGGCTTGAACTGTATCAAAGTTAATTTGCTCAGCTAAAGAAATAACGAATGCCAACAGAACAGAGCCTTGGTATTAAGCATTAAGAAAGGAAAACAGACAGGCCGTTCTAGAGATCTGAATTCCAGAAGCCTATTTAAACCAGATTATGCCTGTAGGAAACTCTTACTTTGAATTTTAAAATGTCAAAATGGACACAAAGGGAAAACTTCCTCATACATTATTCAGTCTACCATATTTTGACATTATAAACTACTATCATGCTCTATGCAAGCTGTGATCAACTTCACCAGTATAAATATGAAAAATGATCTGCTATAGCCAAATATTGATCAAAAAAGGCATTTTAGATGAGATTTGAATATACATATTTCATCTATTAACAAAGTAAAGGTTAATTAAACTATGTGAACAATGCAAAACGCTGAATTAATAAGGAGGTCACACGACCTTTTCCATTTCTGCTTGAGGCCAGAAGTAACATTTAGAAATCCACAATATTTTCAAGCTTTAAAAATCTTATGTCATTAGTGGTTGTCTGCCTGGAGAAAGAAGAACTGATAGGCTTCAAAAGTGTATGGAGACAATATAATATTAAATAATGCTTAACTTGAGAAGTGATCTTATATTCAGCTTGTTCTGAAATTATGTATTTTCTTGATAAGTGTGATTCTTACAGAAAACAGGAAATCAAGCTGTAATATTTTTCTATTTTTCTATTAAGGTCTGGGAATGGTTCACTACTACCAGATGCAGTACAACACAGATTTTTTTAATTATATATATAAAAGAAAAAACAAACAAACAAACGCACACACACACAAAACTAAAACAAAAAACAACAACAAAAAAACCCATCAAAACAAAACAGACAAAACAAAACAAAAAAACCCAACCTGGCATCCTTAAAGAGAGTAAACAGAATTATCTACAGTTCTATCTCATCACACAATCATAAGCACTGTATTTGGAGGATGAAATAGAAAATGTGAGTTTAAATAAAAAACAATTCCTTTACTTTCCTATCATGCAAAAGTCAGTGGATAGTGGAGTGATAAATTCAATAAAATGCATTATAACCCCAATAGGCTAACCGATGCAAGCCAGCATGACATTGACCTTCTTGGCCACCTGGGCACACTGCTGGCTTATATTAAGAGAGCAGTTGATTAGCACCCACAGATCCTTTTCGTCCAAGTAACTTTCCAGACACTGTTCCCCAAGCCTGTAGTGCTGCCTGGTGTTGTTGTGACTCAAGTGCAGGACCTGGCACTTGGCCTTGTTGAACCTCATACAGTTGGACCAGCCCAACCATCCAGCCTGTCCAGATCCCTGTCTAAAGCCTTCCTACCCTCAAACAGATCAACACTCCCACCCAGCTTGGTGGCATCAGCAAACTTATTGACGGTGCACTCAGCCCCCTTGTCCAGGTCACTGATAAATGTGTTAAACAGAAGTGGCCCCAATATTGAGCCCTGGGAAACACCACTCATGACCAGCCACCAACTGGATTTGATTCTGTTCACCACAACTCTTCAGGTCCGGCCATCCAGCCAGTTTTTTACACACCAAAGAATACACCCTGTCCAAGGCAGGAGCAGCTATTTTCTCCAGGAGAATGCTGTGGGCAATGGCGTCAAAGGCTTCACTAAATTCTAGGTAGACAACATCCACAGCCTTTCCCTCATCCACTAAGTGAGCCATCTTGTCAGACTTAGGAGATGAGGTGGGTCAGACACAACCAGGCTTTCATAAACCCATGCTGACTGGGCCTGATCACTTGGTTGTCCTGGATTATGATCTCGCTTTTTACCCTGCTTTCTCTCCTCAAAATCCTGAAGTCTGCCATCTCACACTCACTGCAGCCAATGGTGCCTTCAACCTTCAGCTCTACAATGACCACTTTCTTGTTAGTTAGTGTGAGGTCCAGTGGAGCACCTCTCATTGTTTGTTCTTCAGACACTAATAGTGGACTTTATATTATGCTGTCTTGCACTTTTCCTATACAAAAGACTCTTAAAATCCTTTACATATGAAAAAATAGATTATCTTTTTTACCATGCTGTCACATGCACCAACATGTTAGGGAAAAATGTTATCCATGTCAAGTTATTATCACGCCTGGTCAGAAGCTTACAAATATTATGATTAATTTTAAAAATACATCAAACATGTCAGTTGATTCATTATTTTCTTCTCTTTTTGTGAAAAAAAAAAGAATGTTTGTTTTTATTTACTTATGTATCTGTTTATATACACCTTTACCACTTTGAATTCTCCCAAATGCCCTGTGTTTGGGGTTTGAAAATCCCCAGCATTTAACTCCTAGTCAAAGTTCAAGAACTCAGAAAAAGCCAAAAGCATTCTTTTGTTTTTGGCTTGATAAAAAACTCTTGAAATCAATAGGTGTTCTGCTGCTAGCTCCTCTGGACTGTAGGTCAGCTCCTTAGGGGGCAACTGTAGAGAACACTTGTTTATAAAACATTTTGGAGCTGTATAAAGTTTTTCTGAGCTTGCCCTGCATAATTTGAGCAAAGCTTAGATGCCCTTGATCTCATGAAAGACTATTTATTCTTCTTTAATGGCACAGATAAAAGAAAAGACTGAAGGAGCTAGGATTGTTTAGCCTGGAAAAGGGAAGTCTTGAAGGGGACCTAACAGCAATCTGTATAAACTTCAGGGGAAGTTGCCAAGATGATAGAGGAAGGTTCTTTACTGAGGTGCACAATAAGAAAAGTAGAAACTGATTATTAAAAATAACGTAATTTCAGTGACCTATGGAGTAGATTAGGAGGGTCTTAATTGCTTTTTTTGCATATAATCAAATCTGAATATTGAATTTGCCCTTTTGAGGTCAGGATTCAGAAAACTTTTGATACTTCCAGCTACAGAACATGATAGGGCAAAAATGCCATAACTGAATAACTATGCAATCCATATTTTAAAAACCACTACCTTCTGCAAACAGAATTTACCTAGTAACAACTGCTTTTCTAGTCATCTTCTTTTTCAATTTTACCCTCTGAAGGTGTGGTTGATGAAATTGCAAATTACAATTTTCCATTTGGTATGTTTGTTAAGTGTGAGATCTTATGCTATTTAACTGAATAAAGTAGATTTCTTTTCTGGGAAAATAAAAAAGAACCTCATATATTTGAATCTGAAAATTGTTTGGAAAACAATATACACAGTACTTAAGGTCTGCAAACAAAAAATTTGTAAAATCATTTGTATGGCATCTTGTTCCATACAGTGCTAAACAGCATTGAATTCCACTAACGATTATGCTATAATAAATACACTGACTTAATTAATCATACTAGTTACTGAAAATGATTGTGATTTTACAAAAATAATTAATCCAATATTGACTCTATATGACTCCATATTAAACAGCAACAAAAAAATCCAGCCTAAAAACCTAGTACACTTCTATTCCCTAGTATGATGAACTAATTGAGAAAGACCTCAGTAATTTAGCTAACAAAGAAAATAAATTGGGACAGGCTACCTTTTCTTACATGATAGAACTTTAGATGCTGTCTTAGTTTTGTTAAAGACAAGACCAGTTTCTCTTTAGTGAATTTTCCTTTCAGCTAAGTTCTTCTAAGTAATCGCACTTTTCTGAAGTTGGATACATGTTTTGGTAGACATAACAATGGAATGCAAGGTCACTGATAAGGATGCACATCCCATAAGTGAGAGGGGCAAGGAGGAGTGAACTGAACAGGTGACTAAAACTGACCCACTAAGAATTCCATCCCATCCCATCCCATCCCATCCCACCCCATCCCATCCCATCCCAACCCATCCCCATCATAACACTATATAAAAGTGGGTGATCATGAGGGTCTTGCTTCTCTCTTCGGCTATGGCTGGCATCTGGGGAGGACCCTGCGAGTTGTCTCTGCAATCTGAGGCCTACTGACAGACCCTGCATGCTTGAATCCAGTTTCAATTTGCTGCAGAGTCCAACCCAGGACTTCAGTGTGCCTGCCCTGCAGTTACTGGAGCAGTTCTGAGCTTTGCCCAGGAATTCAAGATTGGTTTCGTATATTTTGTGTTATTTTCTCTATTTTATTATTAACATTAGTAAAACATTTTTAATTATTTCCATCTTGCAAGTCCTCTCTCTTTTTGCCTCTCTTTGCCCTCCTATTGCCTTTCCTTAGGGGGCTGAGATGGGGGGATGGGCAAGGGGAAGGGGTTAACAAAGCATCTGCCACAGTTTATTGTTGCCCTGCAGTCAAACTTTGACAGATGCAAAGCTAGTGATAATGTTTTCCACTTTTAATGTTTGGAAATGTTTTTTGTGTTGCATAATGATAGATCTAATGGTATAGTTTAAGGTCTATATAATAAATTACCATATTTATAATGCTTTTAATGTCAGTGGGAATAATTATAGGAAAATAAGTAAATCTGTGTAGGTAAAAGTGTCAGTATCTGCCTCTTAAACCCACAGAAAATATTAGAAAATCTTTTTGAAAGATCTGGCCCTTAGTTCTCAGCACCATGAAGTGTGAAGAATGATCATTACCTAGTATATTTCCAATATTTCATTTTATGAATGAAGTACATTGCCTGGACATCATGGTCAGGATTAAATTTAAATGATTCTTAAAGGATATTTCAGTGCATAATTTAGAAAGGGTTTAATTATTTCCCTATTTTCATGTTTATTTATTTGTTTAGAAAATAAAATTCATTTTCTGACTCTTAGCAGGAACACTTTTTTTTTCCTCTAGATATGCATAGCCCCATTGATAGCTAGTGGTTTATTAAATCTTTCATAAATAACATTATAGCTTATCTCTATAAGTTCAAATCAATACAATTCTGCATAGATAACGTCATCCCTGACCTTTACGTTTCATATCATTTTTATTAAACTTAGATAACTCAGTAGCTCTTCATTCAGCTTATAAAATGAACATCTGAAACTTTCTCTTGGTTTAAAAATTGCAGTCAATACTGCCAGAGAAAGCTGCAGTGTCAACCTGCAACCTCATCTCTATAGAAGATATCTAAACGGGGTGCATGAAATAATAAATAAAAAATATTTTTAAAATTACGTGTGCGTACAATTTTATTCTCTACATATGTTAACCCCTTGCCAGTACTTATCTAACATGCATGATGTGACTTGCACAGTATAAGAATAGGCACCAAATGTACAAAGATTTTAGAAATCTTTGTTACTGTATACATGAAAATTAAATACAGTTAGGGGCCTTCCACTCAGATAAGGACTTGCTGTTTCAGAAAGTTTCATAATTCTATCAAGTAAAGCAATTTTTTAAGGAGATAAGTATAATTAACTACAGTCTTGCTGGATTTTTTTTTCCTGTTCAATATGGAATCATTTATTGGATTAATTATTTTTGTAAAGTCACAATCATTTTCAGTAACTATTATGATTAATTAAGTCAGTGTATTTATTATAGCATAATCACTAGTGGAATTCATTGCTGTTTAGCATTGTGTGGAACAAGATGCCACATAAATGATTTTACAAAACCATTGCACACATATGCCAAGGAAGTGTCATTTCTGGAGAAGAAACAGCAGGCAAAAGGCTCAATTTGCTTCCAAAAGGGTTCAAGTTTTCCCCTTCAAAAGAAAGGTGGTTTAGGTTCTGTTAAATTCACACCATAACATCGTTGACAATAGAAAGTTCTAGAATACCAAAGGACAGAGAACTGCAAAATTAATCAATTTAAATCTCAAAACCCTGCTAGGCTGTGGTTTATTATGAAATACCTGTATTCCAAAATCTTACATTGTGAATTTAAGCACAGGTACCAGAATGGGAGTTGCTAAAAAGGAAATCTTTTTATGGTTCACTATGAGAAAAATCTCATGAAAACTAATGTGTTAAAGTGCAGTCACAGGTAGGTGTTTGCCTCAAAATATAACAAAAAAGCCCCATATAAATGTTTTCCTCAGTCTATTAAATTAATCTTAAGACAATATAAACTGTCTGTAACATTAGGATTGTATACATATACAAATGAGAGAAAAAGGGATAGTTCCCCTCCAGCATTGCAGATGGACCATAAAGAGTGACAAGTATGTTTTGATTTATTCTTTTAGAATTAGCTTACTCCTTGTGTGGACCATCTACCCCATTTCCCAATAAAAGGCTACTGGAACTCCATGCTTTCTAAAATGAAAGAAGAAAAAGGAGATTTTATAGATCTTTCAGTCACCTATGCAAAGATATCAATCTGAACTGGATTCTTTTCTACCTTACAGTTTATGCTACCTCTAGTTCCCACACAGATCAACGTTAAAACTCCTCTTGGATTTCCAGATCAGGCTCTGAAGGATTTTCAAACATAATTTTATGCAAAGGCTTCTAAAAATATGAATGATATATGGTGACTACTTGGACACTGCAGGCCACATCTGAGAGACATAAATACTATTTTTATTTTATTTTTCTTATATAGAGATAAGGACAGTTACTTCTAAGCATATTTTAAGACTGGTTAAATTTTTATATGCTCAACAACATTGTTCTGCAGAGATTCAATGCATGAAGATTTCAGTCCTTACACCTTAAATCTCTATTTTGCACATTTTTAAGAGCTTTATAGTTTAGAATATTTCATTGTTCAGTAGGGGCCTGAAGGCAGTTGTCTTCTTTGCAATGATTTTAATGAGGTTTGGGTCAACTGTACCATGCTCTGAGTATTCCTGGGTGAAAATACAAATTCAGAGTTTGAGTAAAAGTAGACATTCAAAGAAGTTAAGGCCAAAAAAGTCTGTCATAAGAATTTCATATTCCATTCCGTATGACACAGACTATACTATCACACAGAAAGGACTGCAACAAACCATGTGGGAAACATTTAATTGAACTGATGAAGAATTAGACTATAAAAAGAATTGCCAAGCAAATTAAGATAATGGCCAGAGAGAGAAATGAAATTGTGATGAAGCGGTAGAAGTGCAACTTCTCAAGTGATCTTTCTTGAGGATGGACCTTATGAGGCACTCCAGGTAATATTTTCATTAGCTACTGTGGCAGTATCTAGACTTGGCACATTTACATTCCAGGTTCTACTCATATCTAATTCCTCAGCACAGGACTAGAAATCATCCTAAACATTCCAGGGAGTACCGTGACAGTAGTCCAGATTTGTTTGGATGGGAAAATTCAGGGACTTTTGTCTCTTGCAACACCTCAAATTTTTACCTGTAAGGCAGAAGTGATGACTTGACACTTTAGACAACTCCCTCTGACTCCAGCTGAATATTGGCAAGTTCCTTACACCATGAGATGTGGCGTTGAGGATCCTAAGAAAAAATGCAAAAATGCAAATAGCATTATCACAACCTTGATTTTCAAGAGAGCAGACTTGGAATTGTTCAGCGATCTGCTTGGAAAAGGACCATAAGATATAGTCCCGGAGATGAGTTCAGGAGAGCTCATCTTCAAGCTTAAGAATGGACAATTCTGAAACATTGAGGAGAAAGCAAAGGCCTACAGGGATGAACAAGGGGCTTCTGACAAAACCCAAACATTAAAAATACACTTATAGGAAGCAGAAGTAGGGTCAGTTCACCCAGGAGCAATCAAGGACACTGTCTGATCATTCAGGGATGAGGATAGGAAAGACAAAGGAGTTTAACCTCCTGAAGGATATAAAAAGCAAAAAGAGGGGCTTCCATGGGTATATCAGCAACAAAAGGAAGACTAGGAAAAATGTGGACCTCCTACTAAATGGATCACGGAACCTGATGAAAAGGACATAGACAAGACTGAGGCAGTCAATGCCTTCCTCACCTTTACTGCTAAGATTTACCTCCCAGGCACTTGATATCAGTGAGCAGGTCTGGTATAAAACATACTCTAGTTAGAGAAGGATGAGGATAGGGAACACTTACATAAGCTGACCATATACAGGCCAGTGGGAAAGCATTGTTAGCAGATTGAGGAAAGTGATCCTTCCCCATAGCACTCGTGAGGCCACATCTGGAGTGCTGGGTCCAGTTCTGGTCTCCCCAGTACAAGAGAGGTATGAACATGCTGTGTAGAGTCTAGCAAAGATCTGCAGAGATGATAACATATATGACATATGAGGAGAGGCTGAGAGAACTGGGACTGTTCAGCCTGGAGAATAGAAAGCTCAGGAGGAACTTAGCAAAGTATATAAAGACCTAATATGGGGGAGTAAAGAAGACAGAGCTGGACTCTCTTCAATGGTGTTGAGTGATGGGAGAAAGGCACTGGGCACAAATTGAAATAGCAGTATTCCTACTTAAATTATTTTTCCTGTGAGGGTATTCAGCCACTGCAGCAGGTTGCTCAGAGAGGTTGTGGAGTCTCCATCCTTGCAAATGTTCAAAACCCAACTGGTCAAAGTCCTGGGCAACCTGTTGTAACTGACCCTGCTTTGATCAGGGATGTTGGACTTGATTATCTACAGAAGTATCTTCAAACCTCTGCAATTTATCAATTCTGTAAAGATAGTGTGGCAGAGTTGTCATTAATGTGCATATATCAGCTCCAAGATATTAAGTGCCTTCATAAAAATTCCACAGCACAACCACAAAGTCAGGAGACTATATTATTTTTCTTATTTATATGTTTGTTTTTCTTGGTAACTATGCCAGGCTTTAATGTCATAACTGTTCCAAAATCCTTGCAAAGAGTCCTTGCAACACCAGAGCCAGTGTCATTGCAATATTTATAAGCAGAAAGTCACTCAGTTGGATCAATGTCACAATAAACATTGCTTCCCTCTCTTCTTGACATTTTGACTTTCTCCCAGATTTCTAGATCTGGCTTTACTGATCAAGCTTGAGAACTCTAAATGACTCAATTCTGCCTAGTAACAACTTGTATCTTAACTTTCATAACAGTCAAAAACACTATAGCTGATTGGCTAGTATCATGCACCTACAAGATTTTGTTTCTTCAGAGCTAATGTGCATTCATTATGATTTGGATTGAATGAACCAATGAACTGCTTTTTATTTTTTTTCACAATCAACAGAGAAAAGGAAAAAGGGTAAATACAGTTGATCACTGGTCTGAAATAAACATTTCCGTATGCAGCTTGGTCCCTTCCACATGCTTCCTGGTGGCAGCCTGTCCACCCCCTGTGTCTTTCCCACCTCAATTATGAGCTGTGGTATTTACAGGAACCTGTGGGATAACCGTCAACTTCAGGACAAGCGTTTGTGATAAGCGCTGACACTGATGAGGAAAAAACAGACATACTGTTGTTTGTCCTGGAAATCTTTCCTGTCACTACATATGCAGGTGGTGAAAACAAAGTTTTCATTTATCTTCTAGTTTGCCTTTGTCATGGAGTAAAATTGCTTAAACTCAAGGAGCTTTTCAAATAGCCAAGAACATTCTGATTTTCAGATCAAATATCTCATTATAACACAGATTTTATGAGTTTTGCATATGGCATCAAATACATAAGGGACTTTATTTAGGCTAGGATATGCTTTTGTATTAAAGAGCACAGAGCGTTTCTTTTACATATAGCCAGACATCTAAACTGCATTTGTCAGCTGGGGCACATGAAGGAGTTACAAGGAAGTGACACTGTATTACCTACCAGCTGAGCCTTGAGAACTGGCTGTGTGCAGGCTTCCAACCTGCAATCGAAGTGATCTACTGCATCTTCACCTAGACACTAAGACGGAAGTTACCTAACTTAAGAGGTTTGCATTCAGTTATGATGGCTCAGCTGGCATCCATTACAGTTTTTACTTTGGCATTGGGGCAAAAGAAATATTGGAATTTTTTGCAGGGTGGCTTGAAAGGAATATCACCTTCCTTTTTGCTGTGATGTGTGGCAAAATAATGGAGGCAATCATTCAGGATTTTGCGATATTTTTCTAGTATGCTGGAACAGAAACAGTAAATAACAATTACAGCAAAAGCTTAGCTTTTCATGTTGTGGACATGGCAGTCTATAGAGGAGTGATATTCAATATGTTGTAATATTGTTGCATATACTAACAAAATGAATTATATCGCTATCTAACTCTGAATGGCATTTTCAGCTGTGGTTTGATATTACAGAATTAAATGAAAGGACATCAAGTATTTCAGAGAATTTAACTAAAGGCCAACTCCATGACAAATGGCCTGAAAGTAGAATACAAAATGGCAGGATGGTAAAATTTATCAAAAAGTGTAAGTAGTCTGCTGCTGTTCAGGTTCCAACAACAGACATAAGAAGAGCTGAACACATGCACAAAAGAAATTCATTTGCTGTCAGTCCTTCCCTACTTCTGGGTCAGTGCGGGTGCTGGTATCTGTTAGGAAGGCTGTATCCAGCAGCCTGAGAGAGGTGAAGCTGCTGCAGCTCTCTGCCATGAAGTCTAACTTGTAGAAAGGCTGAGCACGTATTACCAGTAGCCACACTCATGCAGAATACACATGTACACCATGCATGTGCATATATATACATGTCTGGCTGCACAGAAAATGCAGAGAACTCAAGTGAACACAGAGAGCACCAACAGCCACATCCTGCTCCCTCTCTGGCTGGTCCATTGGTGAGAAAAAAAAAAAAAAAATATATATATATATAAGGAGATATATATATATACAATGTGGATTCCTTCAGTATCTGGGCTTAGATACCCTGCCCAGTAGTGGATCTCTATTCTTTCTGTATATCAAGGCATATTTCATATAGATTGTTGTTATGCATTCACTGCAGGATTTTTAAAAATGCATTTCTAGAACTAAAATTACAAATTTGCTGAGTTTATCTTTTCCACTCATATATTCACAGAAGTAAAGATAATAAACAATTACGTCAATTACTTCTCCATACTACATACATTTTGGTATTACAATTCATTCCTGTAATTGCTTTTATAAAAATAGCAATTTATATAACTAACTGTAATAATTTTCAGTGTTGTTGGCATAGTAAAGAAGGTTCTAAGTGTGTCCAACTAAACTAACTGTTCATTCTAGGTTATTTTTGGCTTATTTAAAAAAAGAATATGCAATATTTATTGGATAATAAGAAATGCAGAAGATTTACTGTTTTCCTCAAGGCATTTTAAGTCTTCACTAAACAATTACACTGTTCATGATGCTCTAAATAGTCTTTTATCTTATATTCTCTATGTTAGGTCACTCTTTATGTGGATTCAGAAATAAATGTAAGTTATTATGAGATTCTCCAGTTTGTATCACTTTATATCAAACAACATTTGACCTTAACTTTTCTTTAAGAAATAGTATATTGAGCAACACAGTGGATTCAATATGTTCTAGATCAGAGTTTTATTACTGAGTAGTGTCACCTGCTAAATGAGTAACCCATCTTCCTGCACTATTTACATTTTTGCTGCCATTTAGACCTCTGACCCATAGACCTTCTGCTGAATGATCTCTATAACTGCAGCTTGCAAAAGTCAGTTGCAATGGGTTGGCACAGACTTGCTACGTAAACTAATCAGATATGGTTCAAACACCTGATGAGTAGTTCTTGCTTTTGAACAATTGCTGGACTACATATATATTTCACTTATAAAAAAGTAATGGATGTGAGGGACACAGCACTCGAGCTACTAAAGGTAAGAGGATTTTTTTCTCACAGCGCAGAATCACATTCCAAACATCAAAATGAAAACTTGATAGCCAAAAACAGGCATGGTGGTTTTTTTGTTTGTTTGTGGGTTTTTTTTGTTTGTTTTTGTTTTGTTGTTTTGTTTTGTTTTGGTTTGGTTTGGTTTGGTTCGGTTTTGGTTTTGGTTGTTTGTTTGTTTTTTACTTCCAGCTGATTTGTTACTGGCAATGCTACTACTCTTCCACATATAAGTGATAAAAACATGTTTGCAATAGTTGATCTTGGTGCTTGTCTAGATAGCATGTCAGCACACAAGATGCTGAGGCAGCAGCTGTGTCCTAGATCTCCTGGAGATCCCCAGCTCCCCTCTTCCTTGTCTGTCTCCTCCACAAGTCCATATCAGTCAGTATTCCTGTCTCTGAAATACGGCTTGTCCAATTTTACAACATGCTTTACGATTAGGTTGTATACAGTTCTCTTTTCTCCTATTTGTTAAACAAACTTATTACAAATCTTTCTAAAAGGGGAGGTTTCCGCAGTTCTTGGCAGTTAATCTTCACAGTTAAAATGAAGTTATTAAAAGGTTATAAACTGACATTTCTGGAAACTGATGTCTTCAGTTCCACTAAATAATACATAGAGCACTTTAGTTTATATTCTCCCTGTCAGTATGAAACCATCGTGTCCAGGTCAGAATACCTTTATCAGGCTGCTCAGTCAGAGAGGCACAGAAATGTTAGTCAGAAGGGAGTCCTGGAGGTTTTTCATTCTGGCCTCTCACTTGAAATTATTGCTAGAACTACGTAAATTCAGTCAGCGTTTCCTCTAGCAAAGGTTTGAAATCTTCCAAGGATGCAGATAAGCTGTTCCACGCGTGCGTTACCCTAGTGATTTCTGTTTAACTAAGAAGTCATTCCTAAAATAGGTACATTCATTACAGAAAAGACAGCAGGTTTTGTAATGGTTTTGTAATATCCATGTGTATCAAACTGTTTCATTTAATCTATACATCTCCAACAGAGCCAGTATATTTTGCATTTAAAGCTAATAACAAGGGAAGAGATATTTTTATATTGCTTTATCAAACCTAGACGGCTAGATGACACAATTCTATTTATCTCCAACAGAAAAAAAATGTTTAGTTCATGAACAGAGCAAGACTGAATATTTATACCAATTTCGTAATAATAACGGTTATTCAAGTTACTACAGGTGTCCCACACTGATGACTGTGTAATAATCAACTTGAGGACTTAGTTGGAATCTATATCTGTCTACCTACATGTCCCTCTGTCTGCTGAATACTATTTCTTGTTCAAGAAACAAATGGGATGCCAAAAGGAATTAGGGGTCAAAATCCTACATTCAACACTTTCTTATTTTTTTTAGATAATGTACTGAACTCTGATGTTGTCTCAGGACTACTGAATGATCAAGTCTCAGTCTGGAAGAATATAGTCCTCTAATGCTGATATGTATTTTCAGATTACTTAACTTACAAAACTTCAAAGGAAAGAACTTACATGATGAAACATAATCACTTTACCTCTGAAGTCCATTCATGTCACTAAGATCTGCAAACATGACATTTATTGATTTTATGAAGCTCTTAAGGCAATTTATATTCAATATCCCATAGGAATATACTTTTCAAAAAAAATAAATTCAGAAACTTTCGTCACCTCTTTTTCTCTCACATTAAGGAAAACCACTAATGTATGCACAATAGCTTGCCTGCTTATAAAGCCACTTTGTCTGTTTTAAGAAAAGGCTTAAAATATACAGTGATGGATAAAACAGCTAACATGAGAAAACAACACAGACAAAAGAAACCCAAAGAACCTATAATACAAAACTCTAATAAGACTGAAGAAAGAAAAATTATCTGAATATGTGGCTTTTGATATTTCCAGTGAGTAAACTGGTACTTCTGTAGAGGTATCATAGAAGACATCACAAATATCCTGGTTAAAGGAATGGAGGGGTTACAATAGATTTTGCATATTCTTGTGCAAAACAGATTGCTGCATGAAAATGGTGGTTTGAGTAATTTTCAGTTGTATGTATCACTCCTAAAACAATTTTAAAAATTTCTATTGCTCTTGAGAGACTTCTGACCCACTTAATAGCATATAATGATTATATATTTTCTCAATAAATTAGAAGTGATTTAAAAATAATTTCAGGGCAAGAATGATATCCAAAATAAAGCTAGACATGTGAAGTTGTTACTTTAACAGACAAAAATGCCTGGCCTACGTGTTCTTTTGTTTGATCTGACAGCAGTAATTTTTGATGGAATGATTGCACATGGAAATCACTGACAGGATGTGCGAATTGTACCTGATGAGTTTAATCTGTGACTCATTGGCTCATCAGTGTTGATGGGAAAATAGAGCCTGTACTACAGAAAGTATAGTACTGTATAGTACTGAAAGTATAGTAGCTGCAACTCAGTCCTCAGAAAAGTGTATTGACAATAAATGGCTCATTGTATATGTTTAGTACAAGGTCCATTTCTCCCCCTCGTCCTCCCTCCACTTTCACCTGCCCCAATCATGGACTTGATTGTTTGGCCCTAATTCAGCAAAATACATAAGCCCACATGTAACTTAAGTGACATGTTAAATTAAGTACAAAGTGAATATTTTGGTGCCTGGAATAGGACATTTAAAGGCCAACGTGTAAAAAAAGCTCCACCAACCTGGGTTTCAGGTTACCCTTGACCCTGTGTGAACACTGTCCAGCAATAGTTAAAGCACTGTTGTGTTATCAATGCTTTTGCTCACAAGTCCAATACATAACACCACGCAAGTTACTATGAAGAAAATTAAATCTATCATCTCAGCCAAAATTAGTACAGGAGTGCATAAAATAAATGGATAAGAGTCCAGCAGGTGTTGCATAAGTTCTGGAAACACTAAATGCAATTCTCCTTTGGTGGGAACTTCAAACTGTTATGTCCAAAGTGCCTTAAATAAGAGCAGTGTGTCTATTTCACCAAGCCAAGGTTCATAGGCTGATGCATAGATCTAGTAAAGATATCATGGTGGTATCCTGCAATGCTAGAATCCAGCCCTTATTTGTATTTAAAATGTTGATAATTACTGCTGTGGAAGAGAAGTTGGCTGAATAACCCACAGGAGTGCTTCCTAACTTATTTCAGTCAAAATGCAGTGGCTTGAAAACAAAATACGTATCATTGAAGTGTTTAAAATAAGAGTTTAATTTAAATAAAGAGTTTAGGGAGCAATTGCTTGAAGAGGTAAGACAGAAGATTTTAGGGGATTGTGTATTTCTGTCAAATGGAAAGCAACAGATCATAGCAACTTCTTTTACAGTCGTGTAGAAGAAGATCCAGAAGGGGATCCTATTGATAGCCTAGAAGAGCATGAGGTGAGAAAGCTCTAGGGTTTGTTCAGTCATCGTTCCTTTCAGGCGGCTGCCTTCACAACCTGGCTTAGTTGTGTTGCTAGCATCAGTCGTGGTAGTTTGATTTTCTACTGCATATGTTCTGCGTTATGGACATAAAAAACCCAAATCAAACCAAACCAACAAAACAAAACAAACAAACAAACAGGCGAAAAAAACCCACACAAACACACACCAAAAAACCCTCACAATCAGAGTCTAATTCTTAACGTATTTACCCTAACATCCAGAGTCACATTTGGAAAAAAAAAAAAAAAATGTTTTCTGTCTGGTTTTAGCCTATTTCTAAGAAGAAAGAAAAAAGAATGGATTAAGAGGTGTTTGAGAAGAAACACAGTTTAAACTTCTAGGGAGTATGTTCAAGTGGGATTGTTTTACTCTGTGGAAAATACTAAATAGAAAATGTGCGGGTAGAAAGCTCAAAAAGCAAAACAACATTTCAGTCCTGCTTCTTCATTTGTGCTGCTTCCAAATGTAGTTTAATCATTCATGCTATAGAGCAACACACATGGAATCTGAAGCTTACACAAGTCAATGTGTGCAGGTTCACAACTGGAGGCTGTGTGGGGGTCTTGATAGATAAAGACCTGTTGCTGAATTAGTCAGGCTCAAAGGAATCTCAAGGCCGCTTGGAGAAGCAGAGTCTGCTGTGAGAAAGAGGGGCGTTCCTCAATCAGCGGGGTCCTGGCGTGGCGTGAATCATCGGACATATCATCAGTGAGACTCCACAGCACGGACAGCCCATGATACTCATTTAGCGAATCCATGCTTGGAGCGTGGACGCGTGATTAGAATATAGTTACGTATATAAGGAGACTTGTTTCTGTAATAAATGGCTTAGCGTGATTCACATTGAATCGACTGGTTTTGCTAAGTCCTTATCTCGCTCTAACAAATGGTGACCCCGACGTGATACTCTGAACGGCGTACCACTGAAGTTGGGGAAAAGCCTAGAGCAGGCCCAGCCGGAGGCGGATCAGCTGGACTGAAAACCGGGCGGAGTGTACGGACGCTCCGCGTTAATTGAAGAAGTCACCGTAAAAGGGTGAGCGGCTGGGAGCGGGAGGAGGGGAGAATGAAGTTATGGAGCAAAATATATCCTCGAGGAAGAAGTTATAGTTAAACTCCTCCTGCCTATTCTCTCTATGAGAGGACTTTAATAAGAAGAAAGTAACATATGTAGACTATTAATTCGGTACAGAATTAATGGCTACCCGGGAGAAAATGAGAAGGCTTATAAACGTTAACTTTGGGATGATAAAGGGCAGAAATTATGGAATAAGGTCAACAATGGAGATGATAAAGAAACTAAATCATTACTGACTACATAGAAGCTTAAAATTTCCACCTTAAAAGACTTTAAGGCCGAGCGGGCTACCATTGCCAGAATTTTTCCAGCGTTGCAGGCTGATAACAAACCTAAAAATGACTGTGAAGTTTACCCAGATCGTGTCTTTTGACCCCCTCCCCACTCCATCCCCCGTTGTGCCGTCCCCCCGATGATACAGCAGTCTGGGGCGGGGGGAGGAAAAATGCCGAGCGGGTGGCCTCCTGTACCGTCATCTAACCCTGGTGAGAACAGCAAGTCCAGAGGATTGGAGTCAGACAACTTGCTCAAAGAACCTGTGACAGATGAGAATGCTAAAGTCGTAAACAAGTGTACTATCAGTCCTTTTACCAATCTGCTTTTACTGTCTTTCAACCCTCTAACTCCTACAAAAGAGCAGAAGGAGTCGCCGGATGAGAACTGGGCAAAAGAACTCTGTGAAAGGTAACAGCTATAGATCATTTAGGACAGAACAATGCGGATTCTTTGAAAGGGGCAGGTAACCCACAACTCCTGGAAGAGACACTAACTGACACACCACAGCTACAGACACGATAAATTTCTGAAATCCTGAGGTAGTCAACAGATCTTGCATATCAAGCTATGAGAGAGGTGTCTGAAACCAACAAAACAGCCAAATAATTTGCAACTGTTAATCAGGGTCCCAATAAGAATTACATGCAATTTATTGACTATCTTCAAGAGGCCATCAGTAAGCAGGTTGAAAACTTAGCAGCTAAGGAAGCACGAGTGTTGAGATTAGCAGTAGAGAATGCTAATGTTTGCTATCAACATGTTATTTGCAAGTTTTACAGTACATATTATGTGCTCCTGTGTATTGCCTCTCTGGAAAATCAAGCAGCTTGTCAGGAATGTGAGTTAATTGTTTTCAAGCAGGCCTGTGCGTTCCCCCCCCCTCCTTCCCCCCCCCCCCCCCCCTTCCCTCCCTTCCTCCCTCCCTCTTCTCAAGGTTTTTACTTGCAAGATGGGGTCAGGAATAATTGTTTTCAGTTGTGTTCCTAAAAAATCACTATTGGGAGGTGTTTTAAAACTTGGGAAAGCACTCGGAATTATAAGGAAGGAAGATCTTGTTAAATATTGAAATCAGTGTTGGCTGCTAAGTGTCCGGAGAATAGAATCTTGTTGCAATTAATGTTGTTTTTGAGGCCAGCAGAGCAGGACAAAATAAATTTCTACAAGAAATCATTAAATCATTTCAGACAGTTTTACAGGCAGGGCGATTTGAACTTCAACAAGCTGAGAGAGTTAACTGATAACACACAGGTCACAGCAAACTTGTTAGAGTCTGCAAGATGCTTTCCTTATTAACCTGTTTTCTTTGTGGGTATCTGTTTAAGTATGTTGCAATTTTGGTAGGTCTGTGCTATATGGTACGATAAGTTCACAGTCTGTTAAATCATGAGAATCCGTTGACTCAAAATGTGTATTTTGTGATAATTCAGAAGATCATGAGTAATTTAGCTCTTTACTGCGTGAATGTGATCGTAAAATTTTGCGTGTGGTAGCTGTTATTTTTCTCTCCAGCATGCTAGCTTTATTCCAGCATTCAGACTTGCACAACTCTGTGACAGGCTGTCTCTCATGTCGGTGCACTAAATTTGGCTTTTTCGTACGCACATAAAGTAAAGAATCCAGGTTTTGGAATAACAGTTGTAGCGCACCAGATGAGACACTGAAAACAAAACAAAGCAAAAAAAAGCTCAGTCCGGCGGGGGGGCCGATGGGCTCCGGCGCCACTGACCTGTTTTGTCAGGGAGACCCAGAGGTACCTCCACCTGGCTGAGCAGGGAGCGGCCCAAAGGTGCAATGCAAAAATTGAGATATTGTCTTAAATTAGTGTGACTGTGATCCATCTGCATATTTGAACTGGGTATTTGGTTTTCACATCTGAGCTCAGTATTTTGGTTTGCATATTCATATTTGGTACCAAAAGAATCTTTTCTGGGGAGATAATTCCAAAATGGGAACCGGTTCCACTGCTAAAATTCCACCTTGCTCCCCATTAGGATGCATCCTTACACATTAGAGTAACTGCTTATATTGTTAGAAAAGCATTTAAATTGTTAAAATGCTATGATAAATGTGAATTTAGAAGAGGTTGTATTTAAAAGTTGCTAGAATATTAACTGATTTAGATTTAAGAAAATAGAATAATGGATTGATGTTTATTATACTGGTTTATACTGTTTTTTGACATCTCTAAATTGTAAAAGGTAAATGGAGCTAAGGAATGTAACTATTGCTGAGCTACTTGAAATTGCATATAAAGTGTATTATGGCTGGAATGAAATGGGAAAACAAAAGACCAAAACGTCCCAGGCCTGTGTGCAGCTCATTGTAACTGAGAAGTTTCCCAGAGCCTCCGACTTTGTACCAGCCATTATGCCAGCTGCGTGACCTTGGTTATCTCTAAACTGCAGCACGAAGAGAAAGAAAAACAAAAATGGAAAAACCTGGCTGCCTGCTTTTAAAGCAGTGAAAGGGGGGTTTTCTCTCCCCGCTACTGCAGCGATGTAATACTGAATGGAGCAGTCCGAGGGTGAAGTTTAAAGGCATCCTTAGCAGACCCGTAGTTCTAATGAAACTGGAAAAATTAAACCAAAAATTTGTTGATAGACTTATTCTGTGGTAATTAGTTGTAAGAGACTTCTTAATAAATTCACCATGCTAGTTTTTGAGGTCATGGGAGAGAACGAAAGAAAGGCCATTTTTTGAGACCAATAGAATGCCAAATTTGGAACAAAGTTTTAATACATGAATTCTTATAGTTGCCAGAAAGTCCTATACCTCTCTTAGGTTAAGATTTGTTAAGTAAATTAAGCTCAAATAATGTTTTCTGAGAATTCTGTTTAGTTGCATGGCCTACAAGAAGCTGCTGAGATGGTACAGATCTGCTTGCTGCAAGTGAGAAATCTCCAAGGAAATTTCAAATGCTGTATTTCCACTAGTATTAACAGCCAATGTTTCGATAAAGCAAATTCTACACTGATAGATCTGAAACAGGACTTCGATTCGGTAAGGGAAAACAATATCCAATAAATATGACAGCCAAAATGGAGTTAGACACTTTGAGGAATGAATTTATGACAACCTTACAGACTGACTGCATTCAATTGGACTTGCAGATTTGTCTATAGCTACAACATAGAAACAACCTGTGGTTATTGTGGGACAGTATGATGAGACTGCTAGCAAACTGATATACCGATTGTTATATACCAATTGTCACTCTGATCAAGAAAATGCAGGAAATGAATTTAAGTCTTAATAGGCCATGATCCTTTTGTCATATATGTACCATTTGTGAAATTTAATTCTGATTTTTTATTTGTAATCTATGTCTTTATAGATTGCACTAGCTGATTTTCTTAACAGCACAGCTTTTGCCTAAATGTAAATTGCTGCAGAACCTGCAAGTCCTTAACATCAGGTCATAGGCCATACTTGTATTTGGTCTGATCTTACATACTTGCAAAGTTTTTGTTGATGGTTCTGGAAAGTCTCATACAGCTGTACTGGTTTGGTGTGGAGATAACAACTGGCATCATTCTGTACAAATTATTGAAGGTTCAACCCAATTAGCAGAACTTGGCACAGCTTTAAATTACTTAGAGCTTTTTAAGGAGGAACCTCTAAATTTGATTTGTGATTTTGAGTACATAGTCAAGATCTAACACACGTATCTGGTTCTGAACCTTTTGTTTGTTTGTTTTAAAAAAGAAGGGAGGAAGTAGGGGAAACACCACAATACCAATTGTCAAAAGCATTGTATGTGATGAAATACTTTGCAAGTATGACCCAAAACCATGCTAAATCAGAAAGAACCTACATTAGTTATGGTCAAATCACTAGTCAATTAAAAAGGCCACATCAATCGATAACCTGGGGAAAAGGTTATGTTTGTGTCATTACAGGCCGAGGATTGAAGTGGATTCAACAAAGATTCAACAGATGCACAGGAGGGAGATAAGTTGTGAGGACTGTTTCAGATGTAAACCATGGGTCCTCATTCAGTGTTACAGATGCTCGCAGACCTGGTGGTCTAGAAGCCTATTAGCAAGCAGGTGGTGTACCTTCTGTGGAGAATGGCAATTTGAACAATCAGCAGGAGATCCAAAAGGGTGATATTATGATTAGATAGTCAATGCATAGATAAGGTAAAATTATGAGATATCTCTACCATAGTAATCTAAGTTTAGCAACTGATAAAGTTTTAGAAGGGATATTAAGGTTAAGCTATCGATCTTTTAAATAGGTTAAGATAACTTTTAAGATATTAATTCAATTATTAGTATATGCTGATGGTATTAAGTATATTACTCTATAAACTGCGCAGTTATAGATATTTAGGAGGTTAAGAGAAAATATTGTATCAACTTGTCTGGTTATTTTGAATCTATTAAAATAGAGTGTTGATAAGGTTGTTATAGTAGAATTAAGGTTTTAAGAATAGGCAGGTAGTAGTTTGATCTTATTAAGTAAGGTTTAACTGCATTATATGTAATTGTAATTATGTTGTTAATCACGTGTTCTATGTTGCAGTATATTTCAAAAATGATGCACTGTGCGGTTCAAGGGGCCTGACTAATTCAGGAAAAGAAAGGGGGAAGTGTGTGGGGGTCTTGATAGATAAAGACCTGTTGCTGAATTAGTCAGGCTCAAAGGAATCTCAAGGCCGCTTGGAGAAGCAGAGTCTGCTGTGAGAAAGAGGGGCGTTCCTCAATCAGCGGGGTCCTGGCGTGGCGTGAATCATCGGACATATCATCAGTGAGACTCCACAGCACGGACAGCCCATGATACTCATTTAGCGAATCCATGCTTGGAGCGTGGACGCGTGATTAGAATATAGTTACGTATATAAGGAGACTTGTTTCTGTAATAAATGGCTTAGCGTGATTCACATTGAATCGACTGGTTTTGCTAAGTCCTTATCTCGCTCTAACAGGAGGCTTTCCATGTTTTCTTTTCCAAATCAGGTTATTGGAAACAAAAGCTACTTAAGTGATTCCTGCTGAGGTTCAAGCATAGGTCTGCTCCCCTGTCCTTACAATCACAGAGATTGTGCTCATCTTCTAGACAACAAATTATGTGACCTTGTTCAGAAACTTTCCTTGCATGTTGATTCATTGACATGCCTTGAAGAATCTGAATTGCTAATAGTGAGACAACTGTCATAGCTTTTAATTATCTTCTAATTATGAAAACTGAGGGCTTAGAATAAAGTTCAAGCATAGTAAGACAATGACAATAGGCTTCTACAGGGCTGCCCATGTTATACTTCACAACTCTGTTAAAATAAGTTTTAGGAATAATTTATCTTTGTATATATTATACAACTGAAAGTTAAATTGACCTGCAGTAAGCCTGTATTTATCTCTTTCACAATACACAAGGAAAACTTAGAGACATAGCTTAGTGTTAAAATTAAGATATAACTACATTCAGATGCACTGCTCAGAGCACAATACAGCTGCAGAGACTAAACTGTGCTTTTCCAAAACAAAAGGACACTTTCAAGAAGCGAGTTATCTGCTAACACAAGATAGTGGGATACAGTTGAATGTATTTTGCTGTTGTTATTATTGCAGTATTTATACGAATGAATTCTACGGGAAAATACAATTCAAAAACAAGATGAGGAAAAATTTTGGTTCATAATTAGAAAAAATAAGCTGCCTTTCATTTCAGAAAAAGATGGTTTCCATATTCTTTCAATTGAGTGACCAGGTCTGTTCTCTTTTGAATCATACTGAGTGACCCATGGGAAGTAAAACATTACTGTTGAAAGAAACACAATACTGCTGCATTGTCCTACTAGCCTCAGGCATGTTTCTACTCCTTTTGTGTTTGCATAACAGCCAGGTTATTCTGGAAATCAAGAATTTAGTCTAAAGGATACTACTATTTTTTTATTTTTTTTTAAATCCAGATTACTTTTAACATTTTGGAGGATTTTGCCAGTTATTTTGAAAAAAGAGTTATTTTTGACCTTATACATGTGAGCAAAATAATCCCACAGGAAAAAAAAAAATTACATCTGCAAAAATTCCTTTTACTATAGCACTGTGAGATGAGCAGCTTATGTTCCTTTGCCACTAGCTAAAATACTGAATAACATAGTTGCAATTCCATGTATTTATGTGTCAGCTGTGAAACAATATGTTTGTATAGTAACTTGATCTATTTTGTAAAGCTGGAGAAAAAAAAAAAAAAAAGATAATGGGACAGACAGTAGAGTCTAATGTAGTAAAGCGCAGGAGAGGTCCAAGGAGGAAGTATGCATTGCAGGAAGCCTGTGAACAGTAGGTAGAAATCTGGAGCAGCCTGGAGGTTTGAGAAGCTAGTGGCAGGGACTAGAAGAGAAGGGACTTGGGTCTGAAGTGGGATAGGGTTAACTCCTCAGGGGCCATGAGGCAGGAAGCAGTAGCCAAGACAGGCTCAGAGAGATAACTGAGGAGTGAGACATCCAAGCTAGAAGGGATATCAAGAAAGAAAGGTCAATGGCAAGGAGACCCCTGTTGTACACATACTGGCAACTGCTTCTCCCAAGAACCAGCACAGGTCCAGTGAAATGCATGAAATATTCTCATTGACTTTGGCAGTCTTTGGGTAAAGGTCTTTACAATAAAGCATTGCAAATGCTATTACTTCCAAATTCAGGGAGTTAGGCAGGATTGAAGTTCAGGATGCTAAACACATTCTTCTTCATCTGGGGTGGATTGCATATGCTGATACTACATGATGAGATTGGCTTGCAAAAGTGATCAAAACAAGGGCAAGGAATGCCTGCCTAACAAAGTGCCCTTCTAACAGGTATGAAGGCCACTACATACCTGTTTAGAAAATTCAAAGTAGAGACTGCCTGACAAGAACATTACATACAAGTAATTTCTCTGCAACATTTATACTCTTGCAGCTATTGATATTAACCTATTTTCCTGGCAGATGAAATTTTTCATTGTACAGTTTAATGGGCTTGCTAACTCCTCCACAGTTCTGTAAGGATAAACAAATCCTTCAACTACTCCAGGGCTGTCAAACTCATTTTCACCGGGGGCCACATCAGCCTGGTGGTCGACTTCAAAGGGCCGAAAAGTTACTCCTATATTTTTACAGTCCTAAAGTTACATTCAGCCCTTTGAAGACAACCACCAGACTGATGTGGTCCCCAGTGAAAATGAGTTTGACACCCCACAACTACACTGTGGCTGCAGAGAACTATCTGCTGCAAAACTAGTTTAGATCTTGTTAGAGATTGTGTGCAGATGGTGGCTCAGTAGGTATGCTCATGCTGCACAACACAGAAATCTACTTTGTTTCATCCAACCATTATTTTTTTTCCCTAACTATGGCTTACAATATTTGGAGTCATAGGATAAAAAGCCAACTTCAGAGAAGCCAGTAGGATTCTTTACTGATAATAAAATTTTGCCTGTACCTCTTGCAGTGACCTTCCACATTTTTTTGTTTTTAGTCTAAGAACATTCTTCAAGTCACAATGCTCAGAATGAAAACATCAGAAGTTGTTTTGACTTTCATATAAAAATAATTCTGAAAATTTCTGTATCTCAGGTTCTCAGAGGAAAGATATTAAAACATGATTTTGCATATACATGGTCTTTTTATCAAATTGCATTTTGAACAATCTCCTTTTCTGAACTCTGAGGTTCATAGTGCAGATTCTAACTTGAACCAAGCCATTCTATACAACAAATTTAATTAATTAAGTGATGTTCATTTAAAAAAAATTCAGCCCGTTCATTTTCTCAGAGTTTTATCTGCTTGTTCCTGAAATTGTCCAAGGTGCTTTCAGAGCATGCACAGAAACATTTCTATAGATGTCTGCAAGAGTTCCATCCTCTAAGTTGCTTTTCCAGAATCGAAGCCTAACTCTAAGCAGATAAGAGGCAAATAATATCTTAGAATAGAAAGCCCAAGTGTGATGAGGTCCATGGAGATTGTCAGAAAAGTTATTAACATTTTTGTCTATACAAAAAATTTCTTTAGTATTTTAAAGTAACAGTTTCTCCCAAAAGTGTTAAAATGTTATTTTTCTCTTTGTAGGTTAACTAAACTTGTTGCTGCTCTTGTTTTTCTTTTTTCCTCTTCACATATAGCTAGCTACTTGTTTGACAGATGATTGCTAAGAAGAAGAAACACAGCAAGGCTGATAACGGCTCATTCAGAAACAGTTGTACAAATCTAGAGACTTCTCTAAAACATTTGAATTTAGGCAATATATGCTAGTAGTGTACACCTGTCAAGTGTTACCAAGTACTTTATATACTTGATATACTATAGCTATTGCACTCCTGTCAGCTATAACCACATATGTTATTTACTAATATAGATACTTCAGGTTTTATTCTTTTTTTACTATTAAAAAAATCAATGTAGTCATTATTTTCAGTTCTCTCTTGTATACAGGAAGAAAAAAAAAAAAGATGGGAACTATATACTAGTCGATACTCTATGACTTCCGCTCTCATGTTATTCTTTCTAAAGAAAAGTAACTTGAAATGGTGGTGTAGAGTCTCATTGGCATATTTAAGAAGTCATCACTAGTGACCTTTTGAATGAGAAATGGGTAGTAATTTTGTATTTTCTTAATACTTCAGATGATGCACTTCCCAACTATAATCTGTTCCATTTTTCCTACACAGTAGGTAACTCTCAAATGTTCAGCCTAAGAATAAATGGAAAAGTGAAAATACGAAGTGTTAAAAAAACATTTAAAAAATATTTGCAAAAAAGGAAAGAAGCTGTTTGTGGCAGTTTAGTTTTTTCTCAGGTCTAGCATATGAAAAAGAACCAATTTGAAGTACATATCCTACAATGAATCTCAAAGAGATTTTTAATCTGTCAATGCCTTACACTAAATCAGGACCTGGTCTACTGTATATCTGAATATATGAGGCATTCTTGACTTTTCCCTAAACCCAGGAAAATGAGAGCTTTACCTTGTTTTAGAACTACGGAAAGACTGGGCTTTTAATTGGAAATAATATTTTCTGAAGGTCTTGAAATTTAAACTGTATCATCTTTAAATACCACTTCCCTTATCATCCATCAATATTATATTTGTTCTGATTACATGAGAGCCTTCACACGCTTCTTTAAATAAACTTTCTTGTTGTTACAGAGAACTTTTAAGACATGATATGTAAAGACTCATGCTCCCAAAAGAAAATAGAAAGAAGCAAATGCATTATTATTTTAATAATAGTTATATGTAAAGTGTGATCTTAGTCCTGCAACAGGACTACATCACTTACTAATGAAGTAGATAAGGGTGTCTTTGGGGAAATAAACTCTAGAAATGTGTTGGGGGAACAATCTTCATACTCTTTAACATATTCTTTAAGTCCTTATAGGTGAAAAAAAAAAAGATTAAAATTATTTTTGCCCCTTGTCCATTTTTGGCCCCCTGCTAATGTCCACGCTTGCAGATTCTTCTTCTTACAAAACCGGAAGCAGAAATGTGTCTGTTTACAGTCATGTAAAGATTAGGTGACACAAATTGTAATTAAGACATTAAACTATACTGTTGAAATTTCTTAGCTAAGAAAGTGTAACTAAGACTAAGAATGGAAACATCCTGGAAAATCTGAAATCAATCAGCTGAAAAGTAAACAGAAGTGCTGATACAATTCCCAGAAGCAGATACTGAACGAAGGCACATTTTTTTAAACCCACCTAATATATATCAGTGTACTGTTACCAGTTTACTATGACAGTCACAGATTCAAAGTTTAATTTCAATAAATAGATTGGGAAATAAATGTTATTTTCAACTGGCAGGTAAGTATGTTTTCAGTTCAGATAAATTGTTCTACCAAATAACTTATATTGACTGGCTTATGAGTAAAAAAGAAAATATATTTATGAGTTGAGGGTACAATTGGGAATGGATTTTATTTATTTAGATATTTTCATATGAGGTGGCAAAGCTTTAAGTTCGGAGAGCTCATTTTGCTGCTAACATTAACTATATTATAGCATGTCTGAGTTGCCTAGGCTGCAGTATATATATATATTTTAAGGTATGAACTGTACAAATAATAGAAAACACCTTTCTTTTAAGTTCCTGCACAAGGTTATATAAGAGCGTGATACTGCTCACCCAATAATTTTCCAAACAAACCAAAATCGTAACGTTGTTACTCAGTCCTTCCTTTTTGCTCCTTTTCTCTCCATTTATCTGTATAAATCATATTTATCTACCACATTTCTCAACTAGAAAACCAAATAAAAATTTAAGTATTTAAAATTTAGAAAAAAACCCCACAACACAGAAATGCTGGAATTCATGTTGTATGGTTGCTCATAATTCAATCTTATTATTGACACTAGTGTTGTTCTGTCCACCATGGTCTGCAAATACAGACAAGAGAAGATGTTTAGGGAAAGTGGCAGTACATTTTGATCTCTTTATCCTATTAAATATATTGGTTCTCTAAACAGCTTATTCTTAAGCACATTGTGGTTACTATATTCCTCCACCAAAGCTCTGTTATTTTCTTTCTTGCTGTTTCATTCCTGAAATAATTGAATGGGTAAGAGGGAGGCAATCTTTTTTTCATAAGTATAACTCTGAAAGGATTTATTTAACTGAAGGAACCCAGAATTTCAGGAAGGTTTGCACTCTCATCAGATATTAAGGCATCTGCAACATAAACTGGATCACAGAAAAGGAGACCAGATCTCACACGTGTATTCTGACATCACAGAGCTATAACAGTGGTTGCGTTCTCAAAATCATCTAACACAAGAACTTTGCTAATCTACATTACTTTGATGAACAAGTACAGTGAGTTTTTAGGTGGTTTTATAATAATTTTATATACATATATGTATATATATACATATACACAAATATGTGTGTGTGTATGTGTGCATATATATAAATACGCAAGCACATAAAGAAAAGACAACGTAGTGTCATGGTTTAAGCAATATAGCTAGCAATATAACCATGATAACTGCTTGCTCAATCCTCCAGCTCCCATCCCCAAATAAGAGACAATCAAAAAGGAAGGCAGAAACTTGGGTTGAGATAAACACAGTTTAATATAATAACAAAATACTAATACACAATTATTAAAAGTAAATATATATATAAAATAGAAATAGAATATAAAATAAAAGATACTCAATGCAATTCCTCATGACCTCCATCCATAACAAGCAGTTATTCCCAGGAAGCAGCACCTGGTTCTGAACAACTGATCCTGGAGAGAGAAGAGAGAAAAAGACAGAAAGGCCCACAGGCCTCTGCAAAATGTCAGGATGGCAAAAGGCCAAAGTAAAGAAAGTCCCAAACAGAACTCCCCCAAACAGGTCTCCATCCCGGCTCCTACTGAAACTAGCCAGAATATCCCGACGCTCCCTAAATATGAAACAGGACTTTAATGGAATTGAATACTCATATTGATCAGTCTGGGTGTCAGTCAAGCTCTGCCCCATCTATACCCTCCCTCCCTTGGTGCCTAACACCTGTGGGCAGAGCTCAGAACCATCCTTGGCTCTCAGACCAGAGCAATTAAAAACATTAACTCTGTCCCAGGGTGTTATCTTCTTATTCTCAAATCAAGTCCAAAATAATGACTACGCTACCTACGAAAAAGTTTCTAACTGCATGAATTAATTCACTTTCATTCAAACCAGCACACATACCGCTCTAAGTTTTCTCTGAAATATCTTTAAAATATGGTACTTCATATAAGGCATGGCCTGCTGTGCAGAATCTGTGATTCTTTTTTTATAAATAAAAGGTTGCAGCCATTTAAATTTATGCTATTGATTTCTCTTCAAAAGTATATAGTCTCTTGAAGAGCAGTATGTCATAAATGTTTATATGTGCTAGAATTATGACTTAGGATGATTAAGAATGAAAGAGAAGGTCAAAATAGAACATCTGAGAAAAGTTGGCCTAAATAAACTATAATGCAAAAAAAATGAAACAAGAAATTAATTTTGATGCAATATCTCTATTTACCACTACAGTTGGTATACTGTGTTATGGTATACTACATTGAATTCAGAGACTTTAACTAAGCTCTCCTTAGTGTTTTTAGGCGTGCTGGTTTTGTTTGCTTGTTTGTTTTTGTTTGTTTGTTGGTTTTGGTGTTTTGTTTGTTTGTACAAGATAATGGCAAGAAATTACATGGAACTGACAGGATATAAACATTAATTATCTACCCAGTAGAAACAGGAATGATGTGTATAATAACAGTGGAAATTCACCATGGGCATTGTGTCATTTTACTTCAGTTCAGATGCAGCTTTACTGGTATCATTGCTCTCGGTATGAACACAGAACTGATTTGACAGTGATATTAAAGGTGCTGGCAAAATTGTAAAACCTGGTATTGAGAAGGAAAAACAACAGACAAGTCAAATGGAGAAACTCAGACTTTATGAAACAGTATGATAAAAGCTGTCTTAATGTCTCCTAAGATGTTTGAAAAGAACAGATATCCATGTTCCAGTTTCTAAATTGCTCTGATTTTAGTTCTGAAATAATATGAAGCTTGTTAAACATCAACAAAACAATTTCTAAAGTTTCTTTGCCTTTACATTTCTTAATCCTTTCTAACTATCTTTTTCCTACTTCTGCACCTACTTCTGCCGAGCTGACTGTACCTAGATAGCACAACTACTCACTGCATCATTTCTCTGACTTGAACATATTGTGCAAAAATTTATACTATAAGAAAAACAAATTAATTTCAAAACTTTTAGCCTTTGAAAATTCCAGTATTAGCTCACTAGTTTTGGTTCAGAATTTGAATAATGCAGTAACCTTTCCCAGAACATTAACCAATAACAATTATTGATTTAGAATTGTCCAAATATTTTACTTGCAGACAGCTCAACACTGAAGTGAAATTATTTTTTATCTCCAGTGCCTTCTGAAAATAGCATCTTCATGGTCTATGCTTTGCAGAAAGGAATTTGCTGACTAAATTACTGCTACCCCTACTCTCTGCAGTCTTTCATCTCAATCATTGTCTGGCTCACAAGCACAAAGAGGATTGTGACTGTTCCACCCTATAAAATCCAGGTCAGGTAGATGTACTGACCCAAAACCACTTTAAATTCTGCCAAAATAAAATCGGAGTGTTTTGCCGTGAAACAAACAAACAAGCAAACAAACAAAACAAATAAAAAAAGAGTGGTTGGGGTAGGAAAGAAAAGAAGCACATTGTACAGAAGCCATGATTCTTTTTCTTCATCCTATCTTTAAAACAAAATTTCAATACTTCAGTTATAATAATCAGTAGAAGATCTACACTATCATAATTTTGTTTTCTGCATGACTACTATTGGTTTTGTTTTCTTAAAAAGTAATTTTATTATTTTGTTTTTCCCAAGATAATATGTTAGAAAACAAATAATTCTCCCAAAGAATTTTTTTTCTGTGATTTCCTCTGTTGTTTCGTGCCTCCAAGATCAATTATTATGTCTATTTTACATGCTGGATCTCTTTAAACTGTGAAGCACTGATGTTTACATTCTTGCCATTGGACTTATCAAACACAGCAATATTTATTTGTGTCTGGGATCAGCTTCCTCCTGCATGGGTAACTAATGAATTCTCTCTCTGCTACCAAATGTAGTAATGTACCTGCAACTGGAACTATGCCTGAAATTTCAATCAAATTGCAAAAAACAGGCTTCAGAAGAATCTCTAAAATTTCAACAGTTTCATGAGCATCTAAAAAATTCCTTCACATGTGGTATTTCTTCTATATAAGCACTCTTCCTCTATCCTGTTGTACAACAAATCCATATCAGTATGCTCATTAAGTTTAAAGTTCTTGGGCTAAGTTTTTTGTTTGTTTGTTTTTTGTTTTTTTTTGTTTTGTTTTTTGTTTTTTTTTGTAGTGTTTTGTTTTGTTTTGTTTTGTTTTTAATTCTTGAGGTTCCTTTGCTCTTAGACATTAAGACTGTGTTTCGATCTTGTGTTTCTTTTTTTTTATTTCCCATGTTTAAATAGAAAATACCATTAAAATTTGGGTTTTATAACTATTCCTTAGGAAGGTTTTGAAAATGGCAGAAGGTAAGACTTCATCTTTTCTCTGTGTTCTCTGTCATGATATCTTATGCCAAATATCTATTGAACTAGGTAGTGACATCAAAATGCTCAATCTTCTGTACAAAGCTATTTTGCAGTCACTGAGCCAACCCTCATCCTTATTTTAATTCTGCTTAGAGATGGAAGTCAGTCCTTACATCAAGATGTTGCAGAATTTGATTGCAGGCTTTCAGAGATTAAGGGATGTAGAGTGAGGAAGAGGTAATAACTGTTAAAAGAAAGTTTTTAATTATCTGTACTTCCATTTCCAAATGGCAAATAAGACAAGTTGTACCTTATATTTTTACTTTTTGTAAAGTGTTTGGATTCTGATGGTCCATTCAGCTTGCATCTCTCTGTGACCCTATCATTTGGCTTCTAGAATAGACAGAATTGCCATTATAAACAGTAAAACACAACATTACTAGTACTTTTTGAACAACAATTTTTCATTTAATTATTTTGATAGACTGGATAAACTAAAAAAGTTTCATTAATCCAGATAATTCTACAAAATTCACAGATATTATCTTCCTTTAAAATTGGAAATTTTACTACAATATATTTAAAAACTACAATATTTATAAATGTGTCTGTTTATTAGTCATGTTATTACATTTGCAATGATGATACACTGTTCTCAGTATCTTTCTTCCATCAGAGGTATTTTTTCCTCAGTATCTTGCCAGTATTAATATTATTTTGTTTCTTATAGAAGGCAATGCATGGAGTCCCAGACATAGAGGTGAAAGTAAAAAAATAGAAAAAAAAAATAGAGAAAAAAGACAACAGAGAGCAGAATTAAAATGAATAAGGAGAGAAAAAAGATCCAAGTAGAGAAGACAGTTAATTTCTTTCTTCACAAAATAAAAAAAGTATAACATCTTTTTTCCCTCCCGTGTCCACTTAACACAAACAAACCAACCAAAACACAGCCCGAATAAACAAAGTTCAAATCAGTAGTGGGTTTTTTGTGTATGTGGTGTTTGTATTTTTGTTTTGTTTTGTTGTTTTGGGGTTTTTTGTGTTTGTTAGGTTGGTTGGTTTTATTTTTGTTTTATTTTGCTCAGTTGGTTGGCTTTTGTTTTGTTTTGTTTTGTGTTTTGTTGTTGTTTTGGTTTTTGTTGGTTTTGTTTGTTTGTTTGTTTGTTTATTGCTGTTGTGTGATTTTTGTTTGTTTGTTTGTTCAATTAAAATATCCCCACTGCATCCTCAACTGGTTGACTGAAGTATCACATGAACAATAACTCACCTGAATTAGTGTAGATATTTATGACAGACTGTAAAATTTGAGCTTGCCACTCTGGAGTCTCTGTGTTAACGCAGAAATTATTTGTGCTGGTAATTGGTCTTACATGATACTAATGTAACTCAGTATTAAATCTTTTTGCTCTGACAGTGATTATACTTGGTATCTGTCTTATAGTCAGAATCACCTAGAACTGAGAATTTTGTATGGTTCTTTCTCTTCATCCATTTCAAACCATCTTGAACTGCATAACCCCATACGATCTACAAATGAAGTAATTAACTATGAAAAGGGACATTTCAATGGGAACTAATTATTTAAATAGCTCATTGAATTTCTGCCACTGTTAGCCTGTGAGAATGTTTCCTTTTCTTTAAATTTAACCTTTTTATTGATGATATTTCCTGCAGCGCTTGTGTTATTAAGGGCCATAACCATGTCATTTCATTTTGTCATTTTAAACAGGAACAATGAAACATCCATTGGAAATGCTAGGCACAAAGAGCAGGGCTAAAGGCATATGCTGACTTTCTTCTGCACTGGTGGAGACACAGATTGTTTAGGGTTGTTCTCAGACAAGACCTGAACCTTTTCCATTTTATTGCTGGCTTTTCCCTTATTTAAGGCTGTTAAAGCTTACTCTTGACTTTCTGATCTTTTTACATTTATCATAATGAATCAGTTTTATTTAGTAGAAGAAATCCTCTTATGTGTCTTTTAAACACAGGAGAACCATTTTTCACATGTTCAATTATGATAGCACTAAGAGAAAGGCGCAACAGTTTTAGAGTCTCCTAGTTCCATGAACAGAGCAAAGGTCAACACTTTCATATTTGAGTGCCTATAATTAGAACTTCAGAGTGCAAACCATTTCTTCCTGGTTTTACCTCATAATAAGAGCTTGCTCCAACTAGATCAGAGAATCCAGATGCAAAAACTCCCAGCCAAATAAGTGATAGTTTTCCTCTCATATCTCATTCTTTCCAAATTTCATATTGTTTCCTATCTCCAGCCCACATTTTTATAAAAACAAAAAAGTTTGAATACATTTCAATAATAGCCAACAAACTTTTCAGAGAGTAATAACAATATCAGTGTTTATTTTTGAAAATATATTAAAACTAGGACAAGTAATGCAAAAGATCTGAATTTTATGTCATTTATTTGGATTTAATTCCATTAATCATACTTAGATTTGCATTGGCTGAAATGGTGGGATGATATGTAAATTTTTCATAATAATCAGACAACTATTTAATGTGACTATTTATATTAACATAACCAAAAAGCTGTGAAATTGGCTCTAAATTGAGTAAGCATCTGTGTTTCATTGTGATTTGTCATAATAAGCTGTCAGGTGTTTCAATAAATGCCAAAAATTCTTTCACCATATAAAAAGAATTTCTATCAAGTTGTCAGTTTTCCTTAGCAAAACAAGACGACCTAACACAGAGTTATGATACACAGACTGTTCTCACAGTGCAATCAGAGCAAATAAAATTATGTATTATAGAATAATTTCAATATTCATATTACAGCATCTAGGAGAGTCATACGCAATGTCCAGATTCACAATGTCCAGTCTTACACAAAAGCCACAAATGTAATACAGGCAATCAGTGAGTATAAAAAGTAAGAAAAAAAGAGACCAAATTAATATCTCATAAACTAATTCAGCCAACTCATATTATTTCACCACATTTTTCCCTATTTTTATTATTTTTCTTGCATGGTAATGCATTCTCAGCACGTCAAGAAAGTTGTAATGTTCTTTAGACTGACTGATTGTTTCAAACCCTTTTGTGAAAAGGTCAGTCAGACTCAAAGTTTGTGCTTCTTGTTCTTTTTATTTGTACCAATGGTCAATTCAAGATGCAGTTTTAACTTTAAAGACCATTAATAAATTGGCAGTTTATAGATAATTTTTTCCTCAAGCAGATTGTTGATTCTTTTTGGACATTATTGTTAACAATATCAACCCTATAAGAACTTCAGTTATTTAGACCAGACATTCTCCATTGTATACTGGGACAGGTCAAATTGATTTGGGGCTTATTCAGTTTCTTGAGGCAACTTCAGAAGACTGGGCAGAAAGGATCTTGTTTGTGAATGTTTGTTGTTTTGGTTTTTTTTTTAATTAAAATCTTATAGCAATAACAGAAAACAAGGCAAAAAAAAAAAAAAAAAAGAGAGATAATAAAACTAAATCGCCGATACACAGAGAGCAAAAGCTGTTCACTCAGAGGAAACAGACTTATTGGGCCATTTTCTACATGAACCTCAGTATTGACTTCAATGAACCTCTTGCCTCAAAAGACTCTGAAACATAGGTTGTAACAGTGTCTGAACTGTACAATAATAATTTGAATTTGTAGAGTGTGAAATATGTGGAGGAGGAAATTCTGTGTCTAGAGGAACCTCAAAAAGAATCTAGCCTAGATTCTGCTTAAATTTAGACATTTAGTCAAAAGTCAAGTGAAGAATAGAATTTATGTAGACAAAGACCTCTAAATGTCCACATAATCAGGCTGAGTTCAGGTTTTCCTTAGGGAAGGGATGTATCTCCTACTGTAAATTATGTAATGAGTTCAAAACACCTGTGCTCTTAACACAGGTAACGTCAGTCAGACCATCGAGATTTGATAGCAGCTGTAAAAAGAGATAGTAGTGATCCAGAGAGCAGTACAAAACTAAGCTCTGCATGAGTATTTTCAGGCATTTACAGGAGTGGTATTGTATATAACTCTAGCTTCAAGATCCTAATAATGTCTTACAAAAATGTGAAAACAAATAACACTATGAAGTGGACCTGACAGTTTTCTTTTAAACCAATGCATATAACTGACTGTCCTTTATAATGCTGATGAAGTATTTACCCAGTAAAGTCTAACAAAAATTCAATTATGTTTGAATTGCAGATTTTGAAATTCTTACATTATTGTTAAGTTTCAAATAAATGCTCTTTAAGTAGCAAACTTTGCACAACAAAGATTAATTCCTACACTTACCATTATTTGAGACCTGTTAAACTGGGACTAATCTCTCACGGGATACAATGGTGTTAGAAATTAATAATTCCGTCTTGGCCAATAATGAACCTACAGTTTCTGTCTATGCCTTCCACATCTCTCATTTAATTAGTCGTGAATACACACACATACACAGAATAAATCTCTGAATAGGAAGTTCTACATGCTGTTGTTATGTGTATGGAGGACAAGGGGTAATGGGATCAAGCTGGAACACAAGAGGTTCCACTTAAATTTGAGAAGAAACTTCTTCTCAGTGAGGGTGACGGAGCACTGGAACAGGCTGCCCAGGGAGGTTGTGGAGTCTCCTTCCCTGAAGACATTCAAAACCCACCTGGACATGTTCCTGTGTGACCTCACCTAGGTGTTCCTGCTCTGGCAGGGGGATTGGACTGGATGATCTTCTGAGGTCCCTTCCAATCCCAAACATACTGTGATACTGTGATAACTTTGGTCTCAGTTTAGGCTGCTATTAGTCACCATTGGTATATAATTTGTTATCATTTATATATATTTAGAAAGACAAGGAGTTTGCATCTCCACTTTATGCTTAGTTTTATTTGTTTGGGTTTTTTACATTTAGGTATAGAAATTCAAAGAAAACACAATGCTCCACTGAATGAAAACAAGAACATTTTGTACCCACATTGCAAAAGCAAAATTTGCTATACAATAAAACAGTAAATTCTGCCTAGTGAAAAAAAAAATGAATGGTTTCTTCATAGCATTTTGTAAACTTGGGATCCTAGTCTCACAAATACTCAGGATCACTATACCTCTAGAGTTATTCCAGAGGGTTCAATTGTCTTTGTTTAAATTGTAGAAAGCAGATTACAGAATTGAAAGCATATTGTGTGATTTAAGGTAATCCTTTAATTTTTATCTGTCTGATGGTATTATAGCTTTTTTTTTAGCTCTCAAAGGTTTCATTTATTGCTGCTGAAAAATCTTTATGTGACTTTGGAAGATGGTCAGGGAAGAAAAAAAGCTAATAATTCACATTTTTTATTCATTATATAGGTTGCAGCATTTATCATGTACTAGATGCTGCTGCAGCCACAGCAAACCACCTGTCATATACAGTTCATAAGCTTAAAGACAGAAAAAATACATGAATGTTTTATGTATCTACCTTACTCACCATTCAAGCATACAAATAGGACAACTCAGGTCAATTGTGCTTCAGAGCAATTTTCAGTCAGCTGAGCTGTGTGTAGTTCACAGATAAAGTGGATCTGGAGGGTGGATTAGATTAATGATATAGTGTTGAAGAGGAAAGACAAGCAAAGCAAAGGCAAAAAAAAATACTTCCTTCAAAAAATTCTCATACAAAGTTGTGGATTAACCTCAGTAGGAAGCTCAGCCCCACACAGTCACTCGCTCAACATCACCCCCCATGGGATAAGAGGAGAATTAGAATGGTAAAAGGGAGAAAATTTATGGGTTGAGATAAAGACAGTTTAATAGGTAAAGCAAAAGGTATTTGTCAGCAAAACAAAATAAGAAGTTCATTCATAAATTACCATTGATAGGCTGGTGTTCAGCCATCTCCAGGACTCTGTTAATTAGGAAGACAAATATCACCACTGCAAATGCCCCCCTTGTGTTTTCTTCCCCCAGCTTTTATTGCATGACATCATATGATGTGGGATACCCCTTTGGTTAGTTGGAGTCAGCTGTCCCAGCTGCCTCCCCCCACCCCACAACTTCTTGTGGACTCCCAGCCCACTTACTAGAGGTGTGGTGTGAGAAACAGAGAACACCTTGACTCTATGTAAGCACTGTTCAGCAGCAGTTGAAGTTCTCCTGTGCACCATATGAGTTGCTATGAGGAAAATTACCTCCATCCCAGCCAAAATCAGTACAATCTCAACCCCTTATTCCGTACCATTTACATCATGCTCAGGTCCCACACTATCCAATATATCCTCATTAGCCCCCCTCTTCCTGTCCTTTGATATATGCATAGATATAATTCCCTTAGCCTATGGACCACCACTGCAAAATGTCCTGAAAATGCCTACTTCATTTAGTGCAGGACACGTTTTCTGTCTCTTGTGGTCATTACTCAGAACAAGAGAGGAAGTGTGCTGTCTGGAGTTGTTGGGCAGCAAAGCCAGCTCAGGACGGGTCATTGTTGCACTTGCACTGTTTCTCATGAAGCGCATCCTCTGTTGTTTCAGGTGGTTGGTGCTATAGTACTTCCTAGAATGTGTCATTCAAATAATGGGTTACAACAATGTAAAGGTATATCCATTATTACCACCATCCCTTGTGCCTTTGGAACAGGCCATAGAGTGTATCATTGCAATGAAATTCTCTACTTGACCCTTGCATGCCTGTGGCAAGGAGTTCCTGCTACAGTAGTTCCTGTAGTACACAACTCAAATAATGGGTTACAAGTTCGAGGTATATCCATTACATGTGCTCATGATTTCATTAAGTCTTCACCACAGTAGAGGTGGAGAATATATTCCCAGACACTGTAAACACTTACAGGTGTATTGAATTAAATGGATAAAAACTGTGCAATTTCCAGAGTTTCCATAAAATTGAAATCCCCTTGTCCAACCAAACTATCAATAATCTATATGATGTGACAAGAAATGTGGACTGGCTGGATGGTTGCACTCACTGAGCAGTAGTCAATGGCACAATGTCTGGATGGACCCTGGTGACAAGCAGTGTCCCTCAGGGGTCCATACTGAGACCAATACTATTTAATATCTTCATCACTGATATAGATAGTGGGATTGAGTACATCTTCAGCAAATTTGCAGACCACACCAAGCTGAGTGGTGCAGTTGTCATGCCTGAGGGACAGAATGCCATCCAGAGGGACATGGACAAGCTCAAGAAGTGGGCCCATGTGAACCTCATGAGGTTCTACAAGGCCAAGTGCAAAGTCCTGCACCTGGGTCAGGGCAACCCCCAGAATCAATACAGGCTGGGAGATGAAGGGATTGAGAACAGGCTTGTGGAGAAGGACTTGGGGGTTCTGGTGGATGAAAGACTGGACATGAGCCAGCAAAGTACACTTGCAGCCCGGAAGGCAAATCATATCTTGGACTGCATCAAAAGGAGTGTGGCCAGCAGGTTGAGGGAAGGTATTCTGCCCTTCCACTCTGGTGAGACTCCAGCTGGAGTACTGCATCCAGCTCTGAAGCCCTCAGTAAAGACATGGAGCTGGTGGAGAGGGTCCAGAGGAGGCCACAAAAATGATTAGAGGAATGGAACGCCTCTCCTGTGAGGAAAGGCTGAGAGACTTGCGGTTGCTCAGCATGGAGAAGAGAAGGCTCCGGGAGACCTTGTTGCAGCCTTGTGAGCTACATCTCCAACTGGTTGAAATAGAAAAGTGACATTTGAATATGTTATGTGTGACTTTTGAGAACGTGAGCAGTTCTACATTACTTGCAGCTGGATAACTGATTGTTCTGCTGTATTAAGAGTAGATGCATCACTCTTCTTTCTACACTTGATTTTAAGCTTAATTTCAGACTAGCTTAAATCTAACTTCAGAGAAAAAACATAGGTTTTGATTAGATAGATCCAATGATGTTTCAAAGCATATATGGCTTCCATAGCAGATTAATTAGTTTTCTTATCTATGATTAACATGTGAATTTGTCAGACAAATCTGAATCAGATTTGACCTAAAAGTTGGCATATCTAGGACTTGTATCTTGTCATGGTTTAACCTGAGTTAGCAATATAATCACAATAGCTGCTCACTCACATCCTCTCCCCACTGACCCCCAAATAGGGGAGAGAATTGAAAGGGAAGGGAGAAACTTGGATTCAGATAAACACAATTTAAGAAAATAACAAAATATTATTACACTACTAGAATTTATATATAAAATAGAAAAAGTATATAAAATAAAAGATACTCAATGGAATCCTTCACAAACTCTGTCAACACGAAGCAGCAAGTCCCAGGAAGCAGCACCCTGGTCCCAAATAGTCGGTCAGAAAGGCCCAGAGGCCTCTGCAAAATGACAGGATGGCAAAAAGGCCAAACTAAACATTCTGAACAGAACTACCTAGAACAGGTCTCTAAGAGTGAAGAGAACACAACAGAGAGAAATCACAAGAACTTGACTCTCCTTAAATATGAAGCATGACGCTAATGGGATGGAATATTCTTATTGATCAGTCTAGATGTCAGTCAAGCTCTGCCTCATGTACGCCCCCTTTCCTTGATGCCTCATACCCATGGGCAGAGCTTAGAACCATCCTTGGCTCTCAGACCAGAGCAATTAAAAACATTAACTCTATTCTGGGGCGTTGTCTCTTGTTCTCAAACTAAGTCCCAATAATGACCGTGCTAGCTACGAAAAAGAAAGGTTTCTAACCGCATGAAGAAAATTAACTCATTTTCAGTCAAACCAGCACACATTTATACGATAAAACAAGATTTGGGATACTGTTAACACTGAATTAACAGAAATTGGATAAAATATAATAGAACAGATCAGTAGATCATCAATATAGGAAATGTTAGGAAAAAGAACTGTTGCAAACTGGAAGACAGTCAATGAGAAATGATGGGGGGGAGAAAGATCTAGATGTACTAAATTATCATGTATTTTTATGATCTATCACTTTTGGATGTTGCTAGGGAAGATCAGAAGTGTTAAGGCAGTTGTACAGGATTCTGTGAGCTATTCTGGAACTCAATAGTCAGAAAAAATCAGCAATTTTACCATTGTGAAGAAAGATATTTTAAGAGAAATCTGGTTTAGTTAACTTAGCAGAATCTATGCCAAAAAGAAATGCGCTTTATTTCTATAAATATAGCACAAATGTTAAACATAAGTCATAAGTAAAACCTGAGATCTAGGTAGGCAAGTGCAGATAGGAAACTCTTGTACTGTTCATTTTTAGATCTCGAGCAACATGAACTGCTTTTTCTTTAACTTATTTTCTGAACAATTATTATGGGATCTTGCAGCAGAAAACAGACACAGGAAAGGAATAAACACTGAAGATCTGATTTACCCTCTTATAAAATATACAAAATTCATTAGAATATTAGAAAATAAATTTTAAAATATTATTATTTTAATTAAATATTTGAACACATAAGCACAAATCAGTTCATTTCCCCTGTGACTTTGTATCCATCTTTTTTTGTGTGTTTGAAAGGTTGCTTGTGTTTTAAAAACCTTTATTCTTTCAAGGAATTTGACATAATGTCATTCATGAGAGTTCATGTAGTGCTGAGTTTGTGAAGATGGTTGGTATAAGCAAGGGCCAAGAGCTCAGTGATTTCCTTGAAACAGTGTGTGCTGTAGCATAATTTAAAGATTTCAAGGTGTTCTGTTCTCCTTCAGGCTTTGAAATTTCCATATTTCCATAGATATTTTGTGATAATTGGAGGTATACAAACAATGACTTTTTAGAAGCTATATTCTCTAGGCAACAGCAAAATCTCATAGGGTTACAGTAACATAACCTACAAGAGCAAATGAGTTCATCTCCTGTTTATCTTACCATCTGAAGATGAAAAATAATGGGATTGTGTTTATTTCTATGACATCTATTGGCAAATTGGTTTCTCTCCACTGATCTGGGTTGATTAGGACTGAAAAAAAGGACAGTTCTACCTTGTAGTGTTTCTGACTCTTTTTTTAGGTCCATTGTGGACCAACATGCTAGGCAGTAAAAAAATCATTTGATAGTTTCAGGACACAACCCCTTGTTTGTTAAGTGCCCTCCAGAGAATGATATAAATGAAAATCTGTTAGAGGAACACAGTGAAATTGCCACTTTCACCACATAGGATTTGCTGGTATTATGTATATTCTTAGCTCTGGAAAAAAGAGATAAAAATTAATTTGTAAAATTGTTCCCTACAGTCCATGCTTTGCATAATTTGTTTTAACTTAGTCATGCAATGATTGTTGAAACATTTCACTTAAGAATACGTTTTAGTTTCATGCTCTAGTTTAAGTATAAATTTCCTGATATGTGGTCCACCATTTCTTTCGCTTTATAGCATCATCATACCTTTAATCAAACTTACTGCCAACAATCTAGTTCATATGTCTTGAGTGAGCTGTTTCAATGAAAGTTTTAACTTTGTTGGATTTTTGTGAGACTCTTAAAAGCTTTCATTAAACAAAGTGGATGACCAGCCAGCAGACACTCTTCAGAATGGTTCGTATCTTGTATTCACTATCAATAAAACACAAACAGAAAATTAAGATGGAAGATGGAAGAACTGAGAACCCAGTGTTTATAATGAAAACGTAACAGGTAAGATCAAAATATCTAGCAGTTTTTCCATCTGGCACTGAAGGTGCCAAGCCAGGTTACTTTAACAGGAAATGCAGTACTTTGAACACAGCTATTTTTGTTTATGCAGACTGTATGCTTTCAGTCTATCTCTAGCAGAAAGTGATAGACATGCTGGTACTGTGCCCTAGAAAATGTGTTAGATAAAAAATAACCCCTTCCTTTCTGCTCAAAGTACTCTTTCAGAAGGAGAAAAGTAAGTGCAACAATAACTGCTTCTTACTACATTAATAGTAAAAACTTCTGTATGTCAGAAATGAAAATGTCTCCCTTTGATCACTAAGCTATTTTGACTATGAAACAGAGAAATGGTGAAGAATATTCTGCTGGGAGGAAATAAGAAGGTTTTCTGTGATCAAAAGACTGTTAGAAGTTGGTATTCACTGCAATATAGTATGGCTGCTGATCAAGCACAATTTTCCTATGCATACCAGTCTATATTGGATCAGCTCTGGGAAAATTTTCCTACTACCTTTCCTTTTCTCTTAGTGAGCCGTTTCCTGATGCCCATGTTGGACTAGAAATAATAACAGAATTATTTTTTGATGACAATGTCATAAAGCAAGTACATGTTTTGAAACAATAAGTCAAAGTAAAAGGAAATATTATTTCTCCTGTGTCCTCTTTTCTTTTTTTATAGAGAGTCTGCTACACTTAGTAGCAGAAACAGAAGACTAAGAATCTAAAGTAGAAAAGGGAAACTGAGCAATGGCTAAACAGCTGAAAGCAGAGACGATACACCTCCATAACTACAAAAGGTGTCCTTGGCTAATGGAATGAGTGGGAATGGCAGGTTTATTGTTTTCTGTACAGTACAAAAGGACATTTTATTTCCTTGATGTCTTATTCTTGATACCTTAGAGACAAATATAGTAGAGCTGCAATGGAGAAAAATAAAATGATAAACTTCTTAAAATTCCCTCTCTTTCTCCTCTTCTCACGCAAACACTTCTTGGACAGTATGCTTGCTCAAGAGGAGCCATAAATTTAATTTTAATAGGTACAGCTCTTACAGAGCATAGTGCATCATTTGAATATTATATTTACTATAAAATATCTGTCTTAGCAGAAAAAACATTCATTATTAATGACTGCTTTAGTCATTACTTAATATATTACCATTCTTCTGAAATGTAAAACGACTGATAAAAAATATTTATTAACAGTCAACATACTGGAACTGTATTTCATTTAATTACACTTAAAACTTGAGAATACATTTCAATAAGTCTCAAGACCAGAGTCAGCTTAAGTGAAAATACAGTAGAGTGTGCACATCTTAATTACCACCTCTGAGATGGGCAAGATGAAGTGTTCAAGGTGTTAGTAGAGAGAGCATCACTGTAACAGCAAAGTAGAAAAAATAGATTGTGAATGTATACATCTTTAGGAAAAGGGTATTTGACATATCAAGACTTATTATTCTTTCTATTTGCTCTTCTAGGTGTCACTTATCCCATTCAATGAAAAGAGATGCATGAATACTGAAAAAAGGAACATCAAGGTATATTAATGATTAACTTTACAAGACACCTTGGATAAAAAGTGCTGTATGCGTTCATTAGAACATGCCAATTTTAATTTTCTTGGCCCCATCACTGGCATCACAGACCACTTGTACCCACTTTATTTTGGTAGGAATTTACATTTCCTTAACATACAATAGCTTATACATACATGAACATGTTATGTTATGATAATGATGTTGAAACATTAAGACAGAGTCAGTTGAGCCTTGTCTCAATCATATCTGTCTTTCTTTTTAAGAAGACATTCAGATGTAAAATGAGATATAGAATTATAGAACAAACCAGGTTGGAAAGGATGTCAAGAAGTCCAACCTTTCATGAGAAAGGGAGTCTAGACTAGATTATCTAACATTCTGTTCAACTGAACCTTGAAAACCTCCAGTGGCAGGCACTCTATCATGTGTCTGGAGAGATTGTTCCTGTCAATTATTGTTCTTATTTTAAAAATTCTTCCTTATCCCAAGAAGAAATATAATGTCATTGATGGCCCATCCTGTCAGTATTTAAGAAACATTTGGACAATGCCCTTAATAATATGCTTTAACACCTTGAAGTGGTCAGGCAGTTGGACTAGACGATAATTGTAAGTCACCTATTCTATTCTATTCTATTCTATTCTATTCTATTCTATTCTATTCTATTCTATTCTATTCTATTCTATTCTATTCTATTCTATTCTATTCTATTCTATTCTATGCTATGCTATGCTATGCTATGCTATGCTATGCTATGCTATGCTATGCTATGCTATGCTATGCTATGCTATGCTATGCTATGCTATGCTGATCAGCCCTATGGGCTGCTATCTAGAATTCTCACCATTCTTGATGAAGAAAGAAAAAAAGAGATCAGTTGAGCTGATCAGTAACAACTCACATGGATTTTTGTTCATCACGTCCATACCCTGGTATCAGGAAAGTCCTTGTATGTCAGTTTGGAAGGTTTTGGACTCATATTTGCAAACACTGGATGACAAGATTCTACAACAAAAGCATACTATATGTGACTCTTGAATTGTGATTCCTCAGAGGAAATGCTGTGTTATGCACTGCCTTTCAGCATTTAAATCTCAACTAGTGTTTAAACCCTTACATGGCACTGTAGTGGTTAAGATTTGCTTTGCAGCTGACAATTGAAACTATTTCCACATGACCTACAGGTTTCTTTGTTCCCTAAATTTTCTAACCCTCTCCTTTGAGATGTCCAGATAATTAGAAAAGCAAAATACAACAAAAATTCTTCTAGCATTTAACACCATGTCCATTGTGACATGGTGTGTAACTTCCAGGGAGCAAAGAATGAAATCTCTTCTGTATTGTGCTAATTCTCACATCTTTCATAGCAAGATAATGAGAACTAAAATCCTCAAAGGGGCAAAATACCAGGTCATTAGTTCTAGACTTGAGTGCCTCAACCTAACTTCCCAAAATACAGAGTGAGGGTAGAAGTGAATAGAGGTCAGCACCAGCATATCCCAAAATAAGATAAATGGGTAGTTACTAGCTGACAGGCAGATAATAGTAATCCTACTCAGAGCAGCTACCTAAATTGCCTCAGGGATTAGTGGCAGTGAAGTAGTGTTGTCTGTAAGCTAACACTGCATCGTTTTAATAAATGAAAATCATAAAACCTCAATGGGGAGGTGAGTTTGTTCTGGAAAAGGGGTTCCAGGCCACTTTCATCTCTGAATTGTGTTATATCCTCAAGCAATGCCATTTAAAATGAGATTAAGGGCTCTGCCATGCTTAGTAACTACATTCAAAGTCCCCCTTGTGTACCAAAAAAAGAAATTAAGAAAGAAAAAAAAGCTATCATTGAATGCAAAACCAAGAGAGAACATTATAATGCCATAACTAGAGTATGTGGAAGGTTTACATACTAATTTTGTTGGCACTAACTGAAACTACCTGTGCTAATATCCTCTGTATGGAAAAAATGAATAGAGCTCCTGTGAATGTTTGTTGTTTTCAAATGTTTGACATCTTACTAAGAAAAAGAAATTACTCCTCCTGTTCTACATAATCTAACTAATCTCTTGGCCTGGGATAAATGCCATAAGTTTTTTTTTGTTCACACCTTTCCATACAAATTAGAAGAATTTAATTTGTAGAGGCTGCTTCTGTAGTGTCTGACCTCAAAATCAGGCAGCGAATGAAGCAAGCTTTAAATAAATGAATATTTCCATTGTACTTACAACCCCTGTGAGAAGGAATGTCTGAAATATGCTATATACTGTAGAAAATAAATGTCTGTAAGCTAAAGATATACATGCAAAAATTGTTCTATTATTAGAAGCTGAAGGTATCAGTGTGCATTTTTGCAATAAATTAATAGGTTTTTGAGACAGGATGGTATTCCTAGATTATTTGGTCTAATAGTTTACCTATTCCAGACTGCCTCATTCTCCATATAGACTTCTTTTGGCAAGACTTGTGGCCTGGTTTGACACAAAGATGCATGTAAGGACAGTAAGAGATTCATCACTATTCTTTTGAAAGAACTGCCTTGACTTTAAAAAGTGATGTATTTGATTTCCAGTTTGCATAAGGCCAGCTTTACTATCCACCTGCTGATTCTTAGTATGCCTTTCTTTGCGCAATTCAAACATTGTCAATACTTGTATTTTCTCTCTGTGAAGACACTGAGTCACTGTAACCCAGTCACCACCCAGTCTTGTTTCCATTAAGATAAACAAATAGAGTCTTCTGAATTCTACTGCAATATTACCTATAAACCTCGTGTGCTTTTGTGGTGTGTTTTTCACAAATGTAACAAGAAGAGTGCAGACATTTCCTTCATCTTGAATACTACTTTATTGTTCACAGTCAAGAATAGTGCTAATTCTCCATTTTGCACAGTTCTCATATGCTATTGCTTATGTTTTATTATGGCCTGGCATATTATTATGGCTCTTCTTTACAAGTTATGGCTTCTCAATCTGTGAGCATGGTCTACATTTCTTGTTCACAGAATCTAGATCTAGGATCTGGAATTTGATTATTAAACTCCTTTTGTTTAAACTGCCTCGGTGCTCTCAGACTCATATCTCCTCACCATTTATCATTCATTCACTCTTTTCATCTGCACAACATAGTGGCAGCGATGTAATGTTTACTTCTGGTTCAGTGATTAAACATTGAATAAAGTTGGAAGCCAGCATGCCTGTGGGTTATCAGTAGAAATTGAGATTAGAAGATATATTTCAAATATCATCAGCTTCCTAAGATGGTTTATATTCCATTTAACATTTACATTTCTGATTTTAAATACTTCTAATCTTTATTCCAAATAATATAAAGTACTTCGTCACAGATACCTTACAGGAAGCTGTTTCATCAGTGCAGTTACCATCATCAAATATATTTATAATTCAAAAGAAGGGAATCAAGTTTGTTTAACAAGAACTATTTTATGCAAAGCTATGATGATTTATTTGCATTAACTGCAACTTAATACTTAAATCTTTACTAATTAAATATTTTAATACTTTTTTCATTATATTTGTTGGGACTCAAACCAGGCTACGTGGTCTTGAATTACCTGGTTATGCTCCTAAATTTTCTTTGACACTATGAAACAATACTACATTTTCAAAGCCTGGATTTTTTTCCTTCAAGTTTAAAAACTTGAAAAAATAATAACAATAATTGTCTCAATCAAATACTACATGACTCTGTCATGTAAATTGTCCAGATCTGGCAAGTACTAGATTTTGCACCTGGACATGGCTACCCTGGGGGATGAGGTGCTGGAAAGCAGCTCTGCAGAGATGGATCTGGGGGCTCTGGTCCATAGCAAGTTGAAAATGAGCCAACAGTGTGCCCTGGCAGCCAAGAGGGCAACCATGTCCTGGGTGTATCCAGCACAGCATTGCCAGCTGGACAGGGAGGTTATTGTCCCTCTCTGCTCTGCACTGGTGCAGCCTCACCCGGAGCACTGTGTGCAGGTCTGGGCACCACAGTATAAAAAAAAATACTACTGGATTGCTACTGGATAGTGCCCAGAAGAGGGCTATGAAGTTGGTGAAGTGTTTAGAGGGGAAGTCATTTGGGGAGCAGCTAAAGTCACTTGGTTTGTTCAGCTTGGAGAAAAAGAGACTGAGAGGAGACCTCATTGTGGTCTACAGCTTCCTCACAAGGAGAGGAGGAGGGGCAGGCTCTGATCTCTTCCCTCTGGCAATCAATGACAGAACCTGAGGGAATGGCAGGAAGATGTGCCATTGGAGGTTTAGGTTGAATATTACGAAAAAGTTCTTCACCCAGAGGGTGCTGGAGCACTGGAACAGGCTCCCCAAGGAGGTGTCACAGCCCCAAGCCTGGCAATGTTCGAGACTGGACAATGCCCTCAGACACATGGTGTGAACTGTGGGGTTGTCATATGCAGGAACAGGAGTTGGATTTGATCCTTGTGGGTCCCTTCCAACTCAGGACATTCTATGAATCTATGATCATCCATTTGTAAATGTTTGTGTTGACACTATGTGATATAGAGTTTTTCTTGCTGTTCACTACTTGCTCACTGGTGGCCTGCACTCTACTTCAGTAATTCTCATGGGATCACAGTATCACAGTATCACAGTATCACAGTATGTTTGGGATTGGAAGGGACCTCAAAAGATCATCTAGTCCAATCCCCCTGCTGGAGCAGGAACACCTAGGTGAGGTCGCACAGGAACATGTCCAGGCGGGTTTTGAACGTCTCCAGAGAAGGGGACTCCACAACCTCCCTGGGCAGCCTGTTCCAGTGCTCTGTCACCCTCACTGAGAAGAAGTTTCTTCTCAAATTTAAGTGGAACCTCTTGTGTTCCAGCTTGATCCCATTACCCCTTGTCCTATCATTGTTTGCCACTGAGAAGAGTCTGGCTCCATCCTCATGGCACTCACCCTTTATATATTTATAAACATTAATAAGGTCCCCCCTTAGTCTCCTCTTCTCCAAACTAAAGAGACCTAGCTCCCTCAGCCTTTCTTCATAAGGGAGGTGCTCCACTCCCTTAATCATCTTCGTTGCCCTACGCTGGACCCTCTCCAGCAGTTCCCTGTCCTTCTTGAACTGAGGGGCCCAGAACTGGACACAATATTCCAGATGTGGTCTCACCAGGGCAGAGTAGAGGGGAAGGAGGACCTCTCTCGATCTACTAACCACCCCCCTTCTAATACACCCCAGGATGCCATTGGCCTTCCTGGCCACAAGGGCAGTGCTGGCTCATGGTCATCCTGTTGTCCACCAGGACCCCCAGGTCCCTTTCCCCTACACTGCTCTCTAATATGTAATCTCCCAACCTATACTGGAACCTGGGGTTGTTCCTGCCCAGATGCAGGACTCTACACTTGTCCTTGTTAAATTTCATCAGGTTATTCCCTGCCCAGCTCTCCAGCCTGTCCAGGTCCCGCTGGATGGCAGCACAGCCCTCCGGCGTGTCAGCCACTCCTCCTAGCTTGGTGTCATCAGCAAACTTGCTGATAGTACACTCAATTCCCTCGTCCAAGTCGTTAATGAATATATTGAATAATATTGGCCCCAGCACTGACCCTTGGGGCACTCCACTAGATACTGGCCTCCAACTAGACTCCGCACCATTGACTACCACTCTCTGGCTTCTCTCCCTAAGCCAGTTTGCAACCCACCTCACTACTCTATTGTCTAGACCACACCTCCTCAACTTAGCTGTGAGGATGCTGTGGGAGACTGTGTCAAAGGCTTTACTGAAGTCAAGGTAGACAACATCCACCGCTCTGCCACCATCCATCCACCTTGTTACATTCTCATAAAAGGCTATGAGGTTGGTCAAGCATGACCTACCCTTGGTAAAGCCATGCTGACTGCCCCTAATAACCCTCTTATCCTTGATATGCCTTGAGATGGCACCAAGGACAAGCTGTTCCATTACTTTCCCAGGGACAGAGGTGAGGCTGACCGGTCTATAATTACCCGGGTCCTCCTTCTTGCCCTTTTTGAAGACTGGAGTGACATTTGCTTTCCTCCAATCCTCGGGCACCTCTCCCGTTTCCCAAGACTTGGCAAAGATGATGGAGAGCGGTCCAGCAATGACTTCAGCCAGCTCCCTCAGCACCCGCGGATGCATCCCATCTGGACCCATGGATTTATGAATGTCCAGACTATTTAATTGCTCCCTAACCCAGTCCTCATCGACTAAAGCAAACTCCTCCATTGACCTGGCTTCATCCGGGGTCTCAGGGGTACAGGGCTCCCCAGGACAGCCTCCGGCAGAGTAGACAGAGACAAAGAAGGCATTCAGTAATTCTGCCTTCTCTGTATCTTCTGCCACCAGGGCACCCACCCCATTCATCAGTGGGCCTACATTGCCTCTGGTATTAGTTTTATCTGCTATGTATTTGAAAAAGTTCTTTTTGCTGTCCCTGACCCCTCTCGCCAGCTGTAATTCTAAGGAGGCCTTGGCTATCCTAGCTGCCTTCCTATATCCTCTAACAGCAGCCTTATATTCCTCCCAAGTGGCCAGCCCCTGCTTCCATGACCTGTAAACTCTCCTCTTCTGCTTGAGCATACCCAACAGCTCCCTATTCAACCACGCAGGCCTCCTGGCTCCCTTCCTTGACTTCCTACGTGTGGGGATGCTCTGATCCTGAGCGTGAAAGAAGCAATCTCTGAATGCCACCCAGCTATCTTGGGCCCCTTTTCCTTCAAGCAGTCTTGCCCATGGGATTTCCCCCAGCAATTGCTTGAAAAGGCCAAAGTTAGCCCTGCTGAAGTCCAGGGTTGCAATTCTACTTGCTATTCTGTTCCTGCCACACGAGATGCTGAACTCCACCATCTCGTGGTCACTGCAACCCAGGCAGCCCTCAACCTTTACTGCTTCGACCAGACCCTCCTTGTTAGTGAGGATGAGATCCAGCAGTGCACCTCTCCTAGTCGGCTCCTCCACCATCTGCATGAGGAAGTTATCATCAATGCACTGGAGGAACCTCCTGGACTGTGGCTGGCTGGCTGAATGGTCCTTCCAGCAAACATCAGGGAAGTTAAAATCACCCACAACAACCATGGCCTGTGACTGTGAGGCCACTCTCAGCTGCCCATAGAAGGCCTCATCAACTTCCTCAGCCTGATCTGGTGGCCTGTAGCAGACGCCCACAACAGTGTCAGCCCTGCCAGCCTGCCCCTTGATCCTGATCCATACACTCTCAACTCGCTCATCATCCGCTCCTGGGCAGAATTTAGTACATTGTAGTTGCTGTCTCACATAGAGAGCAACTCCACCACCACGCCTGGCTGGCCTGTCTTTCCTGAAAAGGGCATAGCCATCCATGACCACATTCCAGTCATGTGAACTGTCCCACCATGTTTCTGTAATTGCCACCAGATCATAATCTCCCGACCGAACATAGGATTCTAGCTCCTCCTGCTTATTCCCCATGCTGCGCGCATTGGTATACAGGCATTTCAGGGAGCGAGCAGAGCACACCAGTTTCTCCCTAGGGGCATAGGAGGCCACCCGGTCCTCATCAGTTTTAGAATGCAGCCCCACTGGGACAAGCCCAGCTACAACCCCATCCCCCTTCGAGCCTAGTTTAAAGCTCTCCAAATGAGCCCAGCTAATTCCTGCCCCAGCATCCTTTTGCCCCTGCGAGATAAACCTTTCCCACGTGACAGTGTCCGGACTGGTGTCTTATAAAACCAACCATTATCAAAAAATCCAATGCCCTGCCTGTAGCACCAGTCTTGGAGCCAACCATTTAGAGAGTGAATTTTCCTATTCCATCCCACATCATCACTTGAAGATGGAAGGAGTGAAGAGAAGATCACTTGAGCCCCTGAGTCTTTCACCATCCTTCCCAAGACCTTGAAATCATTCTTCATCCCCCTCAGACTACGGGAAGCAGCTTCCTCCCCATCTGTCTGGAAGACCAGCAGCGGGTCGTAGTCCGTCGGGTGCACCAGTTTGGGGAGCTCTCTAGCGATGTCCTTGATCCGGGCTCCAGGGAGACTACAAACTTCCCTAAGATGAGGGTCAACTCTGCATATTGGGCCCTCTGTTCCTTTCAGAAGGGAGTTTCCTATTACAATCACCCTTCTTTCTTTCTTATCAGAGGCAGTCTTAAGTTGTGAGGTCGACTGCCTCTTCCTACGTGATCTTGTAGGCTTGTTGGCTTGTAGGCTTGGCACCACCTCCTCACCTACCTCTTCTTCAAGATCCAGGGCCTCAAACCTATTACGGAGGGGCACCTGGGGAGGCAAAGCAGGCAGGGAGGGGGGCTGCCCGTGACGCCGAACCGGAATACGCTTCCAACCCTTGTCGTCCTTTCGGTCCCCTAACTCTGCCCGAGAGCAACAAGGGTGGGGCCGTCTCAGGACTTCTGCCTCTGTCCGAGAGGGCAGGAGGTCCATCTCCTTTTGGGAGGTACCTCCCTGTGACCTTTCCGACTGGCACGTCAGGGTGTTACTCCACCAGTCGATCTCCCTTTCGCACTCCCTGATGGTCCTCAGCGTCTCAACCTCCTCCTTAAGTTTGACGACCATGTCGAGCAGATCTTGCACCTGCTCACACCTGACACAGGTGGAGTGCTGGCCTCCCTGCCCCGGCAGCAGCAGGCTCTGGCACTCTCTGCAGCCGGAGACCTGAACAGCCACCGTTCGGGACAGAGCCTCAGTCTGTGTAGCCACAGTCTGTTTGAGGCAAGCTCTCCTTCTGGAGGCGACCATGGTCGTCAGCAGTCTGGGGCGCTGGCAGTAAGCTAGAAGGGCTGACAAGCAACAAGTGCTCTCTGCACCCTGCTGCACGAGCTACCACACCCGCTGCTACAGCACAGTGTGGGTGGGACTCACCCGCTACACAAGCTGGTTGCTCCTCCCTACACCAGGTGGGCAGCGACTAGTCGCTGCCCTCCCAAAGGCTTTTTCAAGGTAAGGGGAGGGGGTGTGGTCGCCGTCACCGTGGGAACGCCCCCCGGCACGTCAGCCGCTCTCTCGCAATGGCTGCCGGGGCTTTGGCGATCGGGACCCGCCGGGAATCAGGCTGTCCCTGTACGTTTCCCTCTGAGCTTCCTAATCTCGGCTGAACCTCGTGGTCTGCTGAACCCCGCCGGCTCCGGCTCTCGCTGGGCTGGCTCCGATCAGAGCACCCATGTCCTGGGTGTATCCAGCACAGCACAGCATTGCCAGCTGGACAGGGAGGTTATTGTCCCTCTCTGCTCTGCACTGGTGCAGCCTCACCCGGAGCACTGTGTGCAGGTCTGGGCACCACAGTATAAAAAAAAAATACTACTGGATTGCTACTGGATAGTGCCCAGAAGAGGGCTATGAAGTTGGTGAAGTGTTTAGAGGGGAAGTCATTTGGGGAGCAGCTAAAGTCACTTGGTTTGTTCAGCTTGGAGAAAAAGAGACTGAGAGGAGACCTCATTGTGGTCTACAGCTTCCTCACAAGGAGAGGAGGAGGGGCAGGCTCTGATCTCTTCCCTCTAGCAGAATTATCATAAGAATCATGTAATGCTGCTTTGCAAAACACAAAGAAAATACAAGAAGACATTACTAAACATTATTGACTCTTCCCAGTAGTAGACTGAGTGCAGATATTAACAAGATTTTTATTGCGATTTTATGAAACATGACTGTACATATATTTATTTGTCTATTTATTTGTATATATATTATATATGTAAGAGAAAATGTCCTGAGACATTCCCAAAATAGCTGATTTCTTTTGTAATTTTATCCAATTATAGACTTTATACTTTATTTGAGACAGTAATTTCCATAATACATTTAGAATATGTCCTCTTTTTATTTATTTTAATTGTGATGAGCTTGTGATTACTGATTGCTGGTCAACATATAGTTCAAATTATATTTAGTACAAGATATTAAACTAACTTCACTCAATCTTTAGGTTTAATGCCACCTATGTTAAAAAAACTTATCATCTATATATACTTCTGAAACACCAGTATTTCAGCAGGACCTCCAAGGTACATCTCTCAAAACAAAATTCCCGATAACCACCTAATCCTTCTTTCCAAGCATTGCAGATGAATGCTTAAATACTATCTCATTCTGCAAGATGTAACTGACTGTCTAGTAAGAAACACAGAACTAATGGACTTTGTAATCAATATGTTGACCAGAACTGTGTGGCATTCACAGTTCTTGGCTCTGCCAAGCTGTTTGTCAAAGTGCTGGTTGGCTAAACTGTCTTTCTGTTGGAGATTTTATCCTGTGATGGCTTCACATTTCTTTTTTTTTTATTATTTTTTCCCCAAAATACTACAGTTTCACAGTATATTTGATTTGACATGTCAGCAAAATCTGACAGAAAGTATTTAGTAGTTTTTCCACTCATCAGTTCCAGTTATGACTAGTACTATCAAAGCTCTTTTCAACTGTGAGAGTCTCTAGTTCATTCTAGCTTTACTCAGAATTACAATTGTATCTTAAATATTAATGTCATGTCTGCATGAATCTTTAAAATCCATCTGTTACTTCCAAGTGGATCATGTGGATTTTCCTTTCTTTCAGATCCTTTGTAAGGACCTGCCTGCTCTGCTGCCCTCTCTAAGCTTTAGTTCTGCTTTACTGTGGGACAGTTCTAACTGTGTGAAGGCTTTGTTAAGGTATTAGGAAACAATATTCAGAATTCAGTATGGAAACAGTTTTTGACCTATTGTAATAATGTGATCTAAAGAGAATGAACTTGAATTTGAATTGGTTAGTCAAAGGAGAAAGTTTAGGCAGCAAAAAAGTGTTATTTGTTGAAATGAGGAAAAAAAATGTAGCCCTTCTGAAGCTTTTTGTTTTCTAGAAAGCTGAGATTGTAAACAGCTACTGTGATGCATTTGTACTTTATTTTTGAATGTAAGGGATTTTTAAACATTCATAAAATTCTGATCAGTCCTATAGATGCCAGAATGTCACACAGATAAATAGATTTTAAGCTGATATGCTTGTTAGTCTGACTTTATTAAATACAACAAAATTTGACATAATTCTTTTTAGTGAATAGTTGGAAAGAACACTGGGATCCTTTGGGCTTTTTCTCATGTAGTGAATATGACTTGAGAACTGATATAATAAAAACACAGTCTCTAATAAAGACAAGATCTGCCCAATTTTCCTTAATACTTTCAAACCTATCTGCTTTTTTTTTCTTTTTTTTTTTTTTTTTTCCTAATCCTCACAAACATAAAACCACCAATTACTTATTTAGTTAATGGACAAGAAAGCACAAGGAAAGGCTTCTCTGAAGTTTTTACATTTACATGTTACAGACACCCTGTTCCAACTTTTAGAATTAGAGAACTCATTTGGTCTTCACTGGGCAATTCCCACAGAAACCAAGATTTGCATGTATTTATGGTAAAAACATTAAAGAAAAATCCTGACTTTGATGAAGTAGTAGTAAAGCTGTTATTAATCTAGGGGAACTAGCTTTTAGCCTCACCCCCCACATAAGGCTACATATACATAAGCAAATGGAACAGAGTAGGAATCACTCCTTGGTTCTGTGTCTAACTGACAGAGCTTCACTTCTGCTTAGGGCCTAAACATGCTTCTTCACTATACCAAAAGCTGACACCTCCAAAATACCCATTGGGAACAATTATTAACTAATGCTGTGTTGTTCTTATCCAGCAAAGTGTTAGCATATGTTAAAACAGTGACAGAAAGCACATCAAGAATTCAGCCACATGGACAGTGTGAGCCAATGTTCAAGTTGTGCTTTATTTTAGTAGAGTAAGTGTGGCTTATGTATTTGTTTTATTTCACTAGCATAAGAATGCATGAGTTGACTTCAAAGATTATGATGTTTCACAAATTATACTAGTTCATGAGATTTAAAATGAATAAAGAAACCTTAAAATACCAACAATTATCCTGGATATTTGCAGCTAGTTTTGACCAGGAAAGAATCTCATAAAACATATTAATCTAATTAATTTAGATAACATATAATCTGTATCTGATCTAGTTATCTTTAGCAAAAATACAAAAAAAAAAAACCCACGAAGAAAGAAACAAACAAAAAAAAAACAAACAAAAAACAAACAAACAAAAAAACCAAACAGACAACCAAAACCAACAAAAAAGACAAAGAGAAAAGAAAAAAAAAAAAAAAACCAAACAGCACACTTACAGTGCAGTTTTCTGTTCCATTTTAGGCATCTGTATTAGTACATCAGTATTTAGGAAGTGCCTCTTGCTTGCTGAGGTAATGGGAACCTCAGGTGATCATCTAAATGGCAGACATTTACATTTTGTCAATGAATTCCACTCAAAGTGACCAGATTTTATGTATTTTCCTCTGGTGAGAGTCACACTTCAGGATAAACTGTACTGCATATAATAAAAAATGCTACTGTTCACCTGTGTAATTTGTTTCAGATCTTTTATTATTGTATAAAGAACATAATTTTCCTTCAATGGAAAAGCATGGTTTAAAGAGAGGATTAAATATCATGTTCTGAGACAGCATCAGTGGCCTGGAGCGACTCCCTCAAGGAAGTCTTGGAGCTTCCTTATTAACTTGTCTTATCAACATACAAAACTAAAGGAAAGCATTACTAGTGTTTCACTTATCAGCCAGTCACGTGCTAACTGGGCATAAAGTCATTTTCAAGAGGAACAATATTTAATGCAGCTTCTTTGTAGAATAGGTGCAATATAACCTCTCATTTTAGCAGAAGTTATTAATTGTATTTTATTGGATGGAAATGCACTGTATTTCTTATTCTTTAGCAATATTTAGAAAGAAGAACTTTGCTAGACTTCTACCTTGTGTGAGCAGCTGTTGGAGGAACTGAATGTTTATCTCACATTTATCAAGGAATTAATGCTCTCTTCAGCAGTAATTCAACAGCATGCCCACAATAAATGTTTGTGTCGGTGAAAAAGTACAATGAGATCTTGGTTTTCTTTGCAGCATATTAGAGCTATTTTTTTTTCCACCTCTGACTTCTAAAATCGAGATAAGAAGAAATATTGTATGTCAGACATTCAGCTATCTAAAACTTGTTGTGTAATTTTCTGGCAGGCATTACAGAAATACAGGTCTTTCAGGAGGATTTAAATGAAGAGAGACAAGTAGAGATTAAGGGTGACATAAGGATTGTATTCAGCATGTAAGGCGTGACATCAAAATAAAAAGGTAGATATTGGGTGCTAATGGATTACGACCTGAGAATATTGGTGGACTAGACAGTCATAATAATAGAACTGAAGAAAATGATGTGAGAGAATGGGAGTTTTGCAGAACCAAGAAGAAAGATGGGAAGATTACTGTGGCTGTGGCATTAATAAATGTCTTGAGCTGTCGGGTTGAACGAGGTGATCTCAAGAGGTCCCTTCCAATCTGAATGATTCTCTGTTTCTGTCTTCTCCATTTTTTCTTGGTAGGTCTAACAATGATAAAGGAAATTTTTTAACATGAACTCTTTTTACCTAATTAGATGCCTGCTTGTTAATGAAATATTTCCAAAGACACAGGCTGCATGCCTGAGTGCTTATAGCAACTAATATGTTCCCTTGGTATGCCATGAAATGATGAGAAAGTTCTATTTAGAGGAAGAATCTCTTCTGTTCCATCTTGCAAAATACAGCAAGAACTGATGATAACTGCTGTCTCTGTGGGTCAGTGCCTGTAAGGTTTGAACAAGCTTTTGACATGAACTCTTTCATCAGTGATCTGAGTACTTTTGCCTTATTGCAGGGCCACATTTTTGAATCCATCATCTGAAGCACAGAGGCGACACATTATCTCTGGTTTGTATCTACTTAACATTCCAAAGGAAGATTTTATTTTAAGGTATATTTCTGTCATATTGCTCTGTATAACCTCATATTCAATGAAAAAAATGCAAATTTAACAAATGGATTTTGGCAGTGCTTGTAGACATACTATTCAAGTGTATTAAGTTACTTGTAGGTAATTTGAGAACTTTGGATAGTGTAATACAGTATATGAATATGATTAGTTTAACCCGGAGAACCCCATTAATAATACACAATAAATGCTTCTCCTGCTTTTATGATTTCATGGCAAGTTTGAGGGTTTTGCTAATAGTGCTTTAATTGTCATTTTGAGTATGGTTAAGCTTTCTCAATATTCTAAGGTAAAGATAAAAAATAATTTTTCTAATTCTATGAAATAACAAATCTGAAAGATACAAGTGTTTTGGTAATTCTATTGTGCATCCATCAAAGTTCATGAATAAGTCTGGACATTAAGGCCTAACTAAATATTTCAAAACATCTACTCAGATTATTTTAGATATCTTCATATTCTTTGCACAAAAGTAAGCATTTCTGAAGTGTCTTATCAGGCAGTTATCTTGTGATTCTTCTACAAACCATATTTCCTTCTGTGCCAAAGTAATCAAGCTAAAAATGTGCTGCTTAAGAGGCTTTAAACCTGGTGACTTACACTGTGACTTCTAAATATTTGCTGCTTTCATAAGGGTTATGGATCAAATATTCTATCACAAAAAAGTGATGACAAGACTGTATAAAGGAATTTGAGGAATTCTCTGTAGTAATTTGAGAAAAAACGGTTCTGTTGTTTCAAGTAGTGTTTGACATTGCAGCAGAATCTTTTTTTGCTCTTTGAACAGGCTTCAATAGAAATCTCTATAGAGCCATGGATTTTAAGATAAGAAGTAACCACTAGAGAAATGTAACATGTCTGTATTCAGGCAGAATTCAGGCTATAACATTTCAACAAGTAATTCCTGTTCTTGAGGGAATTACTCTTTTCCATATATGGATATCACAAAGACAAACAACTTGTGCTAATATCTGACCTGACTCTAGGTTTGCAATGTTGTTGTTTAATTTTAAATCATGTTGTGAGTTAAAACACACTTAAGTTGAATAAGACTAAATTAATAAAATACAAATATTGTAATTTTGCTTTCAAATGTTGAATACTTTTAAAAAATAAATTGAAGGAGGGAACAAGCGTACTATATGAGTAATTATATTTGGTAGAATATTTACATAACGTAGACTTTTGTGAACTCTTGACAGTCTGTGACCATGTGTGACTGACCCTTCATGATGAAGTAAACTTTATGAACTCACAGCAGAGGGCCAAGCATAATCAAAAGCATGACATGGTCATGCAAATTGGAGATTGGAAAGAAAAGGTGAGGAACAAGTCAGAACAAACAGAGATAGATGGGTCTGAATGAAAATGAAATCAAGGAGGGAATCTCCTCAAGAAAGGAAGTGAAGAGTTTTTCAAGATTTTTGTTCCCCACAGAGACAGGCCAACAGTTTCTATCATCAGAAAGAAGACACTAGGAATAAGTGAAGTTTATCAAGCAACAGGTTGTCAGTAAATATGTTAATATTCCAAACTTATCTTGCTGGGTATTTAATAGTGCTTAGATCAGAGAATCACAGAATTGTCAAGTTGGAAAGGACTTTCTGAGACCAACTAATTCAAACCTTTGACTGAAGCAGGGTCAGCTAAGGCATGTTGCCCAGGACCAAGTCTAGTCAGATTTTGATTTTTTTTTCAGAAATGAGGACTCCACAAATTCTCTGGGTAATGTATTCCAGTGGTTAACCACCTTCACAATAAAAATGTGTTTTCTTGTATTCAGATGTGATTTCATGGGTTTTGTGCCCAGTACCCCTCTCCTGTTACTGGATACCACTGAAAAGAGCCTGGCTCTATCTTCTTTATCTCTTCCCATCAGGTATTCATGCACATTGTTGAGACCCTCCTTGAGCCATATTTTCACCAGCTTTTTCAGCTCCTCCTTATAAAAGAGATGCTTCAGTCCCATAATAATTTTTGTGGCCCTTCACTGGACTTGCTCCAGTAAATCCATATTTTTCTTACATTGGGAGCTCAGAATTAGACCTAGCAGTCCAGATGTGGCCTCACTGGTGTTGAATATACAGGGATGACCTGCTGGAAATGCTCTTTCTGATGCAGTTCAAGACACTGTTGGTCTTAATCACCACAATTGTGCATTGTTGGTTCATGGTCACCTTGTTACAATAATACATTGCATAGTAAAGAGTAAAGATTATCTGATATAATACTTGAAGTCCTGGAGGATTGCCCAAGTTACAATTTCATAAATTCTTCAGTGTGAACTTAAAATGGAGGACAATCTTATAAAAGGCTGAAACATTTGTGATTTTTCTCAGCTAATTTGGACCGAGCAAATCCTTCCATAATAGATATGATGTAGCAATTACGTGGTTTAACCCAAGCTAGTCATACAACCATGATAACTGCTAGCTCACACCCCTCTATAGCACCCCCCAAATAGGGGAGAGAATCGAAATAAAAGGGAGAAACTTGGATTGAAATAAACACATTTAAATAAAATAACCAAATACTAATACACTGCTAGCAAATATAAATATAAAATAGAAATAGAATACAAAATTAAAGATACTCAATGCAATTCCTTATTAATTTGGTCAACACTGAGCAGCTAGTCCCAGGAAGCAGCACCTGGTCCCAAATAGCTGATCCCAATGAGAGGAAAAAGGAAAAAAGGCATAAAGGCCCAGAGGCCTGAGAAAGGACAAAAGGCCCAAGTAAATATCCTGAACAGAACTCCACCAGCTCTGACAAAAAGAGTGAAGGTTTTGAGAGAGAGACTTACTCTCCTTAAATATGAAGCATGACACTAATGGGATGCAATACTCTTATTGATCAGTCTGGATGTCAGTCAAGCTCTGCCTCATCCATGCCCCACTTCCTCAGTGCCTCACACCTGTGGGCAGAGCTCAGAACCATCCTTGGCTCTCAGACCAGAGCAATTTAAAACATTAATTCTGTTCAGGGGTGTTATCTCTTGTTCTCAAACTAAATCCAAATAATGACCATGCTAACTATGAAAAATAAAGGTTTCTAACTGCATGAAGAAAATTAACTCATTTTCAGTCAAACCAGCACAAGCAAGAACTTGCCAGGAACAACTTAGGATTTATCTCCCCAAAACACAATGTCAAATATTCATATTTCTGGATGCAATAGCAGTATTTCAAATGTGCTCACAATAGGCTTCTAAACATGCAATCTGTTACAGTGAGGAATTAGAATGAAGTAGCTGAGGAATAAAAACTCTGTCTCACACAGTTATGGATTCAGGGCTGGCATCACTTGCAGCACAGCACCTTTTCTCAGCCTCTGGAAGACACCAAACTGCATACACTGCCAGCACAGCATCAGGGCTGTTTGTAACAAGGTCATCTAGGAGCAGGGTAGGCATTGCAAGCTTCTTCCCATGGCAGTTAAGGTGGCCTCTGCTATTTTTATGTTTTACAGAGCCATAGTCTACATTGCAGAGATCAGGTGTCATACTGGTCCCCGTCGTATGAGTCTTGGGTTTCAGGTATTGTTGTCCTTGCCAGGTGTGGGATTCATGAAGCATGCTATCTGCAAACAACATAAGTGTCATAAGTGTGAGATTATAGGAGTTATTCCTTAACACACACTGATACTAGTGCTGCTTTCAACCCTGGTTTGTCTTTCAACAGAAAAAGAGAAAACAGAATTCTTAACCTTGCTTTTCTGGCTGGCCTGATTTAGGAGGAGTTTCTGGATTGAAAGCATGTCATTCTGCAAATGCCGTGTTGTCCTGCATAAATGTTTATTACCATTTATCATAACTAGTAGACCATCAGGCATACAGAGGAATAATGGGAATATAAAGGAAGACAATGTTAGACAAAAGGCACATTATTCAGAAATTAAAGAGTAATGAAACATCTGAACCCCCAAAGTGTGGTAGATTATTCCCTTGAAATCTTTGCATCAGTGCTTGATGCTGTTCTGGGAAATGTGGTAGTTCCAAAGAAGCTACATGCCTCAAAATAGAAATATTGGAATAAGTTATGTGTACTACATAAAAGCAGATATCAGGTTATTTGATCTAATAATATTTTTTGTTCATAAAATCTATTAACCCATTTGAATCATTTAAACAACCTAAAAATTCATGAGAAAAAGAAATATATAATGGAACTAAAAATAAAATTACATTAAATATTACTGACCCAGTTTTAGGGATAAGTTGGAAAAATAGCTAAAATGAACTGATAAATCTAAGCTATTTCAGATTTCATTAGTTCAGTCAACTGAGGGGCAAAACTGACCAGTTTTAACCCAGGTAGAATACTGAATTGTTAAAAGTGATTTTCTAAGCATGGAGGTTTTGGTTTTTTTTTTTTTTATGCTTATCATAATGATAGCTTGGGAATGCATCTAAAAATACTTAAACATTTGTATGGCTATGCAACTAAACACACTGATGCAAAAAGAGAAATGTAAGGCAAAAAGTATGTCTGAAGCGTTCTAAAGGTTATGAGCAAACCACTGTGAAGTATAGATGCAAAAAATGGCAAAGACCATCATCTTCCACCCAGCCTTGTGGAAATGTGGAAGAGAAGGCAAGACCCTGTGAGAAAAACAAAAAAAAAAATTGCAACGGCTTTAGTAAGACAGACTGCTGGGCCATCTACCTCAATATTTCACAATGATTAGTGATATATTCCAATAGAAAAGGACAAGAGTAAGCATTAAATGCTACTTTCCTCTCCCAGTTTCCACCAATTTATGTTTTGGGGATTTCCTGAGCCAAAGATCATGGTATGTCCTCTATACAAAATCACATAAAAATTGAATACAACTCTGTATGCTTGGTATACCATCAGGATATTGTTCTTATTTCAGCAATTGCAAGCTCATTTTCTAGTTAAGAATGCAAGCAGAACATGGTTATCATGGACATACAGACGAGTTATCCTATTGCATCTGTATTTTGCTTACTATCGAAGTCTACTATTGGATAGGATGGATAGGATGGATAGGCAAACAATCAGTTGGCTAGAAAACTGGCTCTCAGAGTTCAAATGATTGTGATTAGTGACATGAAGTCTAACTGGTAGCTTTTAGCCACTCACTAGTGGCGTTCCTCAGAGGTTGACACTGGAACCAAGAAAGTTTAATACTTTAATGGCCTGGACAATGAAACCAAATGCACTATTAGCATGTTCATGGATGACATTAGTGAAGGTGGCCATACAGGAAAACACAGCTATAGTACCTTGACAGACTGGAGAAATGGGCTGACAGGGACTTTACAAAGTTCAGCAAAAACAAATGGAAAGTCCTGCACCTGGGATGGGATAACCCCACACAAAGGTTGGGGGCCAGCTGGACAGAAAACAGCTCTGCAGGACAGGACCTGGAAATTCTAAGAGACATGAGGCAGCAACTTACCTTTCTAGCAAAGGCAGTATAGTATTAGCAACAACATCCTTGGCGGTATTAGCAACAGTGTAGACAGCAGGCCCAGGGCAATGATCCTTCTTACTGCTCCCTGCTGGGGTGGTGGAACTTCTCCTGTCTGAAAAGCCCTGCCCTGTTTCCCTGGGGAGCCCCCATGGCCCCCAGCTCGTCATCCCAGCCCCCAGCTTGTCATCCCATCTCCCAGCTGTCCTACATGGCACTCTGACAAACCTGACCAGTATACAGCCAGAATAACAGCCTGCTGTTGTTGTTGTTCATAAACGTAATTGAAATAACTAAAGAGCATCCCATTTATATCAGCTGGAGCTCAGAATTTCAGCTCTCTATTTTGGCTGATAACAATCCAGTTGTGGTTTTCCTCCTTTCTCAATTTTTCTTTTCGTAGTTTTTTGCCTGGTGTTGTTTACAAGTTCAAACTAAATTGATTAAGCAAGTGTTAAATGGTTCACTGTAATACATTACATTGAAAATCCACAATGCATTGATTTCTAGATGCAAAGTCTATTTGTAAAAATAAATTCTTTGTTTACGATAATGGAAGTCCTGTATCTAATCTCCTGTTCTGAAAATTTACTCCTAAAATCTTAAAATGTGAACTAGCTGTCCAACTGAGCTATACAAAATAATCAGCTGCCAAACACAATGTGGTTGGCAATCACCAACCACGTGAAGTTCAATAACAGCAAGTGCCAGATTTTACACCTGGGACACGGAAACCCTGGCTGTACCTACAGACTGGGGGACTTGATGCTGGAGAGCAGCTCCGTGGAGAAGGATCTGGGGGTTCTGGTCAATGGCCAGTTGAACATGAGCCTACAGTGTCCCTGGCAGCCAAGAGGGCCAACCGTGTCCTGGGTGCATCCAGCACAGCAGTGCCAGCCAGGCAGGGAGGTGATTGTCCTGCTCTGCTCTGCACTGGTGCAGCCTCACCCGGAGCACTGTGCGCAGGTCTGGGTGTCACAGTATAAAAAAGATATTAAGCTGTTAGAGAGTGGCCAGAAGAGGCTATGAAGTTGGTGAAGGGTTTGGAGAGGAAACCATATGAGGAGCAGCTAAAGTCACTTGGTTTGTTCAGCTTGGAGAAAAAGAGACTGAGAGGAGAACTCATTGTGGATTACAGCTTCCTCACAAGGGGAAGAGGAAGGGTAGGCACCGAACACTCCTCTTTAGTGACCGACGACAGAACCTGAGGGAATGGCAGGAAGATGTGGTGGGGGAGGTTTAGGTTGGACGTTAGGAAAAGGTTCTTCACCCAGAGGGTGCCAGAGTACTGGAACAGGCTCCCCAGGGAGGTGTCACAGCCCCAAGCCTGACAGTGTTGAAGAAGAGACTGGACAATGCCCTCAGACACACGGTGTGAACTGTGGGGTTATTATATGCAGAGACAGGAGTTGGACTCGATGATCCTTGTGGGTCCCTTCTAACTCAGGACATTCTAAGTGAGTTTTTTCAAAGTGAGAACACAATAAATTATTCAGTAAAAAGTCCAGACTGGAAAAAAAGTTACTCTATTATCTAAAATTTAATTTAATTACATTAACCATACTTAAATAATTCCTTTTATCTTCAAGGTGCTTTGCCAGTTAATTGAATCTGTGAGATGTATAAGTTTGCTATAACTCCCTTTATACAGAAGGTGAAACTGAGACAGTCACTTGAATGGGCAGGTGCCCAAAGACAGTGTGTCAAAACCAGGATTAGAATTCAGAATTCCTGAGTCATCACAACATTTGTCAAACTTTGAAATTAAATTTGGTGAGCACCGGTCAACTACAATGCCCTCAAGTGACTGCTGGCAATGATTTCAATGATGAGGAAAAAACAGGGTGTATGGATATAGTACATTTTTTTCATAATTCAGTTGGTTTAATGTTGTTGCTCACATTACTCCTGAAGATGAGTATCTGAAACTTGAAACTTTATTTGAAGACTGTCAATTGATTAATCTTACTGAAGCTTTAGTGATATGAGGCAGGCAAATGTGATCCCTTCCCTTCCCTTCCCTTCCCTTCCCTTCCCTTCCCTTCCCTTCCCTTCCCTTCCCTTCCCTTCCCTTCCCTTCCCTTCCCTTCCCTTCCCTTCCATTTCCACAGAACTGTGGTAGTTTCATCAATTCTTTCATTAGGTAGTTCAATACAAACGAAGTCAAGAATCCTTATCCATCCAAACCAAGCCTGAGCTACTTATTGAGGTGAAGTATTGAGAGCCGCACAAACATTTCTAAATAGAGACAAGTTTTTGAACTTAGGTTTTCCATATCTCAGGTCCTAGCAACTTCACTATTAGCTATCCTGTCAAGGTTTTATTATTTTCTTCTTTTTTTTTTTTTTTTTTAACTAAATGGAACATCTGCTGTGATGCTAAATGAAATTGTTTTTATTTATTATGATACAGCTAAATAAAGTCAGCTTCAGCTGTATCATTTAATTAATTTCAATGTATTTACAAATAATCTGTAGAAGACATAGGGAACATTTTCATGAAAAATACAAAAGAGAAGCCAATACTTATTTTTCTAAATAAAGTTTCAGTTTCGAGAAAATAACGTTACTCAGTCAAAAGTTGTATTTATGTGAAAAATACTGACTGACTATAAATCATACCAAAAACTTGAGTTCTTTTAAGAAGATAGCCAATTATGTAGGTGAAATATTAATTACTGTGAAAATATGGGTGCAGAAGTAGTGAGTTAAACTTCACAAATAATTTAGCATTATGTCTAAACTGTTGTTCATTTAACCCTTGTTCTACATAATTTGTGACTGTTAGATAACGAAATCTGTAACACAGATCCCTGTGGGACTCCTTCCTCCACTAAGGAAACTGGTCATTTATTTATTCCCACACTTCATTTCTGAACAAGCTGCCAGTACAAAAGAGGACCTTCATCCTAGAATACTGCATCCAGCTTTGGGGCCATCAGTGCAGGAAAGACATAGACCTGTTGGAGAGGGGCCAGAGGAAGACCATAAAAATTATCAGAGGGTTGGAACACCTCTGCCCTGGGCACAGGCTGAGAGAGTTGGGGGTTGTTCTGCCTGGAGAAGAGAAGGCTCCAAGGAGGATTTATCACAGCCTTTCAGTGCTTAAAAGGGGCCAATAAGAAAGACTTTTTAGAAGGGCATGTTACAACATGACAAAGGGTTATGGTTTTAAACTGGAAGAGGGGAGATTCAGGTTAGACATGAGGAAGAAAATTTTTATTAAAAGGTTGGTGAAACACTGGCCCAGGTTGCCCAGAGAGGTGGTCAATGCCCCGTCCCTGGAGACATTCAAGGCCAGGCTGGATGGGGCTCTGAGCAACCTGATCTGGGTGAAGATGTCCCTGCTCATTGAAGGGGGTTGGACTAGATGACCTTTAAAGGTCTCTTTCAACCCAAACTTTTCTACGATTCTATGATCCTTATCACACAGCACTGTTGTTTCTGTAAAAGCTTTTGGTGATCAGCTTTGCTGAATATCTGTTAGACATCCAAGTAAAGAACTGTCTTTGTAACTGTCTCTGTAATCTAAAGAATTACTGAGATTTGCCCATTATATAATATTTACCCATTGATTAACTCATTCCATATTTTATTGTACTTACTTACATTTACTTGTCATATAGAAAAGATTATTTTATCAATCCACAGTTCCTTGGGTCCTCCTTGAATCCTGTTTAAAAAAGTAATGTGAAATAAAAACATTAGGTACTAGGCTAAGAATTAATGGGCTCAGTAAATCGCCAGTAAATCCCTAGTAAAGCCCTGTGGCTGGGTGGCAGTTGTCTGTCAGGGGGGAAATCTTGTCTTTGTTGTTTTCTTGAGTTGGATCATTCTTAAGTTGCTGTCTTCCAAGTCCCCTTTTTCTTCCCTTTATACTTTTATAACTTTCCATGTTAATGTTTTTCCTCTTAGAAACTTGAACTGCTAGCTGCCCTGGCTGCAGCTCTTAACTGAACACAGTCTTATCTTCCTTATCTCGCATGGTGCTTAGCTATATATCTAACAGATGGAGTTTACCAGTTAGCCTGCTTTTGGTACTTAAACCTCCAGTTTTGAGGTTTTGACATGAATCTTTTTTTTTTTCCTTTGTCTCATAGGGGGAATTTCTAGAGTCCAAACTTTTTCATTGCAGATAGTCAGAACAGCTACTTCTAATTTTGACAGCTCTCTTCAGAATACTAACTGCTTGGTCGAAGTGCTATTTCAAACTGAACACCCCTTCACCCCACCCATTCTAATCAATGACAGTTGGTAGGGGCCTTGTCAATAAAGCTGGATGTATAGACACACCTGTTAAACAGGCTTGCCCAGAAACAACTTCATAACCAGATAGAATCCATACACTGGATCAAAACAAATGCACAGATCACCACACCCCATCTCTAAACAAGGGGGAAACAGGATTTCAGTAGAAATCTGTAACAAAGACAGAGAGAAAGAGAGCAGAAAAGAGATGTCAATTCAGTCCTAGGAGGAAGATATTCAAATGAACACAAGTTTGTTATTAGCTGGATACTTCCACCAACTCTACGTTTTGTTAAGCTATTACAATTGACAGCAGTAAATACCTTGTTCAATGCAGATAATCTCTGTGTGATGTAAAATATAATAAAGTTCTAGAATAGATAAACTTTAAAAATAAACACAAATAAAATAACTATGCTAACTGCAATTTTTGATTATGCTATTTTATTGGTAGAAATGTCATCTTTGAGTCCTAACTCCAAAGGAGAGAAAGCTTTCTCAGAGTCCTTACAACATGAATATTTGCTCTAGGGTTTTGTTACTACTTCAGTACAGATGAGAGACCTGGTATTCATACAATATTTGGGTAACCTCTGGTCATGTACCTGGGCGTATAGTCACACATATCAAAACAAAGAAATAGGTGCAGCAGTAGCTCAATATTTTTAAGAACAGGGGAGGTTTAGGTTGCATGTTAGGAAAAGATTCTTCACTGAAAGGGCAGTGGAGCACTGGAACAGGTTCCTCAGGGAGGCAGTCAAGGCCCCAAGGCTAACAGTGTTCAAGAAGGGACTGGACAAAGCCCTCAGACACATGGTGTGAACTGTGGGGTTGTCATATGCAGAGACAGGAGTTGGACTCGATGATCTTGTGGGTCCCTTCCAACGCAAGACATTCTAAGAATATGATCTTGGCCTTCATATTCAATATGCATAGTGGAAAGGTAAAACCTGAAATTTCAGACCAAGAAAACAAAGTGTGCCTTCTAAGTTCAAGGGAAAAGGATTTTCAGTACGTTTTTCTGTACTTAAACAATTTATCAGACTCACATGATCAATTCCCTGTAACAGTAGAAAGCGTACTAAAATTCAGAATCTTTCCTAACCAATCAAAAAAAGGACCTCAAATGCAATAATCTGTCTAAAGTGCTTAAAATGAAAATGTCATACTTGTATTCCTATTATTGCATCAAAGCAAATACACTTCTTGATTACTACAAAAATAAATATATTTCTTGAATATGAGTAAAGGATTAAATTTATGTATTCTGAATGTGCCTTGGTGAACATCCAAAGGACATACAATGCATGACTTACAGTCTTACTAAAAATGAGGTAGTAAAAACCTTTTTTTTCTTCCTGAAGTCTAAATGATACATATTTGGGACAACTAAAGTACTTAAAGAATACAAAGGGATACACTAAGACGTGATTGAATTTTATCCCTCTTGTAGGTGAAGTAGAGTTGCTGCTTGATAGAGGATTAGCATCACCGCACATAAACAAGGAACACTCTTATTTATCTAAAGTTACAGAGCGAGTTTATCTTGTTAAGAAAGTCATACTCACTGTGTAGATCTAAAGTAACAAGGAACACCTCTACTAAAAAGACAATGGTGTTGTACATTGCCTGTAACTCACTTTGAGCATCAGTATCACAGTGCCTGTCAAAGGAGGCTCCACGACATCATGGTTCAATGCTTGTTCAGTTCAAACACTAAGGAAAGTTTCCAACAAATTTTCTACACCTTGAAATGAGTTATGATTATTTTTAAGAAAATAATAAAGTAAGTAAAAGTATTGTTTTGCCTACTGTTAAAATATTAATTCTGATAAAATACATAGATAATTTTGCTTAATTTTTTCTTTTAGCATCAGATACACAGACACTGGTGCAAACCTTCAAACAAGAAGTATTTCTTTTTCCCACATGGGAAAAGAACTCACCAACACCTTGAGAAGCAGTTCCATGTGCAAGGATTTTTAGGATGGAAATTTATAAAAAAACCAAGAAAGGTTGTTTGGGATTTACATGTTTACATTTTTGTACTACAGAAACATTAGCATAATTTACATGTTTACCAGATGAATGTGTGAAAATTATAATTTTCATTATAATAACATTCATGTATAAATGACAATTTTTTTTTAATAATGCTGATTTTTTTTGTTTGACTCATGAAGGAAACAAAACAATAAATGAACTGATCTTTCAAGGGCTGTTTCTAGGTCAAGATATATGCATTCCTCTTGAAAACAAAGCAATCTTGAAAATATTATATCTAGAAAATAAAGCTTGAAAGAAATCCATATTATAAAAAAATATTTTAAAAGGCAGTCATTTATGTGTCTCAAATTTATTTTAGGTTTAAAAAGTAATAAAAATCCATTTTAACATTTTAAAACAAATACTGATGTTTCATTTAGAATGAAGGAAAAACTGTGCTCATTTCTGTTAATGAGACAGATTTGCTAAATCACAGTGTTGTAGCAAGTCTATATATTCAGGCAATGGCAGTGAATTAGCTCACTTGAAATAAAAAGCATAGCAGTCCTCAAGGATGGCAAATCAATTTAATGCTGTATAGGATTAGCTTTCTGAAAGCACACTGTGGAGGTCCTGAGGGTCTCATACCTCACTTATTCCAAACTTCTAATATACTAATTTAAATTTCCTCAGACTTAATAATAGGCCCTAAAGTCAGAATTTGCTATTTAAGGAAAGTGTAAATACAACAATTATCAGCTCAGAACTACCCTCAAAGACAACAAACATACATACAATCTGCTGGGTCTGCTAAGAAGAAGACTGAAGGAGATTTTACACATCCTTGTACTGATCTGTGTACAGATGCTGTCATATATGAGTAAACTGTCCAGGTGATTATCCTCTTCAAGCCAGGCACTGCACCACTACAACTGCATCTTCTAGAGACTGAAAGTGACTGCCATCCAGGCAGCATTAAGTAAGAGTTATAGAAATGACACCCATTCTAATGGAAACACCTCTGACTGAGGTCTCGTGAGCCTCATGAGCTACAAATAATTCACCCTTACGTTGCCAGTCCAGATAAACCTGAGCCACTTCAATCTTAGCAACCTGATCCACCTGCTGGTTGCTTTGATGTTCTTCAATGGGTACATGAGCACCTGCATGACATACTTTTACAACCAGGTTTTCTACCTCGGTAGCAATATCTTGCCACAATTCAGCAGCCCAGATGCATTTGCCTCTGCACTGCCAGTTGCTCTGCTTCCATTGCTGCAACCACTCCCATAAGGCATTCGTAACCATCCATGTGTCAGTATAGAGATAAAATACTGGCCACTTTTGTCATTCAGCAGTATCTAAAGCCAGCTAGATGTCTTTCACCTCTGCAAACTGACTTGATTCACCTTCTGCTTCAGTAGTTGCCATAACTTGTCATAAAGGAATCCATACAGCAACTTTTCACCTCCAATGCTTTTCTTCAATATGATAGAATCCATCAGTGAACAGGGCATATTGTTTCCCATTTTCTGGTAGTTTATTATACAGTGGATAGTAACAACAATAATAATAACAAAATAGTATGTAAAACAAGTGATGTACAATGTAATCACTCACCACCTATCGACTGATAGCTATCTAGTTCCCTCACTGCTGGCCAACTGTCTAGTTGGTCCTCACCGCTGGCCAACTGTCCCCAGGAGTTTATATACTGGGCATGATGTCATATGGCATGGAATATCTCTTTGGCCAGTTTGGGTCAGCTGTCCTTGCTGTGCCACCTCCCAGCTTCTCGTGCACCTTCTTACTGGCAGAGCACGGGAAGCTGAAAATTCCTTGACTTAGTATAAGCACTGCTTGGCAAAAATTTTGTGTTATCAAAATTGTTCTTGTACTAAATCCAAAACACAGCAGTGTACCAGAACCTAGGAAGAAAATTAACTCTATACCAGCCAAAACAGGATACTAATACAAAATCCTACAAGAAAGAATTTATATTCATTAAAGAATGATGACCTACTCAAAAGCTTCAGGAGAGCCATGGCTCTGAAATTATTAGGGAGAGAATAATTTTGTTAATGACTAATTAATTTTAAAAATGAGCTTTAAAAATTGCAGAGCTACCCAAATTTTAAATTATTATTTTGAGATCTCGAAGACTTTGTATATAAACTATGATTCTTTTGACTTTTTTGAAACAGATTTTTGACTCCTATTAAATATTAATGGAAATGAAAACTTATCTCACAAAACAGACTTACTAAAATACAAAAAAAGAAAGCTTATTTCAAAGAAATTCTGTTCTACTATAAGTAATAAATATACTGCATATTTATTAAAATCATTATACACTCAAGAACTGAAATTGAAGATACATAAAATGAAACAATAAAAGGGTGAAGGAGTTATGTTCATTGCCAGACAAATCTGCAAAAGATGTAGTAGAGAACAAAGCTTTGGTTTTATGGCAATTGGTACTGCATATATGCACTAGAGAACAACAATTTGTGGAAAACTGAGACTGCAAACAGCATCAGTACACTACAGTGTTATGAGTAGGAACCAATGGATTGGCAAGAAGGTAGAAGTTCATTTTGTGAGTGTGCAGCACAGATATGCTGCCTTGCATCTCTCATTGCATTCTATTCAACTGTTCTTGCTTGTCCTGTGGGATTTGGTACGACAAACATTTCATACCACCATTTTGAGAGTGTCCTCTGGCTGCCCTGATTCTCAGATCAACCCCTATAAAATGAGTGCTCTACACCAAAGCGGGACTAATGCACAGATATACTGCAGTACAGTAGCAGCAATACAACATTTTTATCTTCTGCCTTAGGAAACCATGTCAGCAGCAGTAGCACCAAGCAGCATCTACCAGTGGCACTGCTGTAAGAAGAGTCTCTGCACTATGTCTGAACTTATCTGTTCAGTGCCAGGGGCACAGATGGAGATTAATTTATGGTAGTCCAAACTGTTTGGCCTGTACTAGTTAAAAAGAATAAGAAAAAAACAAAAGGTAACATGAAACTGAACTACTATCATCCTCTTCTCTGGTTTATCAGAATAATGATACCTCATGACACAGGGTCACTGTGCAAAAATAGGGAGAAACACTAAGCATAAGAAAAACTGCAGGAAAAATTTTGTTATGTGAAAGACGAAATGGAAAATGACTAGTATAGCAATAACAGTGTCTGTCAACAAGATGACTTACATGGTGGATTTGGAAGCTTGCAACCCCCAGCTTCTATTCATCCGCTGATGGTCAATTCAAGGACTGAAAAAAAGTTTTGGAAAGTAACATCTGCTGTTCCTTATCCATGTTACCTTTCAGTAGTGATCTGTGATATCTTAGCAGGCTTTGCACAAGTGAATCTCCCAGCTGTGTTGACAATACTGATGACACACACATCTGCATATCCAGACTACCCAACAGACATGCTTCAATATCTAAAAAGGATGGTAGTCCACTGTTTTATAGGACATTTTTGTCTCTGTGGATAGCTACCACCACTGCCAGATGGCCTAGCAAAATACGTGGTGGCCTAGTCCACATCTCCTTAGACTATGACAGGCAAACAGATCTGTATATTCATGGTGCTGGGCCAGGCAAGATTAATGGAGCCATTGTGCCATTGTTACTTGGCAAAGAACTTATATTCTTATTACCATGGCTCATAAAGTTCACGAATGCCACCTCATCCATCACCAGGACATCTTTACTTACCACCTAAGGAGATGCCAGATGGCCAGGGAATAAGTTTTCAGGAAGGAATGGGCTTAAATCACTCTTCTTTATTTGGAGTCTGATTCTTGTTCGGTATTTGCAAAAGCAAAAGGCACACATAATAAAAAAGAATGGGAGTGGAAGTCCCAGTAAAGCCATGGCTACTACCTGTGCCAGCTGAGACTAGTTCACTCATCTGTGTGAACCAGAAGTGCAAAATCACAAGGGATATCCTGGTTGAATATTTTATGTACATTTTTGACAACTGTTGGCCTGCACTGGGATATTTCATAGATAGCAGATGCAAGTCATTAAAAAAATCCCTATCTTTTTTTTTTTTTTCTCCTTCCTTCCCTTGATGTCACTGAAATGTGACAGTGCAGCTTCTTTCAGCCACTCGCCTGAACCTTCTGCCTGTAGCTGGGAATCCAGATCCAGCAGTATTTAAAATCCAAGCCCTGCAGCCTTTGGGATCCAAAAACTCCATTTGGCAGCTCTGGAGTTTGTTTTTCCAGCTCTAGTCTTTGTGTCATTTGTACTACCTTACTCTGAAGGGCCAAAAAATATGATTACACTTCTACAGCAAACAATGAATCATATAAGGCTCTATTAAACACAAAATGCACAGTGCAAAATGGATATCAAAACAGATCAAATTCATTTGGAGAATTTTATGGTTTAAAATGTAGAGGATGAAGAGATGCTGGTTAGCTACCAGCTACTGTTTTGGATTTGGTAGCAGCATGTGCCCTACCTATGAATTGCCATCAATCAGGAGTCTTTCACGCCTCCGTTGGCTTAACAGAAGAGATAGTTTGGGAGCTGTTGGAGATACAGTGACCTCTCTTATACAAGTAGTGACGTGTGGGGTACAAAGGGATGTGATGGCAAAGATACTGAAGAAACCAGAGTGGAACTGAGTCTGCAGTCAGACTGTCAATATCTAGTAGATTGATTTATGTAAAAATGTGAATAACCCTTCAAGTCAACAACAGCCTTATGAGCTCAACAGAGAGGGCAGATGTTACCTAGGTATGAAAAAAAATTATTCTCATGTGTCCTAATGACTGCCTACTGCAATATGAACTCATGCATATTGGAACTGCTAAGGTCCTTCTCATTTCTGCAGCCACCCGTTATCCCCTTCTGCCTATTTTTGACTGTGATGTGCTTGTCATCTTCTCAGCTGATCTGAAAGGCTGTATCATTGGCTACCTGGCTTGACATTTATACTTTTTAATAAACAAGAAAATAAAAGTGGCCACTATTCTATCATTCTATCCCCACAAAGACAAAGAATTACCCTTTCTTTACCGCTATAAAACATCTCCAGCTTTTCTGGAGATGTTAAAGGCATGTGTTCTGTAGTGGAAGCAGAAACAAGAGTAGAAAAAATGTGGAAGAAAGAGGGAGGGTAGATGAGGGCAGCTTGTTAGAAGTACATTGGGAAAGTATATCGTTCAAAGTGTTAATGTATCTAGGATCCTGAATCCCTTTTCAGCTATTCTCAACTAGAAGTTTTGGGAAAAACTGAATCAGTGTTTGCAATCATATTGTTGTGATATTTTTTGTTTCATAATAGGCACCCCAAGACTGTAAGGAGAAGCACATATTGCATTACCACCGTGAGACTGGAGATAGAGCAGCAGTAATAACAACAGCTGCTGCAAGTAAAAGGTGGATGAACAAGAAGTTAATGATGCAGCAACTAGATTCTCAGGTAACTAGAGCTTGATGTACATTTGCATGTGAAAATATTATCTGCTGAAAAATGAAATTTTGAGTTAATGCAAATTATTTGCGAATTTGGATTGAAATTCTGTATGATTCTTGTTGGAAAAATCTCAAACTATTGCTTAAACATATTCATTTCTCTGTTTAGAATCTTTCTTCTTCTTGAAAAATTATTTCTTCTTTGGTTCATTGTACTTTTTCACCCTAGACAATGATCAAAGACTACTCTACCAAGAGAAAATGAAAAGAGTGAACGTGGCATACATTTTTTGGAAACTATTTTTAATGGTTGTGTCAAAACAAATGTTTGTGGAAGAGTATCTATTGAAAATGAAATTTCAGGTTGTATTTTTTAGTTATTTTGAAGGAAGACTAATTAAAAACCTGATCCTTTGGGCAAACTTCGTTTTGCAAAAAAGTGTTTCAATTAGCTTCACTTAGGTCATTTCAGAATGGAGGAGTAATAACAAGATAGTAAGAATGAAATTAGAATCCTCCAAAATTAAATTATTCTCCATACAGCTTTAATGAAGCAAAAAATATAAACAACAGAATCACTGAACTCAATCAATCAGTCTCAAAAGATTTTCAGGAACACTGATTAGTTCTCAAAAAGTTTGTGACAGTTTTTTTGTATTTACTCCCATATTAACATTACTTAATGTCCTTAGCATAGTCACTCCCATTTTAGTAAAGCAATGACTGTTCTTAACAGTTTTAATTTTTAAATGTACTCCTTCATAAAATTGATTCCTCTATTCTCAACTAATAAGAGAGTCCTCCACGACTGGTACCTGAAGTAAATCTCAAGTTCTGAGATTGTCATTCTTGTCCATTCAAAAATGATGACAGTCATGACATCAGTTTTAAAGCAAAATTAAAAATAAATAAATAAATAAATGTTTGTATCTTTTTTATTTCAATGCATTTAGAGATAGTATGAATTGGTTTTGGATTGTTCCTGAAACTGTGAAGTCTAGACATTCCATATAATGGAATGGATATTTTCATGTAAATGTTAGATTCCTGGAACTGAACTTTATGTCAAGTATGTAACACATGTATCTTTCAGTAAGCTTAAAGACTGAGTACTGTGGTTATATGTTTGGTTCATGTACATACTTTCTGAGATGGGCAAGGCACCAATAACTGGATTAAGATATAAATAACAGACAGTAATGAACAGATGTAAAAAGACCCATTCATTTGACTTTCTTGAATCAAGAGACTTGTTCACAATACTATCTGTTTTTCTTGAAAAATAAATGCCTAGATTCAATATAAAGATATACAAATCTAACTACACAGACAAGTAGAAAGGTAGGTTTCATATGGAGTAATTATGATGATGTTTTGGTTTCATGTCAAATTTAAGGTCTAAAGAGAATTGGAAAAATACTATAAATTCATTTTCTCGTTTAAAACACAGCTGTAATTCATAATTAGCTACATCTAGTAGTGGAAAAAAGGTTATTTTGAATTGTTTTTTCAAGTTATATATAAACCACTAAAGAACAAATTTACAAAGCACTAATTTTCACATGAAATTTCCATATAGGCTGTTTTCCAAATACAATCTAGAAACACAGCTGTCTGGATTATGATTAATTTTGGAGAAATGATTTAAACTCCATTTTCTTATTGCTGTTTTTACCTGATTCACAACACATGACAAAGAAAATCCAAGTATATGCTTAGATCACAAAATAGACACTTAGATCTCTATTCTAAATTGGGATTATTGTAATCCATTTTATAAAAGTCTTCTATTTTGATGGAGAATTTAAAGTGTAAGCCTCCTTAACTTGTCAACTTGTTTGGGAGCAGATGGTGATATGACCAGGTGGTTATAATTGGGCTCTTTCAGTAGAGAAATTCACCATTTCAGTAAATGATGACTAAAATTATCTTCTGGCCTTTCCGGCTCTTTAAATAGCATTCATATACATACATGATAAAGCACAGAAAACAATTATGTCCTTGGTAATGATCTACACTATTCTTGCCACCACTTTAAAGAAATATGGCATATTTTGCTAATAAGATGAAATTCAACTAAAATATATTCTGAATATGGTAAATAGCAAAGTTTTACTACCAACATGCTACTCATTACTCCTTGGATTCATATTCAGATACTAATTTCTTGAAATAGTTTGCATGGCATTATTTTTTGAGTTAGCTTAAATCTCAATGGACTCCAACAGAAAAGGCATTAATTCTTGTTAGCTTCAAATGATGTTCAGAGTAGGCACATACATGCTCCACATATTCAGATCCACATGTGATGGTTATGTTCTTCAAGACTAGACGTATAATACATTTCTAGTACAGCTGAAAGGCTCAGATTTAATTTTTATTTTTTTTTAATTCAGCCAGTGTGAACTCATTTCTGAGCAAGTATGTAGTTTTTGAAAAGCTAGTTATAATCATGAGTGGAAAACAGCTGATTCACTTTCATCTGTTTTAAAGAAAGGCAGAAACTCTATTTAATAAAATTCTTGTAATGAGAAAGAGTTTTAAGGAGAAACATCAAGAGCGAGTTTTTTTTCTTCGCTGTATTAATTCTGTAGGGTTTTTTTTATCCAATAACTGCCTAATGTAAAAGCATGAGTAGAATTGAGAGCAGAATGAAGCTTCATTCCCATCCTTTAAAGATATGATAATTTTTAAGCTATGGCTAGCATGACAACTGGAAACTGAATTATTGGTCATTGCTGGCATAAAAAATCTGAGTGCCTGACCATTTGATATTATATTGTCTTCCATTATGTGAAATATCTTGGTTTGTATGTCACTGAGTGCTTATATACCTAAAAACCGACAAATGCTTATGAAGGTTTTAATGGTCTGTTTAGATGCTAGTAATGTTTCCAAAAGTAAGATTTACAGCTTTTTGACATCCAGTTCAGAATGTGTCAGGTGTAATAGGCTTAGGCACAACATAGCTTCAATGCTTTTAAATTCCTGCTTGACCATCAATTGTGAGTCTCCCCAGGCAGCTGTAAATTACATTAAACTGGATTTTTTGTCATTACTGTGGTACTCCTCTGCTTATCACCATCAACAAGATCCTCCTCTGAGTTTAGAAACACCATAAAAAAATAATTGCAGACTGTGATTATGTAAGCACTTTATTGTTTTTTTATTCATTTTTTATAGCATCTGAGTTAACATATCTATTCCCATATGTAACATCAGGGGTGGCAATGTTGTAGAACTGGGCGTGACACTAACAAGTACAACTATTAAATTTATAGCTATCTTTGTTCTTTTCATGGTCTTACTCTGTCCCATGTTACCATCTATTTTCTAAGTTAAAATTTTAGATTTAAAGACTGAACTAGTGAAAAAAATACTTTTTTTTTTCTTACATCTTTCTAAGAAGAAAGAAAACTTCAAAGGACCACTGAAGATTATGTTTATACCATTCTACTTTGTGGATATCCTGATTTAGTGGGCCAATGAGTGCGTTGAGCCAGTTGACAATGTTCTCAGGGGATAAACAAAGAAACAAAAGAAAACCTAATTCAAAAAGTGATATCACTTACTATTTTTGGACCTGATATACAGGCACCAGTGTTTACCACAGTGGAAGACTTTGTAAATTAGCTTACCAAATAATTTTATTAGATCAATACACATTTTAGCTTTTATCAGCAAGATGGTAGTCTGTATTTTCTGCTGAATACAACTAGACAATAATGTAATTGTATACTCTCTGCATGGCCTGTCTTGCAGTTTGGTTGCAAGAGAATGCCCAAGACAAATAAATTGGATCTTGGAAAGGAGTCTCAAATTTAATGTACTGTTAGACCACATTGGTTTAAATCTGAAACTACAGATTATTTTATTCATCAATATGAGAGTCTGCCTATATAATTAACTTTAAACTGAGTATTCATTTCCCTTATATCTCTATTTATAGAATCCTCCATGTTTTTCCTCACACAGTGAATGATATTCCGGCTGAATGTGAACAAGCAGTGTGCCCAGGAGTCCAAGAAGGCTAACAACATCCCGGCTTGTATCAGGAATAGTGTGGCCAGCAGGACTAGGCAAGTGATAGTCCCCCTGTCCTGTGTAACATCATCTAGCTGTTCCTGCTCTGGCGAGGGGATTAGACTAGATGGTCTTTCGAGGTCCCTTGCAATCCTTGACATTCTGTGATTCTGTGATTCTGTACTGGGCACTGGTGAGGCTTCATGTCAAATCCTGTGTTCAGTTTTGGGCCCCTCATTACAAGAAGGACACTGAGATGCTGGAGCAAGTTCAGAGAATGGCAATGAAGCTGATGAGGGGTCTGGAGCACAGGTCTGATGAAGAGCAGCTGAGGGAATAGGGGTTGTTTAGCCAGGAGAAAAGGAAGCTGAGGGGAGACCATATCACTTTTTACAATTACTTGACAGGAGGTTGCAGCATGGAGGGTGTTGGTCTCTTCTCCCAAGTAGCAAGTGATAGGACAAGAGGAAATGGCCTCGAGTTGCACCAGGAGAGGTTTAGATTGGATATTAGGAAAAACTTTTTCACAGAAAGGGTTGTCAGTTATCAGAACAGGCTGTCCAGGGAAGTGGTGGAGTCACCGTCCCTGGAGGTGTATAAAAGATGTGTAGGTGAGGTTCTTAGGTACATGGTTTAGAGGTGCACTTGACAGTGTTACGTTTATGGTTTGACTTGAGGATCTTATAGGTCTTTTCCAACCTAAATGATTCTATGATTTTATGGTATGATTCTATGATATTAAAAGGTATAATCTCTGTATTCTAAAATCTGTATCTTATTTTAAATGCATCATGTTTCCATCCAATAGAAACATTACTTTCATCATTAAGTATATAAAATATTGCTTCTAATTTCAATGAAAGGAGGATGAACTCCTGCATCAATTAAGGATGACTAGTCAATGTTTAATTGTGGTGTGACACTTTTTTCTGATAAAGGCAAACACAAAATTACAATGCTTAAGAACTGAATTTGAATAGCACCATCAAAAAAAAAAAATCATTCATTTGCTTCTGAGTTTTAAAAAATATAATTTATTTGCACAGTCACAACTTGTCAGCACAATCCATCAATAAAGTGATATTACAGTTGTTCGACTGGTAAATTATGATCCATTTTGAATAGTTTTAAAGCCTCTGGGATTCTTTATATATAGTTTCCCCTACTGTTTATTTTTTAATTTGTAACATGTACCACAGAAATGTGCTATAGTGATGAATTGCTGGTTTGTGATTATTAATTTTTTAAATTAAGTGTTTTATCTTGCTGGCTGGAGCCAAATAAATATAATTAACACGTAGAACAGTCTATTATTCTGTGTATGTAGCTTCAATTTTTTCAATCCAAGTGCAATCCCAGTTGCTAACTAACAATACAATGTAATGATCAGAAGCTGCAGAGCAATTATTAGAACTTTTATCACATTATCATATAGGGAAAGATCAGGGCTAGAACTTACAGGAAAGACTGTTCTGATATTTTAGTGCTTATAATCCTCCACGTTTTTCAGAAGAACTATCTCACTTTGAGTTATTGTTAGGCAATTATTGCAATTATATGCATTTATTATTGGCTTAATGTATTTGATTCCCAGGTTATTCATTACAAATTAGTTGTATTGATACAGGGAATTGACAATTAAATAATTAACACTTAAAGAACTAACACTTGACACTTAAAGAACTAACCCTACCCCACATCACTAAAGACACTTAGAGAGCTAACCCTTTAACCTACATCACTATTGCCTAGCCTTGCTTAGTTTTGTGTAACTTATTGTACGAGCAACAGGACTTTACTGACGCCATATTGCCCCACATAAACCCTCAACCATTGACACAAAGCACCTACATGGCAACATGCTACAAAAAGCTGAACTTGCACATTTGAAGAAGGCTGAGGAGAACAGGAGATCATGACCAAATAGAAGAGACTGGTAACATAAATCTGTTAAGCTCCTGAAGCACAGCAGCATGTTGGTATCTGTGGAGCCTGCTGCACACTGATTATGCCTCGTGTATGTCACAACATCTGTACCTTCTTTTTGGCTTATGCTTTTGGTAAGTATGCAAGTTTGTTCCAAAATATTAAGAAAACAGTCCTCTTTACTGACACTGAGTACTGAATATTGATACTGAAATACTTTGAAATCTTAAAGATTAAATGGACTCAGAAGTTCTCCTCAGGCTATGGTCTCAACAGTACTCAGGAAAAGCAAGAACAAATGAAGGACATACTCTGACCTAGCCCTTCAAGACAGCTGAAACCCAAGAATGATGCTGTAGCTGCCATATGTGACTGCAAAAACTTGATAAACAAAAGATAGGCAGGCTGCTGTTAGAGGATGTAGGAAGGCAGCTAGGATAGCCAAGGCGTCCTTAGAATTAAACCTTGCGAAAGGGGTCAAGGACAGCAAAAAGAGCTTTTTCAAATACATAGCAGATAAAACTAACACCAGAGGCAATGTAGGCCCACTGATGAATGGGATGGGTGCCCTGGTGACAAAAGATACAGAGAAGGCAGAATTACTGAATGCCTTCTTTGTCTCTGTCTACTCTGCCGGAGGCTGTCCTGGGGAGCCCTGTACCCCTGAGACCCCGGATGAAGCCAGGTCAATGGAGGAGTTTGCTTTAGTTGATGAGGACTGGGTTAGGGAGCAATCAAGTAGTCTGGACATCCATAAATCCATGGGTCCAGATGAAATGCAAATGCGGGTGCTGAGGGAGCTGGCTGAAGTCATTGCTAGACCGCTCTCCATCATCTTTGCCAAGTCTTGGGAAACGGGAGAGGTGCCCGAGGACTGGAGGAAAGCAAATGTCACTCCAGTCTTCAAAAAGGGCAAGAAGGAGGACCCAGGTAATTATAGACTGGTCAGCCTCACCTCTGTCCCTGGGAAAGTAATGGAACGGCTTGTCCTTGGTGCCATCTGAAGGCATATCAAGGATAAGAGGGTATTAGGGGCAGTCAGCATGGCTTTACTAAGGGTAAGTCATGCTTGACCAACCTCATTGACTTTTATGAGAATGTAACAATGTGGATGGATGATGGCAGAGTGGTGGATGTGGTCTACCTTGACTTCAGCAAAGCATTTGACACAGTCTCCCATAGCATCCTAGTTGCTAAGTTGAGGAGGTGTGGTCTGGACGATAGAGTAGTGAGGTGGGTTGCAAACTGGCTTAAGGAGAGAAGCCAGAGAGTGGTAGTCAACGGTGCGGAGTCTAGTTGGAGGCCAGTATTTAGTGGAGTGCCTCAGAGGTCAGTACTGGGGCCAATATTATTCAATATATTCATTAACGATTTAGACGAGGGAATAGAGTGCACTGTCAGCAAGTTTGCTGATGACACCAAGCTGGGAGGAGTGGCTGACACGCCAGAAGGCTGTGCTGCCATCCAGCGGGACCTGGACAGGCTGGAGAGTTGGGTGGGGAATAACCTGATGAAATTTAACAAGGGAAAGTGTAGAGTCCTGCATCTGGGCAGGAAGAACCCCAGGTTCCAGTATAGGCTGGGGAATGACCTATTAGAAAGCAGTGTGGGGGAAAGGGACCTGGGGGTCCTGGTGGACAACAGGATGACCATGAGCCAGCACTGTGCCCTTGTGGCCAGGAAGGCCAATGGCATCCTGGGGTGTATTAGAAGGGGGGTGGTTAGTAGATCGAGAGAGGTTCTCCTTCCCCTCTACTCTGCCCTGGTGAGACCCCATCTGGAGTATTGTGTCCAGTTCTGGGCCCCTCAGTTCAAGAAGGACAGGGAACTGCTGGAGAGAGTCCAGCGTAGGGCAACAAAGATGATTAAGGGAGTGGAGCATCTCCCTTATGAAGAAAGGCTGAGGGAGCTGGGTCTCTTTAGTTTGGAGAAAAGGAGACTAAGGGGGGACCTTATTAATGTCTATAAGTATATAAAAGGTGAGTGCCATGAGGATGGAGCCAGGCTCTTCTCGGTGGCAAACAATGATAGGACAAGGGGTAATGGGATCAACCTGGAACACAAGAGGTTCCACTTAAATTTGAGAAGAAACTTCTTCTCAGTGAGGGTGACAGAACACTGGAACAGGCTGCTCAGGGGGTTGTGGAGTCTCCTTCCCTGGAGACATTCAAAACCCACCTGGACATGTTCCTGTGTGACCTCATCTAGGCGTTCCTTCTCTGGCAGGGGGATTGGACTAGATGATCTTCTGAGGTCCCTTCCAATCCCAAACATACTGTGATACTGTGATACAACTCCAGGTCTCCAGGCTCAAGTTTGGACTATTAGCTCATATGGTCATTAGAAATTATCTGTTTATTTGCCGGTCTTTCTAAAGTCTTTACCATCCTAAAGGTGAAATACAAAACAGAAATAGAAAAGAAAAATCATCTCTACGTGGTCCAGTAGATTGCATCTGCCGCTGACTGAAACTGTTCTAAAAGATGGTGAGCTCCTCATGAATCTCTAGAACAGCAAGTCTGTGGAAAGATGTGTAAGGTCACCATTCCTTGCTGAGCTTGCTCACATAGCATACTTAAATAGAGTAGCATGTGTGCTCTCACACAGTTTTATGGCAAATTTATCTTGCATGTGTGGCCTGAAGTCAAGTATGTGTCGCTGTACTGGAACCTGTGTTATACAACATCCTGAAAATTTCAGTCAAGGTCCTGAATTCAATGAGGATTTTAGTGTAAAGCCTTTTTCTGGGCTTGGTCTCAGAAATGAAGACCGTCCTAGTACCTTTTTCTCTTTGGATTATTAATTCTTTTTTCATAGCTAACTTTCAGCACGCTCTGTCTGAATCCCTTTACCTCATCCCAGTCTCCAAACAGTGAGTGACCCACAAATAACCTAACCAGAGGTCTACTCCTATTTCTCAGATGATGAGAGTCAAGGTTCTCAGAGGCCTGTGGGACTCAGCACAGATTGGCTATTCTGCATCTCATCTGAGTGGGAGAAGACTCAGCTGTTGCCTGATTGCTGTGTAGGCAGTGACCTACTTGTAGCTAGTAGACAGTATTGACTGAATGAGTCCTTACTGTTTAGTGAGTCCTGAAAAGTTCTGCAGGGTGATCTGCATGGTTCCAGGTCCAATACATATTGATGATGAGCAGCATGGGTCAGTGATGAATAGGCAGAGAAGTAAACATGCCAAAACTGCTGCTTGGCATAGTTCACCACTGAACTGGTCATGTGTCTGTACCAAAAGGAGTCGTCCTGTTCCAGAAGTGTCCTTGACATAAGAGTACAAAATACTTTTTACTCAGTAGTAGCTGAGAATAATCATAAGCTATAATGCCCTTCCTGCTGAGGACCTTCTGAAACACTTTCCAGTATCATTCTACTATTTTTTATCTAAATCTTTCTCTGGTCTTCATTCTATTCCTTTGTTGGTATATCCAGTCAGTGAACTATTTGTTAAGGTGGCTGCTGATAATGATCTTGTCATAATGATAAAACGGTAAATACTCTGGAAGAAAAGTAAGAGGTGTCTCCATGGATGACATATGAAACATTGTTAAAATATGTGGTTCAGATGTGACCATCACCCAGATACAGTATAGGAATGCCTGAAGACACATATAAGGGCCCAGAAGTGTCTTAGATTTCTCCACTTGAAGTGCTACTTGGTATGTTCTCAAGACACCATGGGAAGAAGATCAAGGAAAGTCGATGTGGACAGCCGTGGACTTTGACCTCAAGAAAAGTACTTGGAACTTTGTCAATGTGGATAATGCTTTCAATATGAGCAAAGTTCAAGTTCTAACACCACTAATTTTACTCATTGGAAAAGTGGTGGCTATTCTAAATTAGCATTTGATTTCTGTCCTGATAATTTCATCTAAATTTCTGCAATGATAAGAATATGGAAGAAAGCTAATATATCTGGAATTGGTTGCTCTTCTTTTATACTCAAAATAAAAAAAAATAAATAAATTGTTCATGTGTTTTTTCAGACACTGGCTGGTTTATAAATTAGTGAATGAAATGTTGGTAGTGCTGTCCCCTGTAGGCAAACAGAGCTTCTATTATGCTATGACAATTGTTAACACACAGACATAGAATTACAACCTCATTTTATATTGAGAGCATGAATGGAGAGGACACTGAGGTTATTCTCTAATCATTTTGTATAGTTCCAAAAGCTTTGAAAATTTTCACCTGAATAGACAAAGCTGTGCAGGGTAGAAAGAACACTTAGAGATGACAAAACTATTGACGGCTACATTTTGCTGATTTAAACCACCAGAAGTAGCTAATCTGAAGCCTTTCTTGGCATTGTGATTTGTCAGTATGCAAAATAGGTGTAGTCAAAAAGAAAAAGCATTCAACAGTATTCACATTTTGTTTGCAAATCACCATATTCAACTTTAATAACAATATAAAGAAACTATTGTGAGTAAAGCCTGGGAATTGGGTTAAGTGCTAATGAAGATATGAATAAATAATTTTTTCATTGCCTTCTTTGGCCAGACTTCTCAGACTAATTCCATCTGATACTTTCCTGACTATGTCCCAGTTTGATTTTTTTTTTCTACTGTGAATGGAAATCTTTCTCCCAGAAAAGAGATTTACATAAGAAACAAAGTGTATTATATTTATTAAACAAGAAATTTGAGTCCTGATTTAAAGGGAAGACACTGCAGACAAGAGAAGAGGGATCTGGGGGTTCTGATTGACAACAAGTTGAACATGAGCCAACAGTGTCCCTGGCAGCCAAGAGGGCCAACCATGTCCTGGGTGCATCCAGCACAGCATTGCCAGCCGGGCAGGGAGGGGATTGTCCCCCTCTGCTCTGTACTGGTACGGCCTCACCCGGAGCATTGTGTGCAGTTCTGGGCACTGCAGCATAAAAAGGATATAAAGCTACTGGAGAGTGTCCCAGAGGAGTGCCACAAAGTTGATGAAGGGTTTGGATGAGAAGCTGTATCAGGAGCAGCTAAAGTCACTTAGTTTATTCAGCCTGGAGAAGAGGAGACTGAGAGGAGACTTCGTTATAGTCTGCAGCTTCCTCACAAGGGGAGGAGGAGGGGCAGGTGCTTATTTTTTCTCTTTGGTGGCCAATGACAGAACCTGAGAGAATGTCAGGAAGATGTGCCAGGGGAGGTTTAGGTTGGGCATTAGGAAAATGTTCTTCACCCAGAGGGTGCTGGAGCACTGGAAGCACTGGAGCCCAGGCCTGACAGTGTTCAAGAAGAAACTGGAGAATGCCCTCAGACACATGGTGTGAACTGTGGGGTTGTCATATGCAGAGACAGGAGTTGGACTCGATGATCCTTGTGGGTCTGTTCCAGCTCAGGACACCCTATGATTCTAGAAATTATTCTATGATTCTACGTAGATGTTTGTGGACATGGCTTTTAAAAATGGTTTTCTATATTTGCTTTGTCTGTTTTTCCATGAATAGGCAGCTGGACCATGTTCATCGTTGAAGACTGTTTTAAATAGAAAGAGAAGCATACTGGTAGAAAAGGTGTTTTAACCAAATCTTTGTCCTATACCATAATGCATATGAAACTACATATGTGCACACAAAAACATGGTTACTTGAAATGTACTTTATTTAGGTTTTTTTTTTTATGAGATTGCATTTCCACACATTTTCCATCTGTATCTTTATCCATTTTCAGCTAAGACTTTATCTGAACATTGTAGTGCCAGGCTAAGCACAGTAATCAGGCAGTCCTATATCTTATAAATACATATTTAAGATTTAACTTTAAAAATAATAGGAAAAAAAATCCAGGGATAACAGTAAAGAACAGATGAGCAGGAACATCTGTTTTCCCAATATTAGCTCAAGTTATCTCTTCTTATTGTGCTGTTACACTATACTATTCTGTAGTTACATTTTAATCAAGATTTTTTCTTGTCTTTTTCCTTTACCACCTGTTAAATTGTATGATAATATATTTTATTTCATAGCATTCTCACTAAGGCATGCCATGCTTCGTGCAAATGTAGATGTTAGAGAACACTACTTTGCTCAAACTGCTGAGCTTTGCATGCTTCGGCTATGAAAAATTAGTTGACATTATTTATTTAATCATTTAGCTATCATAAAAGGATTAAGACTATCTTTCTTATTTTCTTTCATGCCACAGAGTTCACCTACAGATGTAGGAGTATTAAAGAATTCTCTATTGGCCAATAAGACCCCTGAAAATTGTCTCCTGTCTCACACAGTCTCCTTCCTGAAAACATTTACAACATATCTTATCCTTTTGCTCTTTGTCCCTCATCATTATTGCTTATTAATTGCCAGGTCACTTAGGAATTGAATTATAGCACTCATATATTTCCCTTAGGGTACTAATTATCCACTTCTCTTTCCTCTGATAGCAATAAATGCTCTCATGAAATTACTGACTGCCAGCACTGTGGTGTTACTAGTTGAACAAACTCGTTTTTGTCAGGGCATCACACATACAAAAAAATAACTTCTGCATAATTCATGCAATGACTGGATATGAAATACAAATGAAAGCCTGCTAGAAGAGTTTTTTTACCTTCAAAGAAGCAAAGCGAGTATACATATAATTGTATTAAAAGCAAAATTACTAGAAAAAGTAGATAAAGAACATTTTTATATAATATATAAACACAGTCTAAAATTGTGCCAAGAATAATCTTTTGCTGGAAAGGTATACAATACAACCTCTAGATTTGTGTCCTTACTGTGACAAACAGGCTCAGTGGTCCCTTTTAGAAATAAACTATTTTTAAAAATAGTTGAGTTTGTTGAGTTTATGTCTTTCAAAAACTTAGTAAAATATTGCCACAGAACCTCACTGTTGGATATAAATCTTTTCATTTATAGCCTGAACTCATCATGCCCAGGTTGAATCTATAGGTTTCGCATTACCATTGATACTTGGTGCTCAGGATGCTTTTTCCCCCTTCTCCCAGTATGCCTTACTGGTATGTTACCAGATGTCTATGATATCCTTCCAGGGAGTATTTTTGCTGTGCAAATTGAGTACACATCTTCTATTCTCTTCCAAGACGGTAGTAGCACGACATGGTAACACTTTAAGATACATTATATTTAATAAAACATGGTATTAAGTGTATTAAGATGTTAAGAGACAAAATATTGGCCTGTGTAACTTCTAACTATTTGATTAAGCTTGCCTAAAAAACATGTGACATTTTAACTTTGTTCAAATACTTACACCCATTCTGTCACAGCACATTTAAGATTTGGTGGACGTCATCACAGGCTCATAGCATTTTCTCAGTCTTTTTTTGTTCTCTTCTCAAGGAACTTCTACTACTTTCTGTTTTGTGCCAGCTGGCACACTGTTCTTTAACTTTGATTGGGAAGTATCCTCCCTTCCTTCAGTCTTCTGTGTAAGACCATTATCTTGGATCTTAACATTGTCGCAACATGCAACACAGGGAGCAGCACTGGGGCTGTTGTTAGCTCTTACGGTACCAGCACTTTCCATCCCAAATGTGATTTTTGTAACTGGGTCCAAACTAATTTACCAGCAGTAGGTTGTTCCTATGCTGTAGTATAGTAATACGTAATTAATAATATGAAAATACAAATTCAGTATTACCTGAGGTATACTCTCAGGACCTTCTGCAATGGTATTAATGATATCTTTACAGAAAATAAATTTCTAGTACTATCTATTTTGGCTTTTCACAGCTCCTTATCACTGATGTGAAACAATGATCCTGTATTTGAGAGGCCTACATAGGCCTTTCTTTCCCTCTTTCCCGCAGTAATTTCCAGCAATAGTTTCTGAGCACACAACAAAACAGGAATATGTGTAAGAAATACAGTCTTCTTAAGTGTGACTAATTACTTCCATGTAACAGTATAGCAAGTGCTTTACTGTAATTCAAGTATTTTATTATGGTTTATGGCATGCATATAAAACAGGGATAACATGTTAATCTATCATGATTTTCTTTAGTAAGCCCCACTACATTTTATCCAAATTTTCTTTTGAATCATGTATGTAATGACTCTTATTTTCAAAATGTTTTTAGGTGTTACCTACTAGTAGAGTCAGATTACTTAGATTAAACTCTGATTATTAAGAAAAGCAACATGTTCCTACTCATAGCCCATGTCTTGAATCAACCTTTGAGACACTGATATACAACCTTCTACATTTTTTGGAGAACACAAGGATTGGCTAGTGTTACATTAAATATTTTCATTCCTATCACAAAGCAGAAAACAAAATGAGAATAATCTGTAGGTTAGAAAGGAAACAGTTTTGAGGGAACAAGAGTGAACCCCATTTCAACAGCTAGTTCCACCTTCTCTAGCCTTTATAAGCAGACAGCAGCAGTGTCCTCATTGATAAGCATATTAGGAAAAACTTTTTGTCGATTGTTCTACTAAATAACCTGTCCATTCTCTCAAAATTAAAGGTTTCTTTGTATTTGACTCCTGTTGTTTCTTTCTCTATCCAAGTCCATTTGACTTGTCTCATTTATTACAAGTTGCTATGTCCTATGGATTGCTAGACTGCAAAGAGGAACAGATTTAAGGGCAAGACATATCTTTTCAACTCTGTATAGCAATCAACACAGAGAAGAAAATATGCCCTGAAAGGAATCGTAGAAGGTCCTCAACAAGAGCCTTATGTGGATGAATGACATTTTCCTCTTCCTGTAGAGTAGCCCATATCCTCAACTTTGAATATTGAAAACTAAAGGAGTATAATGGATTTATATTTTTATCTTAATATTTATATATTTTTTGGCATCCCATATGCATTTTATAGTTTCATTTAGTTATAACATATATATGCAGACTATCTAACTTTTCTGATAACAGGTAGTTCAGGGCATATGCACTTAAGCTATTTTCTTTTCCCTTCTCATCTAGGTTTCTTTGATCACACATTCCCTATCTGAGTTGTACATCATCAGCCATTTATTTCAATACTTGGCTAGTGACAAGTGAACATAATAGGATTTATCAGAAGCCACAATGAAGTACTCTTTTGTGTAAATCCCATTAATCACAATGTCAAGCTGCATAACCATTGGGTCAAATGATAACTTCTGACCTGTAATTATCTTTATCTCTGGATACATGAATAGCCCATAAATATTAATACTTCAGCAGTTTCATTATACATGCATGAAAATTCCACCTATGTAGTAAATGTTAAATATACATCAGAACATTCAGAATGTATGTCTTCACCAAATTCAAATATTAGAAACTGATATATGTATTTCTTCTTTGCAATATAGCAAAAAACGTTGACGGCTCTTCAGAAATAGTTTTCCCTAGAAATATTAATTTCATAGTTGGATCTAGAAAAAGTAGACAACACTTCACTCTTACAGAGTTATTGCAGTTTGTTTCAACACCTTCCACTATGGATCCATTATTCATTTACATATTCAAAACAAACACCTTTTAATTATTTCATAGTGTTTCATGAAAGCTTTTCTCAGATATAATGGGTTACTTTGTCTTCATGTTTGTGACTGTGTATGTTCCCTTTGGAGCACATATTTGATTGAAGCAGCAGTGCAGCAGACCACCTAAGTCAGACTCAATGAAATAATTTTCTGAGGTCATCCTAGTGAACAAAAAATAGCTAAATGGAGAAGATGTCTAATAGTAAATACATGAGTCCCAGCTTTTCACAGAAGGGGCACAAGGGAGCCATTTGTAACCTTCTGCTACTACAAGAAAGATGACCGTGACCACCTTTGGAGGAATTTAGGACAAACATTTTTCTGTTCCACTCTCCAATTAAGTTTTGTTGGTGGTGGTGGGTTTTGGTTTTTTGTTTGTTTTAATTATTCCTTAAAAGTCTCTAAAAGTATATATGATGAATACCTGTCTTCTATACCCATTAATTATCCATAAGTATTCTTAACATATCACAAAGCTATTGTCCATCTATTAGGGGCAAGAAAAATGTCCACAAAATTAAAAGAAAATTATTCTGAGCTGAAGTCACTAATGAACATTTATTTACTTTGATACTCATGTCACAACTGCTTTCATAAGAAATATGAATTTAAAAGTCTCTTACACTTGAAAAAATTAAAAATATCATATATAGCAGTTCATTGATAAATGCACATCACAACAAACACAGTTTTTCAGGTCAGATTTTACCTTAACATATGAAAAGTAAATTTAGAGCCATTATTTATTTCATTGGAAGATTTGTTTCATAATGATGTGAGATATATTCATTGTGACTAATATATCTTTAACAAATAAAATAACTACAGAATTTAAACCCTGGGTATGGTGTATAATACTTATTATTTGGAGTAGCCCTATGCATAAAAAATCAACCTTTTATGGTCCCTTTGTATGTATTTGAATCACCATGCTGCCTAACTAGTATCACTCTGGTAAGCACTGCATGTACAGGTAGTACAATTCAATCACTTACAGATCCTTTAAGTAGACAAAATGTATGTGAGAGAACTGACTGCCCATAGTTATGCAGTAGGTAATGGCAGATCTGGGAATTAATACAGAAAAGCTAGGTACTTTTAATCCATAAATTCCAAACTTAGCGAGCACCTACCTTTCAGAAAATAACTCAGACTTTACTTTTCCTAGTGCTATCTATTCCTTGATAGGAAGTGGTAGGCATTAATATTGTATTTAACTAGAAACCCACAGTAACTTAGTATGACAACTAATGGCCAGACCTCTCCAAAGCTCAATATCATTAATATTACTATTGTCCTGTATAAAACCCTAATGGTCACAAGATTTCTCTGAGGATGTGGCTGGTTTAAGTACCCGCTTTCCTCAGATATGGGAATTTCAAATAGAGTGGCCATCCAGATTATAGGTGTTGTGAGGGGTGCACTTTTTGCTGAAGAGAGAAATTAAGGAAGAAAATAAACAGAAGGCAGGTTGGATTTAGCTTGATCAGTAAACCATCTATAAAGCTCTGAAGTCAGGCTGCTCACTTGGCTCATTTACTCATGTAAAACACAAGAGGTTATTATCAGGAAGATGTAGAGATCACCTTATATATCTGTAGATAATGAAAGGATATTGTTTCAAAAGTACCTAAAATATCTGAATTAGGGCTGAGGCAGGTGTGATATGTCTTGGCCTGGTCTCTCTGCAGGTCACCAATTGTCTCAGTATGTCTAGAAGTTCAAAGCATACTTAGGATCATACCAGCCACACTACTTCTAACCCTAATCTTGTTGATAACTTAAAGGGTAAACAGTAAGGATGGTGGAGAAATTTGTCTGGTCAACTGATGGAAAAGCATACATGGCTATGAATTATGCACTGGTAACATCCATCCCTACTGGACATAAAATGAGATAAGAAAAGGAAAAATCTTAGCCTTATTTTATAATGGAATCATGTTTTTTAGATTGGAAGGGACCTCTGGAAGTCAAGAACACATTGCTCAAAGCCTTATCCAGTCAACTTATGAAGTTTAGAAGATGGAGATACTAAAAATTCTCTGGACAACCATGAAGAAAATCTTGTAGGACCAAAAGTTTAATATATGTTTTCCAGCTTTATCACTAGGTCTAGTAAAAGGTACAAATAGGTTACCAAAATATTACAATACTTTTCACACAAATTAGACTGAGCTTCAAGTAATAAAGTTATCTAAATCTATTTTGTATTATAAATAGCTGGATAATACTTTAAAAGATTTATGGTAAATATAATATTATCACAAATTCAGTTCAGGATTCTTCTTAACTGAAGAAGATTCACTTAATTAGTTTTTTCACCTTATTCTGTCACAAGAATATGAAAGGATATTCCTGAACAATATTTTTTTTTTAATAAAATGGAAAATAGAATTAACTCTAAAAGACAGAAATAATAGAGTATGCATATATGAAACTAAACCAAAAATTAGATCACTTCCCTCTTACTGACAAGATGAAAGAATACACAGTAGCCACAGCTCACATTTCAAATCCCATTCAGTTTTCTTTGCAAAACAGACCAACTTGTCTTAAACTTCTCCATAAACAGAAAATGTCCAACTATGTGCACAATTTTCTGGTTCAGAACATTAAAGAATGCAGAGCTGTACGTTCTATTAAAGGCCCGAAATGTACTCCCACTATAAGGCTTTATAGACAGTGAAAACATGGTGATTCTGCTGTGCACCAAAGCAGCTTAATAAGAGCCTTTAAAGTTGATTCCTTCTGGTACATTGTGCCACCACAGCTGACAGCTGGTATAGAATTTTTAAGAGATGAAACAGGAGAAAAAAAAGGCCAGTCAGAGACAATCAAAGCTTACAACTGTCCTAGTAAAACAAAAAATGCTAGGGCAATAGCCCAGGCACTGGAAATTCGTGTTCTCAAATTGATAGAATGGCCATCACTTCATAAGTTCTTACGCACAGTTTGAGTGTTAACCCAATCCAGGGATCATTCACAATAAGGATCTTGATCAAAATCATTGTCTGACATAGTAAGAGAGTGTAATATTAATAATATTGACATAGTCAAATGCTGTCAGCTAGCAAAAACATAACATCATGAGTCCTCAAACTGCAAATTTGCAGGAATCCATGAGAATTTCACTGAAAAGCATGTCTGTCATAAGCAATGCTTGTGAGCTGTGAGATATGCCATGAATAATCCCTGTAATTGCAAGGTTCTTTAGTTCAGACATTAAGTAACTCTACACCTTTCTCCTTACATTATGGGATGCATAATTTGATATGGAAAATGGGTTTGAAACAGTCCTGAGAACTTTATGTTTTGCTATATAAGCTATATGGATACATTTGTAGCATACCTATTAAAGTGCTCCAAGAAAAAAAAAAATCATCTTCCAGTACTGTGTACTTGACACCCAATTATGTCTTGTAAGCATTTACATTCACTTTGAGATGAACATCTATACAAATCCATTTTTACAGCAGCAACTGAAAAGAAAGTTGAAGGGACAGGCAACAAGCATCTACACTCAAGATGCAACTTGCACTTTAAGCATGAAGTGCCCTTGTTTTCTGTAAAAATGAATCAGTCCCAACTGAGAAGCAGTATTGCAGTATTTTAGTTTTGAGGTTGTCCTGGGTATTACTAAGCAGCCAAGGTTCCAGAAACAGACATCAGACTCTGGTATAATATTTTGAATATCAAAAATATCAAGGCAACTTAAGAATTTCAGACATTAGTACTAATGCTCTTGATCTGCACAGGAAGCTGTAAGGAGATAAAGCACCGAAAGTAGAAGTCTTAGAGTAATTAATCTAACACATGAATCTGGAAAAGTCACATGATACCTGATTTTCAGGCCAGACAGGAAAATACACTCAGTATATTTGTTATTATATCTCCGTATTTATAAGAAAAATATGTATGTGTTAATCTGCATCCTGAAATCATTATATCATCACTCCCTGCATTTTCCACTTTGTAGTATATAATATATAACAGTGATCACTACATGGTGATCACATAGGGGATAAAAGTAGTTGAAAATAGAGAGGGGGGATCTGCCTGCATTAAGTAACAAAGCTTTTGGAAAACAGGAATAAATCTGATCTTATTCTCTCACTTCTGACCAAGCTTTGTTCCTAAAATATCTTCTAGAAAGGCCAATCCAGTTGGGAACAAACCCAAAGGTGGACTGAGGTTGCAATGCTGACACTCACAGGACTGGTGCTGGTGCAAGCATGTATGAGCAATCTGTTTGTGAGACATGTTTGCAGAGTCCTTGTACAATCACTCTGTCCAATGCATTGTTCATTATATTCTTTTTTTCATATTTAACCACAAACGTGTTTAAGTCACATCAAGGAGTACAATAAAAATTCCCCAATGAAATGAAGCTCAAATCCTGCATCTCGGAAGAATTTGAAAACATAGGCAGAGTCTGCACTTGCCGGAAGTTTTTACAGAATTCTGAAAAAGAAAAATAAAAGTGATCTAAATATCAAAATATCACCTTTTAGACTACAATAGTAGTAAAGGGAGAATCTAACCTCCAGATTACTTTCCTATCCTAAAGGATTTAAAATTCAGCCTAAATATTCCATCTCTGAATTACTTACCACTAATAATGTTGCACTGTTCTGTCTGCTTCTTCCTCTAAACGATTCATCTAACTCTACTTGTGTTCATACTTTTCAGAAAGCTTTCATACTTTATTTCCCTACCACAGGTCTACCCACCCATTTGGCAGCGATCCATCTGAGCAAATTCACAACTACACCCGTCCTTGAGGTATTCCTGTCATCTGAGGTCTTAGTCTCTCCTTAACTATTTTTAATTTCCTCCCTATATTTTACCTGGAAACCATTTTGTCATTGGCACAAACTGAATTTTTCCCAGTGATGAGGACTACCTTGTAGCTCATCTTCCAGGCAGGAAAACTGAATTATTTCTGCACCATTGCACTGACTACTCTCATCTAGTCTAGGTTTCCCTTTCTCTCTAGAGAGCTCTTAAACAGGCTGTTGCTATTTAATTTACTCTTAATCTTCTTCCGTGATATAATTTTCTCAATTCTTGTAACAATTTTCCAGGGATTCTTTTTATTTTCCTTTGTGTGATAAAGACTCTAAAATTAAGCAATCATTGGGGTAGTGTTCAGAAACATACTGTTCTGAATTTGTGGAGGTGTAGAATCTGTATACTCAAAGCAAATCACCTAGATAGTCACGTCATAACAAAAACTGCTTATCTGAATCTTCTGCTCTTCATACATTACCTTTATCTAGTTATAGATTTCCATTTTTTTCTCTACTTTTGTTTGTTTGTTTGTTTTTAATTTCCTTTGGGGTTATTCACCAATGCATTTAGTTTAAAGAATTCTAAAATAAAATTGCCTTATTTTAATTCTGTACTTTAAGTTTCATCTCATCCACCTTGCTTATTTCAGTGTTATTTGATTAAATTTTTCATATAAATTAGCAGGTAGAACTGCATACATGTGATGTTTAAGAAAACACATTGGTAAGATATTAAAGTACAAATATTCATATTCTCAAATATTTTTGAGGGAAGTATCAAGCATTATGTATTTTAAGTATAAATGTAACTTATATATATGAGTGATTTTCTATGTTATTGGCAAGGTCAGGGATTTAGTTTTAGTCATTAAATGCTTGTAAAAATGAAGATTATCTCATTTTAAGCTACAGTCAGGCTTAATTAGCTATTTAATCTGTTCATAAATATAACTTAGAGGTAACCTGCGCATTTCAAAGTACTAGCAAAAGGCCACTGGAGGCAAAATAATTCACCTAAGACTTGCATTTGGTTCATGTACAGCATGATAAAAGGTAATCTAGAAAATAAAAATAAAAGATTATATAGACACTTCAATATTTTAAAAACAGATATTGATTCTTTCCTCTTAATCTTTATAATCATCATCACATCTGTCCTATTCATTACTACTGCTTTAAATCTCCTCAGAACCGAATCAATAATGAAACTTTATAAACAAAGGCAATCATCAGCCCGTATCCTTGCTGTTATCTACATGTCTAACAGATAGATTGTTTTCAAAAAACTGCTGATCAAGCAAGCAGTCCAGAAGGTATTCCAACCTGGTAAGCAGGTCTTGTTTCCTCTGAAGTCCTGAGTATCTTCCCAGAAAATGTAATCAGCTGTAGTTTTGGATGACAAAGGAAATACAAATCCTTTTGTAAACAGTCAGAATCTATTAACTTTTCGCATCAGGAAATTTTTAGCAATAAAATATTGGTTGCACTGCTGGATCAGTTACCAAAACAAAGAACAGGGAACAAACAAGAGAAGTGACATTTAATAAGAAAAAAGTACCCTCTGTCTTTGCTTCTAAAACTTCTCTACTCAGGCAGCTCAAATGACATTCATTTATTTGCCACCCATATGTCTGTGATTTAATTATAATCAAAACTGTCAGGGAGGTATTTTAAATCACTCAGGTTTGTCAATGTTTGCTGGCACAGGCATGGAAATTTTCTGTGTTAATCTTTTCTCTGACTTCAAATTTATATTAATGGCCATCATTCCTCAGGCTGCCTTCCTAAGAAGTGCTTGGGATCATGACTGAAAGAGAAATAAACTATATATTGCCTTCAGCAGTGAGCAGCTGGTGTTTTAACTGTCTGAATGCAAAGTTAAGATGTACAATTCTGGCTTTGTATGACAAGGGCTTTTATGGCTCAGACACTAACAGCACCTAGCTTGTCCAACTCAGCCATAAGGAATGAAATGAAGAGTTTACTGTAAGGATAACTGCATTAGAAAGAAGCTGTCATTAAGTGCAAAAAAGTTACGAAGGTCCAGAATCCTTCACTGAAATTTTCTGAAGCAGAGAAATAAAACGATAGAACATAATCTCTCTTGATGCCTTCACACTTTTCAAAATTTATTTGTTAAACAAAAAACTCAAGCTTGCAATTTATACCTTAATTATTTTAAGAATTGAAGTTCTGATTTAAGACAAAGGAAAAAAAAAGGGATAAATACTTCTCTTATCAATGTTGCATTGTTTATTTTTTCTTTTATATTGGTGCAGATGATGTCTCTTGAGAGATATCTCTTTCAAAGAAATTGGCAAAATGATAACAGATTATCTCATTCTTTGTACTTAATTTGTAACAAAATGGCTTTGAACCTCTGCAATGATTAACTTCTCAGATGTTACAAAATGAAAGAGCTAAGTGGAAAAAAAACTAGAAAGACTAAAATGTACATAGTTTTCAGAGTTTCTATTGAATTCTGTTTCTGTAGGAATTTATTTTCTTCTGTCTTTCAGAAGAAAAAACAAACAAACAAAACCACATTGCATTTATCTTTTAATGTCATAAGAATCATTCTGTCCCATTTAAATTTTGGTCCATTTTTTGTTAATTATTATCAGTCTCCTAAATTAAGATTGTATTTTTTTTAAGTTATTGACTTTTAAAACTAGACACTTTTCCATGATTAAAACAAACTCTTTTACTGAAATAGTAATCCCTGATATAAATCTAGCAAGTTTCCATGTTATACAAAGCAGATCGATTGACTACAAATATAGCAGAGCAACAGAAGTTGAATCCATTTAATGACCTAATCCAAGGTGTCGTCTATAATACTGTTATTGATTATTTCATAAAATTGTTTAATTAACACAGTATGTTGGTATTTAACTAATCATGTTACATTTGTAAGTGTTATTTTAGTTACCATGGTTTATTTCCCAAGAGCAAAGAGCAAAAGGACAAACTAACTGGTAAATCCTACTGGGCTGGTGATATATCACAATTACTATTTTCAAAACAGTGATAACAGGTTGAGTGCTATAAAAATAAAAACAAACTTCTAGGAGGATTAAGAAAAAAGCATGCAATACATATCAAAAGGAAATAAATTTTTGGTTGTTCTGTGCCATGTCTTAGTTTTCATATCCATCCAGGTGAATATAAAATAATGTTGTTTTCATATGCAATATTTTCAAATATCTATAGAGTTACACAAATTGCTTGACAATGGATAACTGGGATCAAATTAAGAATTGCATTATTACTCAATTTAGTCAACTGTAAGTTAGAGGAAGTTAGAAGTACCTTCTAAAACTACATAAAGGTTTTGGCTTTTGTCATGTAATGCATTTGCTGTATGATACTAACACGACAGAGTGACACAGATATTTCTCCTCAGTGCTAGAAGCTTAAATACAGTTAGTTATATCTCACTGTCTTCTATCAAAAGTCATTCTTTGATTTAGTCCCAAATGTTCAATCAACCAATCAAACAAACAATTAAAGCTGTTGTCCTGGTTCTCAGAGTTGTTTCATTTCCTTTTTTGATTACCAGTAAATTTCTACATTGTGACAATACCTACAAGGCCTCTGTTTACAAGGACTGTGATTCAGTTACATGGCAGAATCTTAGTTGTCCCTTGTGAGTAAGACTTAATTTAACTGTGTCCCCTAGCTATAAGTAAAAATAGAGATAACAGTACATTTTGTAAGGTACCTGCCATTTAGATGATGTATGACCTTTGCTGATGCATTGCAAAAGAAATATAATGCTACACTAAATAGATAAACAGAACAGTCATGGCATTACATTAACATTCAATACTTGGCTAAAGTATGTATGTTCTAACTAATGAACGAATATATATGGAGTAGATCTATTAGGGCCCAGTGTGGGGTCAAATACCAACATAAAAACGTATAACACAGAATTGTCATAGAAGCTCAACTCTCAGAAGGATGAGTCATTTTAATTTGACAGATTTATTTTATTCTTCAGACTCTCTGCCTAATTTTTTTTTTTTCATTTTTTATTTTAATATTAATGTTTGTGAAAACAAGACCTGTTTATTGCAGTCAAGGACATAATTAATGGATAACGTCAAATTTTTTGAAAGATAGTCTTAGGCCACCAAGAATTCTGAGCATCCTCATTCTAACAGATTTTGTAAGAACTAAAGTCATCTGAGAAGGAAAAGTTCAAAATCATTTTCAGAACTAGTTATGAAAGAGTAGAGGAGACTAATCCCATTCTTCATGTCATGGAAACACATGCCCTCAGACTGAGGCTTTTCATTCATACCTCTTAGAAAATAGTTTACCATCTGCACAAAACATCTGGATGGAGATGTAATTGGTGCACTGTTTTCTATAAAATTAGTTCTTTAAAAACTGGACAACTCACTAATCATCATCTAATTGCAGCACTGCTGCTGTAAAATGCCCATGAGTGCAATATAATAAGAACAACTGCATACAGGAGGCATATGGTACCACCCAGTCCCATAACATAGAAGCATCTTGTAATACTTTGAAAAAATAAAACATTTTTAATTCTAAGCAAAAGTATAAAACAGCTATATTGCATCTTTTCTGTCTGTCTTAGGTACTAGGTTCTATTTCTGCATTTAGGAATATCATTGACATTCATCAGAGGGAGAAACACATGCAACAAAGTGTATTATTTTAACATTTGTAGTAATACGATGACACATTAATAGTATTTCTGCTGTCCTATGTCATATGTTATACATTAATTTCATATTTGAGAAAGTGAGGTAGGAAGAATATGCCTTCTGTATCATGCAGTTTGAGATAAGCATCACACACTTTAAAACCCTCAGGTCAGCCATAAGGTAGTGTATTCCTTGTAGACAAACAGACAATTCCAAGGTGCCAGTACAGCCAGGCATGGCCTTTATTCTAAAGACACACATGCTTTTAAAAATAGATTTCACCCAAGTAAGCAAAACATTTTGACAATACAAACTGTGAGCTTGACTATGATTCAGAGAAGGCTTGTGTCATTTTGCTATTGAACTGATACCTATGTAATAATTTCACATTTAACTAGTGACCAGAATGAGTAAATGGTAATTTGGCAGTTGATGTCGAAGGGAGCACTCAGGAGGCCTTGACCTGCTGCTCAGGGCTTTATGGGACTGTAGGACACAGCATGTTAGCGGTGGCAGCATTTCAGCATGATCCCCGATGCCAGTAGGATCGGCTCTGTCCTGGTCAGTCAGAGACCTTGGCAGAATTCCTGGGGGTGAAGGTTTTGGTGACATTATCTGTGGAGCATGCACTCAAACTGTGGAGCCACTAGGCTGAGATAAGAGATGAGCAGACTATGTAGCATCAAGGAGGATGACTGGGGGAATCTGCAGCTTATTTGCAGAGATTCTAGGGGTGGGAGAGAGCTGTCCAAGCTTGTGGTGCACAGAATGAGGGACAGCCAGGGGATATGCTTGAGTGGGTGAAGAGTGTTATGGAAACTCCTATAACAGTGGAGGCTGGAAGTTTGTGACTTCCAGCAGCAGGAAAGTTATTTCTCTACCTATGGGTGTCACTGACAAGGTATAGAACTATGGTTACTAGAAATTTAAACAAACTCTGCCCAGAGGCATCTTGGTCAGTTGGGCTGGATCTGTGGGCTTGACATGGTGCCACCAGGTGAAGGTAATAGGTGATTGTGATCAGAGCCTCCCTTCTTCAGCCAGCTGAGGCACTCACCTGCAAAGCATACTTGCCAACTTTACCTGCCAGAGGCCAAGATCTGCTATGTTTTTGAGAGATTCCCAAGAGGCATCCAAGCCACTGACTATTACCCTTTGTTGCTCATCCATACAAGCTCCAACAATACTGTCCAGAGAGACCTTTAGTGTGCCAGGAGTAACCATAGGGTTCCAGGGGCCAAGATGAAGAACATGGAAGCCCAAAGTTTTTATTCCCTGGACCTGACAGGGAAAGGAATAGGACAAGCAGGAGCAGATGCGTGGCTGGCGTGGTAGGCAGTCTATGGACCTATTTGATAAACAAGGATTGCTGGAGCGACGCAAGATCTATTTGACAAAAATGGGGTAGCAGCATCTTCACCAACAGACTTACCAATCTAGTGAGGATGACTTTAAGTAAAAAAAAAACATTGAGGGATGGAGTTCAAAGACTAAAGCAGAAAAGAGAGGCAAGTAGGACAGTGAAATACAGTGTGGTGGAATATTATCCCACACTTCTCCTGAGAAAGCAGCCTGACTAAAGGAACATGTCAAGTGCCTGTACATGAAAGAAAGCAGAATGAGAAACAAACAAGAAGAATCAGAAATCCATATGAAACTGCAGAGTAGTAACCTCACTAGGGTCATGGAAAAGCAGTGGGGCATCTTCTACAACTGGAGCAGAGCAAAGGAAGGGCACAGACTGTTCAGGGAGAAAACCATTCACTGTGGAAGGAACCGGATGACTGGTGTAGGTTAGGCAACTCATCTTAAATGGCTAAGCTACAAAGAGATAAATCCTATAAAAATAGGCAAACATGAAACAAAGATTTGCCATTAATCTATGAGGTTTGATCTCCTTTGAGTGGTGTTTAATGAACTTAAATTCTAGAAAATTGGTACATACTTTACAGTTTCATCATCACATTGATATTCTAAGCTCTGCTTATGGATTCAAGCAGAGAAAAACCAGGCCAAGCAAGTTGATGATTTCATTTGTAATATTTCTAGGCCAGCTATTTCACCTTTATTGTACCCTTTTCTACTAAGCACATATAATCTGATGACTGACTTTTTACAGTTGCTCCAAAGAAACAATAAACAGCCCTCTGACTAACCAAGGCATCTAATCGTCCCTGGCAATCAAAGGATTTGTAAATGTCACTGCACTTTGTCACATCCTTCCAGCTGCCCGTGCAGCAGTGATGATTTCACTCAAGTGCTAAATTCTCTTGTCTGACCTCCAAACGCGGCACACATGAAGAATAAAGGAAGCTGAAAGCTGGCATTTTCACACAGAAAATCCTTAATCAAAGTTGTCGAATGTGTTTGTGTTTAAGAGAGATAGGGTCCCCAATACATTTTTAATTAAAATATTGGACATAGCCCATTTTCTGTACTTGATTCTACCTGAATAGAATTTTAGGTCCAAGGTTAACACTTTCCTGTGTTCTGTGTAATGAGCTTTGTAAACTGTAAGCTGTATCAGATTTATGGACAGAGAGAATTTATTTCTATCAAGAGTAAATTTACAAGACATTAATGGGAAGAAAGTGAGTTTTATCATTTGAGAAGACTGCTTAATATTTTTTTTTTTAGCCTTTTGAATATATACATGTGCTACCATGCTACTTACCCAACAAAAAATATATGAAATTTTACTAGATTATTAATTAAAGAAATAATTTAGTCTAGCTTTGCAGAAACTCAGTAAAGTGAGAGTTTGAGGCCCAAAAGAAACAGACCAGAAAACTATAGGGAAAAAAAAAAAAAAAAAAGAAGAAGAAAAAAAAGTACATTTCTGGTGGTGAACTTTTTAGTGAGACTTTTAGTGAGACTTGTCATCGGATGTGTCTAACTACAGCAGATGTCCAGACTCACTGTGCTCCCTATACAGGGAGAAATGGATGTAACCTGGGCAGGATTCTTGTCATCATAAAGTCTAAGTCTAAGTAGGTGAGATCAATCATGCAAAGTCTACTTTTTTAGTTAGCTATAAAAGCAATCTGGGCAATGATATCAAATGTATATATGTACATTGTGGTCCAGTTTAATCCCTTCCACCCAGCTGACATTCCCTAATTTATAGAAACCATTATAGTGGATATTGTTTGATTTATGTGCAATAGTGATGGTTTTGTTTAAAATGTATTAAAACATTATGTTAATATTCCATAGCACTAAAAAAAATATCATTATTGGCTAGGAAGGAAAAAGAAATAATATATTTTTTTAAGAATCTATTGTCTGCCTGTCTCATGCATACTTAATCTATCTTGACCTTCTACCTAAAAAGTACAGTAGAATCAGAAAGACAGAAAAGGGCAAGAAGAATGATCAAAGTAATGGAATAGCTTCAGTGTGATGAATGAGTAAATATACAGGGACTCTATAACCTTGAAAAAACACAACTGAGATTCTATAAAAGACTTTAAAATTATGAGTGGCACAGAGAAGGTGGATAGATATGATTATTCACTCCTCATGATATAAAACCTGAGCGACTTCACATTAAAATAACACTGATAAGTTTAGAATGAAAAAAAGAACTTAAATGACAGACATACTGAATATTGTACAAAAAGGAATTAGACAAACTCACAGAAAAAGAACAACAACAAAAAGTGATGTATAGTATAAGTACTGTTATCTTTGTTTTAAAGACCTCATTTACAAATGGACAGCAAAAAGTATTTGACAGGAGAAAAGAAAGAAATAAATTCAAGAATTGGTTCAAATCTGTCCTATAGGGTCCCTGAATATAAGTCTTTATATTGGAGTCTTTGTAAAGACCTGAAGAGAAAAAAAGGTGCAATACTGAAGGTCTGGTTATGTGTGTTCTTAAGACTTGTGCATGTTTTGGTGCAAAGGTGGATTCCAGCACAACCACATCCTCAAAAGTCACATGTAAAACTCTAAATTCTGCTGCCTCAGAAGACATACTACTCCTTGGAGGCACTGTTCTAAAAGCTGAATGAAATTCACATGTTCAGTGTTTTTACCTACAAAAAAGGAGAAACATTTCAACTTTCAAGGCTGAAAAAAGTATCTAATACACTAAATCACACTGACTATTGCATTGTGTTCCTGAAGCAACCGGTAACTTCTTTAGTTTTCACTGCAGAGACCATACATTATTTATGAGCAAGACATGTAGCTTTATTTTCAAAGACAGACCAGAGACCCCCATTGACATCACTGAGAGAAGGCTTCTTTTTTTCCTTCTCTCTCTCTTTTTTTTTTTTTGATTGAACTGTTTATTTAAAGACTTCAAAATGAACTTAAGAGCCTCATTTCAAGCACACCGGTTAGAAAATCCTGGGTTTTTTTAGCAGTTTTCAGCAGGCGGTAGACCGGAACTTTGTCAGGTAGAAAAGGTGAAGCCCATGTGATATTTTCTCCTTTATTAATAGTAGAAAATAATTTCCAAGGAACACATCTTACTATAGAGATTTTGACAGTGCAAAAGTGTGAGCTCTGCTTTTTCTATATCAGTATAATTAAGCTGTAACCCTGCAAACACTTTACAGATAAGTAGCTTTAGATAGAATTAATATACCCTAATTTTAGCAGTTAAAAAATTAACTTTTATCTTAAGCTAATTATCCAGCCTCACTATATAGATATAGAGACCAAAGAGTGACAGAGTTTCCTCCTGGAACAGTTATCTGGGATTAATCATCACCTATAAAATTTTGTCTCTTTCATTGACTGAAAAGGGTGATAAATCATTATTTAGAAGAAAATCTAGACCAATACTTTGGCGTTCACCCTCTCTAAATCTGTTCTATTCCTGTGGGCTACTTTCATTAATGAAGAAGAATAAGTATCACTAAAAACAATTTCTCAAAAATGCAAATGGAAGATAGCTCAAATAAATTACTATCTACAGATACCTATTTATCTCTTTTGACTGTATAGGAAGTGTTTAGTTCAGAATTAGATATCTACATTTTTGTGTTAAAATTACTCAGGTGAATTCCACTTGTCCTTACCTTTCTATTGCTAGGTTTAAACATATTGAATTAAAGCACTTCTGAAAAACCTCAGTGTCCCTCTCAGCATCTGCAGCTGTCTAAATACATTTAAATATTTGACTACCTAAAACTTAGCCTCTCGTGTAAATGAAGGCATTAGTAATTTTCTCCCTCACAAGGATAGGGAAATTTAAAGTGCACTAAAGACCGAGACATAGCCATTTCTACAAATAAAGGACAAGAGTCAACATGACAAATCTGCAGAATTAAGGCTTAATCATGATATTCAATGTAACACTGGTGGACACAGTTTTTTGTTATATAGAGAGTATATAGAAGTCATAATATTGCCTTTATTTTTTATCTCTCTCTACAAAATCCAGGCAATGACTTCCAGAAAATAAATGAGATTGGTGTATGCTTTTAGACATATACTAAAACAGTATTAATCTGTCTTCCACATATGAAAAATCATTCAATTGATACAGAATAACAGTGGCATTACACTCTAATAGACATAGTAAAAATAATCCTCAGTCCCACTTTGATTGAGGTTCCACCCTTCTAAATTACGCAGTTTTACAAATCTGTCATTGCAGGAGGAAAGAATAATTTAAAAAGAAAAAAAAGCAAACATCTTCTCTCTTGCAACAAACAGAGAAGCTATTTTATTGGATAGCAAATAAGAATAGAAGCCTTCATTATTTCATACTAATGTCTTATTTGCACACATGCTGCAATAAGAATAGGGAATAACAAAACCAATAATAAACTAAGGGGATTCCTTAACGGTATCTATAAAAGCATTAAAAAAGGGAGTATAAAGCAAATAAAAATACAATATTACCTGACCAGCTTCAAATATGTTAGACAAAAAACCATAATCTAATAAACATAAACTTCCAATTAGTTTTTTAAACTTATTTACCTATTTCAAAGTGTATCCAGTGAAATCTCACCATGCACAGACCCTTCTGTTGATTGTGTTATTCTCCCTGCTGGGTCCTCATACCTTCTGCTTCTGAACAGAACAGTATGCCTAGAAAGTCCTGAGAAGTATAGTGGAAACCAAAGGAACAACAGTAGGTAGCACTTAACGATATAAAGGGACTCTGAGGAAGTTGAACATGAAACTTAGCTGAATAATGGGAAAGTAGAGAAGTTTCTCACACCTTCCCACGTCCTTTAAAGAATAGTAATGGTAAGTTCAATACCTATTTAAGTGGCAAGGATTTATCTTTTACATCCTGTTGCCACCAAACTATATTTTAGTACTTTTGTTGTCAGTCCAGGTTTTTTTTAAGAGGGACAGAATTCGTGTCTGTATTTCAGGCTGTTGGCCTGACTTGACAGCAACATATACATATCAATCTATTAAAAAAAATCTGGTTATCCCCTTCTTTGTTCTGGGAACTTAACAAAATTACTCTGTTTTGCTTCTAATGCACTGAATCCAATGGAAAGACTCTTTGCTATCCAATGTGGAAACTGTTAAAACACTTCAGTAAACACTTTCAATGCCATTACTGTCACTTGTTTGGTTGCAGAATGCTCTACATTCTGTCAGGTTGCATAGTGTACTGGTTTTGGCTGGGACTGAGTTAATTTCCTACATTGTAACTAGTATGGGGCTCTGATTTTGATTTGGGATAAAAACAGTTGGTGACACAGGGATGTTTTAGTGACTGTTGATTACACAGTGTCAAGGCCTTATCTGTTTCTCACACCACCCCACCAGCAAGTAGGCTGGGGGTGCATGAGAAGTTAGGAGGCGACACAACTGGAACAGCTGACCCAAACTGACCAAAGGGTTCAATACGATATGATGTCATGCTCAGCAATAAAAGCTGGGGTAAGATGGATGAAGGGGAATGTTTGGAGTCACGTCATTTGTCTTTCCAAGTAACTATTACACATGATGGAACCCAGTTTTCCTGGAGATGGCTGAACACCTGTCTGCTGGTGAAATCTAGTGAGTGAATTTCTTATCTTTTATTTTTATTTTGCTTTTATTTTACCTATTAAACTGTCTTGATCTCAACCCATTAGTTTTCACAGGTTTAGAGTAGTGAGTGGCTGTGTGGGGCTGAGCTGCCTACCAGGCTTAAACTACAATGCATAGATTCCTAACCTTTACTTTGGAGAGTAAGGTTTCACTCCTTAGAGTGGTTAATCTCCATGGCTAATCGTTCTGTGAGTGGACTGTGTGGGAACCTTCTGACACCTTTCAGGCTGAAAAAACAGATGTGAAGGATTTCTAGGAATACTACTTTGAAGGCCTGTCATGCAGTGTGATCTCAGAGACAGGACAGACTATTGAACTGACGCTGTACACAAATTTTATTCAGTTGCTTTCACAATTGTCTGTAGGTGGCTGTTAACTGTTTTGAACTTAGGATGTCTCAATCCCTATGTAAGAATGGACACTTTAGGTAAAATCATTTAGACAATTTTGATTTCAAAGATAAGGAACAAAGACAACTGCATCTTTAGAATTGACACTACATTAAAGTTTTCCAGGAGTCTTTCTAGAGAGGTTGAAATTAATAGGAAAATCCTGTGCTGAAAATAAGGCATATTTTTAAATTCTTACCTATCTGGAATGCCATTATGCATTCTTTCATGTCTAAAACTACTTTTTTTTTTTTTTTTTCCCTACAAAAAGCCAATGTAGAGAAGATTTAATGCATTGTGAGGATGTGAATAGGCATGAGAAACTAGGTTTGATTATTTTTCTAGGGAAAAAAAAAAAAACAGCAACCAAACAAAACAACAAACCTAAAAACCCTACTTGCTTTCAAAAAGAATTTGCATAGGATCTTTGACAAATTTTACGATCTTATCACTGCATTCTGTGAAAATTTGGCACGATATCTTTCATAACTAACAAGTTAAGAGGAAGACTACATGTAGTAGGAGTTATTTAATTTTAGATAAATTGCTTTGCCTATAGTGACTTGACAAATTTGGGTCTTGACATCAAGAAAAGAAATGAGCCAGATAAGCTTTGATGAGAAGGGAGGCTTTCGGTGAGAGCAGAGGCATCTGATATGAATTTTAGGAAATGATAACAGTCCATTAAGTTTCAGTGAAATTCCATTAAGTTCAGTAGCATTGAAGTATCGAGCAATTAGTCATTGTAAATGAACAACAGGATTTGCTCTTCTTATAATAAACAACTATTATGCACATGGAATGTTTATTAATTTACCTTTCTGCTTTTTGACTTGACAACAAAAAACAAACCTGGCTTTTTGTGTGGGGACTACTATTGTCAGCTAACATGGAGCAGACTAGTTCTTTCCTTTGCTTAATTTTATGCTAGTTCAACACTTGCGTTAAGTATTTTTTTCCTTGTAGAAACATGTACATGCAAAAGCTGGGGCAATAGCTGAAATGATTTTAGCTCTGTGACTGTTTAGCTACTAATTTATAAAGCCAGTGGCCTTGACTCCTTTTTTTCAGTATGGAACTTGCTTACTCACTCTCAAGAGAAATTCTGTTTTATGGGTCAATAATGTTTTTCACTCCTTACAGAGCTTAATCAATTGCCACAGAATCTCCAAACATGTTACGCTTTCATGAATTTGTTCCCTATCAGCTCTTTTAATTCCAGTCGAAGAATGTAATATGTCCTTTTTTCAACTGATGTTGTTGTTGTTCAATTGTAGTTTTGTGTTGTTTTCTTTTTTTTTTTTTTCATTGTTCCTTTGTTTTTTGTCTGAATGACAACCTTGTCTACAATCTTGGAATACTCTCATATAGACATTAGGCATGAAATGTATGTACCTAAATAGCAATTATAATCAACCTTAATTGGTTGAAGCTAACTAGATAATGTCAAATCACTCTAAACTTTTCCACACTTTGAATGAAAGCTTGTATTAACCTATCCACATCATGCTTCTGAGCACTCAGTCACTTATCTGAAGAAAACATTGTGTGACAGGAAAATATAAGCAGTTATATTAATCCTTTAATTAGCTTCTGAACTAGCTACTGACAGGAGGAGAAATATTCATCTTTGATTAAGTAAGCAGCAGCAGGACAATGTCCTCTAGTCATAGATGATGACACAGAATAAACTTTTTGAAAATTTGTGGAAAAATCATTGCAAGGAATGGATGAAAGAAGAGTTTGTCTTCTTCTATGTTTTGATACACCGTACAGGAAAATAAGGAGTTAAAGAACTATTATTTTCTTCATGTTACGTAGCTGCATTTGTATTAGAAGTCTGTAGGTTTTGTACCCCTGGGACTAGAGTGTGAATTCTATCTTTGAGCCTTGGTTGAATCGATATGAGGTATGGGTTTAATCATTGCAGCTGTCCCCAAAATATTGTTTCTGACAATTGCAAAGGTCAACAGACTTTCAACACTTTACTTTCTCTTGCACTCATTCCTGTGTTTGCAACACGATTCTTTAGTTTACAGTTCTTTAAAGTTAACAAAACTGTCTCTGTACATTCAGCATCTTCCTGACAATAACACAGCAGGACGAGATTTTCTTCATGAGATATTCATGCACTCACTGCAATGGAAACAAAGGGGAAGGGACCCTTGGGGAGCTCTAATTAATCCTACCTATTTCTACCTTCAGCACAGAATCTATCTATATATACCTATGGAATTATTTATAAAATCTCCCTGCATCTGTCTTTATTCCGACCTATGTCAAACATCACTCCTTAATAATTCCTCAGTCAACCCTGCAACTCATTTCAAATAAAATTTAGCCATCCCTCTCTCCATTACTCTTAAGTTCTGTCATCACTCTGTCAAATCAGACAGATTACACTAAATTAACACAGAAATTGTTGCTAGCCATGACTAACAACTGCCAAAAACTATACAGCCCATTTTCTACTTCTGAGGAACAGTAGGATGGGTTCTTCTGGCATCTCATTCAAAATTGGAATGCAACAAAAAACTCACCTGTCTTTTTGAGAGTAAAGCCTGTTGTATAGCACGGTATTTCTGTTTGAGCTGTAAAAGTACACGGACTGGAAAAAGGAACATATTTGATTCTTGTTATTTCTGTTTTCTGTAGTTTCCAAAACATTTTTCCCTAAAGCTGGATGTCTATGTTTGGCTTTTATTCTCTGTTCTTCTCAGATTCTGCTTTGAAGCAAGGCTTCAATACCACCATGCAGACTGACATTGTTCATATTATTTAACTATATATAATTGGGAATGTAGCAAAGTTGGTATGTCCAGCACAACAAATGTACATGCGCTATCTCCAAATCTTCACCATTCTTTTCAACAGTTTTGATGAAGCTTTTATTTTTGTGGGATTAGAAGACCTTAGCTGTGTGCATGCATACTATATTGCACTTCCTGCCTTGAAATCTTGACTAGGATAGATACAGCCTCATAGTTTCCTTCATTCTACTCCTGGCATCCCAGTCTTGCATTTTCTATCACACCTATCCAAGAAGACTGGAGCAGGTCTTCTTAGTTGCTTAAGCACAGTTAATTTTTTATGACCCAGGAATGACGGAAAAAACATTCTGATGGCATTATTCAGAATTTCCAATGGAAGATTCTCAAGTTCTGTTTGCTTGATTTTATAGTTATACCTCAATAGCTAAGAAGACAGGACAGAAATAGGAGAAAAAGGCCAAACATCAGTGACTCAGTTTTAACATTTTATAATAATCCCTTTTAGAAAAAAAAAAATGATCTGTTTGGAACCATAAATTGTGTAAATTGGTAGTGATATTTCTACATGACACTACATAAGAAGCAAAAACTACTGAACTATACAAGTCTATCAAACACTGTGTAACATACAAACAAAATCTACCATATCATGTCTTGTAGGTTAAAAAAGTTGAAGACAGAAAAAAAGGCCCTCTTATTTCTTCCTTCCTGTCAAACTGTGATTGTTCCCCATTGCATAATTTTCTAGTGGTTTGGCCAGCCTCAGTTTAAATGATTCTAACAATGAGGTTTCCGCTACTTCCCTTAGGAAGTGTAACCATAGATGACAATTTGACATTCACATTACACTCTAGTCCCTAGATGACACAGTTCAGTGTAATGTGACATAAGATTTATTGTGATGGACTCCAACATTTGACACGCTTCAGCAAAAGTTAATGTGCCATGAATGGGTGATTTAAACAATGTTTAATAAAACTGTTGCAGCAATAAAGTAAAGGTGGTTGAAAACTTTTGGAAAATGAAACTGAAATTAAAAAAAATGAAGAGAAAGAGAAAGAGAAAGAGAAAGAGAAAGAGAAGAGAAGAGAAGAGAAGAGAAGAGAAGAGAAGAGAAGAGAAGAGAAGAGAAAAGAAGAGAAGAGAAGAGAAGAGAAGAGAAGAGAAGAGAAGAGAAGAGAAGAGAATATACTTTTATATACAGTACATTTATGGATACCACATAAATTTTGTTTGCTAGGCTCTAAACAGAATGAATAGAAGAGGTAAAAGTTAAACTTTGAATATTAAGAGACTAAAGGCTGTGATTCATCTCAGATAAATGAAAATAAGAATCTAACAACATTTTAAAATGATGCCTACATGTTTAACCGCATATTGAAGTGCTCATTGATTTTAAAAATCCAGGTCTTAGATTTTAATGGCAGGTATTTGTACAGATTTTGACTGCTGGCTGTACAAACCTTTGTGTCACCATCAGGAAGAGGATACAGAGATGGAGGAAGAAAAGTCACTTCCTTTCTGACAGCAGTTCTGGTAGGGTATTAGCACTGATTGGTGGTTTTAGATATGACCATATTGTAAATAAACATTACAAGCAAACAATAAATGGGCAAGCAAGAGGAACTGAACAGTCAAGAAACCAGTGGAGAGAAAACAGAGGAATGTGGTTGGCACAAGTGTATGAGTGTAACAAGTACACCAGTTAAAAGGAACAGGCTTTGTGGAAGCCACTGAGTTTACTTCATATAGGATCTAAAGACACTTGAGCATGCTCTAGCATACAACTAATGAGCTACAACTTGGAAGCTGTGGATTACAGAATACAAGACTGATTTTATAATATATGACAGCTCTTGCAGGCATCTAATCAAATCTAAGATCTACAAAAACATACTTTCCTCTCCAGACGCCTCTGCAGTTCGGTTTCTCTTATACCTTGGTAGCCAATCATCTACTGTGCCTTAGTGGTTTGTACTGACTACCCAGTACTGACTACCCAGAGTCTTTGTCATCTCAGGCCATAAATAGGTTCTGTCTTGTCCTTATGGTCTGTGAATCACTTCTTCCACTTGAGGAATTCCCATGGAAGAAATCAGTTGGACTTCTTACAGAAAATGAAACATACAACATTCTTTACAGGTGCAATAGGGCACAGATACCAATGATTCAATTATTTATCAGAATATGTATTCTTTCGATGTTGTGCTATTGCAACTAGACTCTTCCTGAGCTGCCAGAAGGTGAAAGGCCTTGCTGATCTTATGCTGTCTCCTTAGACTAGGACAGTGAGTGGAATATCAGTTCCAACAGCTGAAGACACAAAAGAGAATGAAGTTGCAAAGCATCATGTCCTCATGGCTTTACCTCCCATGCTAGGAGGTGAGGTATCCTTTTAAAACAAAATCAAACAGAAGACTTTCTTGGAAAAAAGAAAAAAGCAGAATAGAAATCTGAATTAATATGCTGATGAAAATATTTCTTTGCTTACTCTTTTTCTGCACCTCTTGTCCTTGTCCTTGTTTACACCTTGTCCTAGGTTACATTGGGATTATTTTCTTGTGCTTAAAATGAAAATGATTATATATATTTTTATTTTTACTTCTTTTTTTTTTTTTTTTCCTAAGTTGTACATACACAAAATATTCACACTGAGGAGAGTTCTAAGAGACCTTCCTTTGGTTGACTACAAATTGTATAAAGTTTATATGGAATCTGAAACTCAGCAAATTTTTGCATTAAGGTTTTTTATCCTTACTTTTTACATTTTGTTTTGAAATATGTGGCTAAGTGTTAGTTATTGTAAACTCAATTTTGAATAAAATATTGAATGGGTGATTTTCAAAGCAAGTACTAAGCCTTATAAATGTCAGACTGTAAATCTGAAGATCATTGGCTCAAAAAGGAATACACAACAATTATTTTATCGAAAGCAAGAATGCTTTATATTTCTATAAAATTCCTTTTGTTAAAGAATTCGACACAGCTCTAGTAACTCATTACAAAATACCTATTTTAAGAAGGAGTTATGTCTTAAAAACTGTGATGTTCTTCTCAAGAGTAAGAAGGAATCCAGGCATGTTTTGTGAGAGTCATAAAAATACACTCAAAAACTGGTTTGTTTTCTCTTGCTTCCCTTTGAAAGGAAAAAGAATCACAGTTTTCTAAAGCTTAAAAATATCTGAAAGGTGGTGTCAGCTTGTTGTTTTTTTTTCTTTTTATTGAGAATTCATATATTTAATAAATGCTCAAAAGTCTTAATAATTGAAAGTTTAATAACTATGCTAAGGACTAAAAAAGTATTCAGGATGATGTTATGTATTTTTTATCAGTTTCTCTCACTATTAAAAATATCTATTTAGTTCTCATGTAGTCAGATAAGTTATTTTCTGGCAATCATTTCCAAATATTGTTTCAAAACAAGCCTTGTATAGATTAGTAGTTATATGCGTTTCTTATGATAATGTCAAGATATTTCAAGATCAAACCTGAGTACCAATATAAGAAGCAATATGACTAGAAAAATAACAGATACTGAAATGTATTCCATTTGCATTTCTTGAGGAATTGTGTCATCAAATGTAGTAAAACAAAAATAGTTTTCAAGATAGACAATAACAGAAGACATTATGTAATGATTTCTCAAATTTCAAAAAACTGTCCTTGAAAATTATGTTTAAAAATACATTCAAAGACTAAAGTAGTGTTTTTAGTAGAAGTTAATGGTTTCAGAACCCATTAATAGCCACATTTTACTGTCCCTTAATTCTGGCTAGGGAAAAAAAAAAGAGATCTCAGCAGTGTTGTGTATGATGCTAAAAAAGCAAAAACAAAACAAGCAAAAAAACCCCAAACCTAACCAAAACAAAACCCCCTCAGTTTTTAGGTAACCACTGATAATTTTTGGCTGCAAGTAAAGAGGCAATCAGTCATGTAATGCATATTGATTAATAAACTATGTATTGATAGGTTGAGATATTACAAAGACCAACTCACTGAGGCATTGAATTGGTGAAAGAATAACCAATTATTTTTTTTTTTCTTTAGCAAGAAAATAAGATAGAAATCAAATATAGCTAACTTGAGCACCACAAAAACCTTCTCACCACCTGACCACTTCACTTCTTTCATTTCAGAAACAAAGAAGTAAAATAGAGGACAAATTTATGAACTGAATGCAGTGGAGAAGCAGCAGTTTTCCAGCTTAGCGTTGCTTCTTCATCATGAGTGGAACAAATCATGCAACCAGTGTTGCTAGAGGCTGAGATGTGTGTTAGAAAAAAGACCATTTGATACTTCTTCCAAAAGCTGGCTAGTCCCAGTACTGACCCTTGAGGGACACCACTTGTCACTGATCTCCATCAAGTGTTGTTGACCACTACCCTCTGGATGTGACCATTCAGCCAGGTCCTCATCCATCTAACAGTCCAGTTCTGTAATTGGTTTTGGTCTTCATTCTAGAACTTACTGCTGAAAAGGTTACTGATTAGCTGCATTAGGACAAATGAGAAATCTTAACACTTTCTTTTAATTAACTGCTTTTTCTCAGTATTGCTTAATTACTGACTTAAAATGGAACAGAATATTGTATTTCTTTCATTCCACTCCCTCTCTTTTTCTAATTGTCTTTGTTGCACCATTTTGCAGTCCTAGAAATTACTGCATGCAGATTTATTTCCTTTGCTAATCATATTTCTGACTGTTCGTGCCTTGGCTAGAACTATTTTTTTTACCCGAAAAATTGTATGAGGACAGAATCATTGCTTGGAGCTTGCCTAAGGCACCACATCTCAACACAGGATTGCCTGAGCC